>NC_090439.1:205378080-205725080 GCF_031143425.1 Pleurodeles waltl
CCTTGATATCTGCCTGGCTGTGACTTGGGCGTAGGAACATACATTCACATTGCACCACTAGCTTGACATCTTGGTCTTGAGGAAAGGTTTTTTTGCCATTATAGTTCTGCTGACTTCTTGATGTGAGTCCTCTTCAGACCCTCCACTTCACAGAGGTACTGCTTTAGTATCTGTTCTAATCCATGGAATCCGTGGTTAGAAGTATCCATCAGAAGAATGTTACTTACCATGGGATCACTGTTTGTGGTAGAAATTCAACCTAACTGCAGTTTCCTCACTGCCCTCCCATCTCCCCATTTTGTGAAGTGGTATCTTTTAACATCACAAAACGTCCCAAATTAGAAGACTGTACTCAACGTAGGAACATACATTCACAAAGCACTACTAGGTTGACATCTTGGTCTTGAGGAAAGGTCACTTTGCCATTATAGTTCTGCTGACTTCTAGATCGGAGTCCTCTTCAGACGTTCCACTTTACGGAGGTACTGCTTTAGTATCTGTTCTAATCCATGGAATCCGTGGTTAGAAGTATCCATCAGAAGAATAAGTTACTTACCATGGGATCACTATTTATGTTTGATATTCAACCTAACTGCAGGTTCCTCACTGCCCTCCCATCTCCCCCTTCTGTGAAATGGTGTTTTTTTAACATCACAAAGAGTTAGTACTCAGAAGACTCTAATCAACAATTGTTCAATCTCTGGGCCTAAGGGCACAGAAAGGGAAAAGATAAGAAACTGAGATCGGCACCCAGGGGTGGTGCTTATATGCTATATCTCTCCATAACTTTCTGGGTGGTAAGTGCCAACACAGATCTGACATAGACATCGCCTCTGTGCCATCTTCCAGCGTCTGGGTAGTGATACCAGCTTGGATTCCGGTCTGCTGGCAGGTAAGTACCTGCATCCTTGGGGAGCAGACCAGGTTTTTTTTTTTAGAGCACTGGGGGGGACACAGGCACACAAAACACACCCTCAGTGGCACAGGGGCGGCCGGGTGCAGTGTGCAAAGTTGGCGTTGGGTTTGCTATAGGAAGCAATGGAGGGACCCGGGGTTCACTTAGGCGATGCAGGCAGGGCACAGGGGGGCTTCTCGGGCCAGCCACCGACTGGGCTAAGAAGAGGGCCACCTGCTGGTCACTCCTGCACTGGAGGTTGGTTCCTCTCGGTCCCGGGTGCTGTGAGTGCAATGCTTGATCCAGGCGTCGGGCTCCTTGTTACTAGGAGGTCACGGTCAGGTATAGCCTCTAGATCCTCCCTGCAGGCGTCGCTGTAGGTGGGCAGGGGGGTCAACTCAGGTTACTGACGTCATAGTTGCCTGGGAGTCCTCTCTGCAGTGTTTGTTCTCTGGAGCTCGAGCCAGTGGCATCGGGTGCAGAGTGAGAAGTATCACGCTTCCGGCGGGAAGGGAGAGTTCTTTCAAAAGTTGCAAAAATGTTGCAGTTGGTGAACAGTGCTGATGTTCTCAGGAGCTTTTTGGTCATTCAGGTTCAGGGGAGTCCTTTGAGTCTTCAGAGGTCGCTGGTCCCTGTCGGATGCGTTGCTACGCAGGTTCTTTGAGGCTGTAGACAGGCTGGTAGGGCTCAGGCGAAGTCAGTTGTTGTCTCGATAGGCTCTGCAGGGCTTTCAGGTCAACAGTCCTCTTCTTGTTGTAGGTTGCAGGAATCTGATTTCCTGGGTTCAGGGTTGCCCCTAAATACTCAATTTAGAGGTGTGTTTAGGTCTGGGGACAGTAGCCAATGGCTACTGTCCTGAAGGGTGGCTACACCCTTTTTGTTCCTCCTCACTGAGGGAAGGGAGGCACATCCCTAATCCTACTGGGGAAATCCTCCAATCTCAAAATGGAGGAATTCTAAAGGCAGGAGTCACCTCAGCTAAGGACACCAGTGGTCTCCAAACGTTTTAATGCCACCCTCCCCCCCCCCCCCCAGTTGAAAAATAAGAATCCATGGGCCCCCCTTCAGAATTTTTCACATTTATTTTATAAAGATGGCAATGTTTAAATATATGTAGATGTATTTAAACATTGCAGTTACGTATTGTTATCTTTTAAAAAATGCAATAACATGCTTCTGCTTAAAACAAAGTCCTTTTATCTGTATAATGCTTCTTTTGGCCATAGTCTGGCCCCACCCCTGGGATCACTTGAGGCCCTCCTAGGGGGGCCTGCCCCCCAGTTTGAAGACCTCTGCCTTAGGGGCTGTCCTGACTGGTGGATGACTCCTCCTTGTTTTTCTCATTATCCTCTCCTGCCTTGCTGCCAAAAGTGGGGGCAGTGGCTGGAGGGGCAGGCATCTCCACTAGCTCGGATGCCCTGGGGTGATGTAACAAATGGGATGAGCCTTTGAGGCTCACCACCAGGTGTTACAGTTAATGCAGGGGGAGTTGAGAAGCACCTCCACCCAGTACAGGCTTTGTTCCTGGCCACAGTTTGACAAAGGCACTCTCCCCATGTGGCCAGAAACTCGTCTGGTTGTGGCAGGCTGGCAGAAACTGGTCAGCCTAGCACTAGGAGTCAGACTGGTATTCTGGGGGCATCTCTAAGATGTGCTGAGCGAGGGGTCCCCAGGGTGGCATAAGACATGCTGCAGCCCTTAGAGACCTTCCCTGGCATCAGGGCCCTTGGTACCAGGATACCATTTACAAGGGACTTATCTGGGTGCCAGGGCTGTGCCAACTGTGGGAACAAAGGTACAGTTTAGGGAAAGAACACTGGTGCTGGGGCCTGGTTAGCAGGATCCCAGCACACTTCCAATCATAACTGGCATCAACAAAAGGCAAAAAGTCAGGGGGTAACCATGCCAAGGAGGCATTTCCTTACACAAAACGAAAGAGGATGTGTAGGAGGCTGGCCTGGCTTGTAGTGGGTACCAGAGGTACTTACACCTCGTGCCAGGTCCAGTTATCCCTTATTAGTGTAGAAGAGGTGTTTCTAGCAGCTTAGGCTGATAGAAGGTAGCTATGGCAAAGCAGCTTAGGCTGAACTAGGAGACATGTAAAGCTCCCACTATACCACTGGTGTCATATGCACAATAGCATAAGAAAACACAATACACAAATATACTAAAAATAAAGGTACTTTATTATTATGTCAATATGCCAAAAGTATCTCAGTGAGTACCCTCAGTATGAGGATGAGAAATATACACAAGATATATGTACATGAACCAAAATTATGCAAGTAATAGCAAAAGGAAGTAATGCAAGCAATGTAAAGTTACAGTAGATTGCAATAGGAGCACATAGGTATAGGGGCAACACAAACCATATACTCCAAAAGTGGAATGCGAACCACAAATGGACCCCAAACCTATGTGAGCTTGTAGAAGGTCGCTGGGACTGTAAGAAACCAGTGAGGGTTAGAAAAATAGCCCACCCCAAGACCCTGTAAGGTAGGTATAAAGTGCACCTACAACCCCCAGAGAGCACAGAAGTCGTGATAGGGGGATTCTGCAAGGAAAACTAACACCAGCAATGCAACAGCAGTGGATTTCCGGACCTGAGTACCTGTAAGACATGGGGGCCAAGTCCAAGAGCCGCGACAGTGTCGAGAGTGGGCAGGAGCCCAGGAAATGCCAGCTGAGGGTGCAAGGAATCTGCCACCGGATGGAAGAAGCTTGGTGTTTTGCAAAAACGAAGAGGACTAGGAGCTGCCCCTTTGGAGGATGGATGTCCCACGTCGTGAAGAAGCTTGCAGAGGCAGGCGTTCCCACACAGAAAGACCGCAAACAAGCTTTGCTAGCTGCAAGGGTCGCGGTTAGGGTTTCTGGATGCTGCTGTGGCCCAGGAGGGACCAGAATGTCGCCACTTGGATGAGGAGACAGAGGGGGGCGCCCAGCCAGTCAGGGAGCCCTCACAGGAGCAGGCAGCACCCGCAGAAGTACCTGAACAGGAACTTGGAAGAAGAGTGAACTTGGAGTCCACCTGAAGTCACAAAAGGGAGTCCCACGACGCTGGAGAACCACTCAGTAGGTTGTGCACTGCAGGTTAGAGTGTCGGGGACCCGGGCTTGGCTGTGCACGAAGGAAATCCTGGAAGAGTGCACAGGAGCCGGAGCAGCTGCAAATCACGTGGTACCCAGCAATGCAGTCTAGCGTGGGGAGGCAAGGACTTACCTCCACCAAACTTGGACTGAAGAGTCACTGGACTGTGGGAGTCACTTGGACAGAGTTGCTGAGTTCCAGGGACCACGTTCGTCGTGCTGAGAGGGGACCCAGAGGACCAGTGATGCAGTCTTTTGTTTCCTGCGGTTGCATGGGGAAGATTCCGTCGACCCACTGGAGATTTCTTCAGAGCTCCTGGTGCAAGGAGGAGGCAGGCTACCCCCAGAGCATGCACCACCTGGAAACAGTCGAGAAAGCCGGCAGGATGAAGCGATACAAGGTTGCTAGTAGTCGTTTTGCTACTTTGTTGCGGTTTTGCAGGCGTCCTGAGCAGTCAGCGGTCGATCCTTTTTGCAGAAGGTGAAGCGGGAGATGCAGAGGAACTCTGGTGAGCTCTTGCATTCGTTACCTGGTGAGATCCCCAAAGCAGAGACCCTAAATAGCCAGAAAAGGAGGTTTGGCTATCTAGGAAGGACGATTGGCTACCAAGAGAGGTAAGAGCATATCAGAAGGAGCCTCTGACGTCACCTGCTGGCACTGGCCACTCAGAGCAGTCCAGTGTGCCACAAACACCTCTGTTTCCAAGATGGCAGAGGTCTGGGACACACTGGAGGAGCTCTGGGCACCTCCCCTGTGAGGTGCAGTTCAGGGGAGTGGTCACTCCCTTTTCCTTTGTCCAGTTTCGTGCCAGAGCAGGGCTGGGGGATCCCTGAACCGGTGCAGACTGGCTTATGCAGAGATGGGCACCATTTGTGCCCATCAAAGCATTTCCAGAGGCTGGGGGAGGCTACTCCTCCCCAGCCTTCACAGCTATTTCCAAAGGGAGAGGGTGTGACACCCTCTCTCAGAGGAAGTCCTTTGTTCTGCCTTCCTGGGCCAGGGCTGCCTGGACCTCAGGAGGTCAGAAACCTGTCTGAGGGGTTGGCAGCAGCTGCAGTGGAAACCCCGGAAAGGCAGTTTGGCAGTACCCGGGTTCTGTGCTAGAGACCCGGGGGATCATGGAATTGTCTCCCCAATGCCAGAATGGCATTGGGGTGACAATTACATGATCTTAGACATGTTACATGGCCATGTTCAGAGTTACCATTGTGATGCTATACATAGGTAGTGACTTATGTATAGTGCACACGTGTAATGGTGTCCCCGCACTCGCAAAGTCTGGGGAATTTGCCCTGAACGATGTGGGGGCACCTTGGCTAGTGCCAAGGTGCCCACACACTAAGTAACTTTGCACCCAACCTTCACCAGGTGAAGGTTAGACATATAGGTGACTTATAAGTTACTTAAGTGCAGTGATAAATGGCTGTGAAATAACGTGGACGTTATTTCACTCAGGCTGCACTGGCAGGCCTGTGTGAGAATTGGCACAGCTCCCTATGGGTGGCAAAAGAAATGCTGCAGCCCATAGGGATCTCCTGGAACCCCAATACCCTGGGTACCTCAGTACCATATACTAGGGAATTATATGGGTGTACCAGTATGCCAATGTGAATTGGTGAAATTGGTCACTAGCCTGTGAGTGACAAATTTGGAAAGCAGAGAGAGCATAACCACTGAGGTTCTGGTTAGCAGAGCCTCAGTGAGACAGTTGGTCATCCCACAGGGAACACATACAGGGCACATACTTATGAGCACTGGGGCCCTGCTTGGCAGGCTCCCAGTGACACATATACTAAAACACCATATATATAGAGAAATATGGGGGTAACATGCCAGGCAAGATGGTACTTTCCTACAGGATGAGACTAACCATTCCCAAGAGAGTCTTCATTTTCTAAGTGGAAGAACCTGGAAAGGCCATCAGCATTGGCATTGGCAGTCCCAGGTCTGTGTTCCACTACAAAGTCCATTCCCTGTAGGGATATGGACCACCTCAGCAGTTTAGGGTTTTCTCCTTTCATTTGCATCAGCCATCTCAGAGGTCTGTGGTAAATTCGAACTATGAAGTGAGTACCAAAAAGGTATGGTCTCAACTTCTTCAGGGACCAAACCACAGCAAAGGCCTCCCTCGCAATGGCACTCCAACGCTGCTCCCTGGGGTGTAACCTCCTGCTAATGAAAGCAATGGGCTGGTCAAGGCCATCATCATTTGTCTGGCCTATCCCATGCTCAGAGGCATCTGTCTGCACAATGAACTGCTTAGAATAATCTGGAGATTTCAAAACTGGTGCTGTACACATTGTTTGCTTCAGGGTGTCAAAAGCCTTTTGACAGTCCACGGTCCAGTTCACTTTCTTTGGCATTTTCTTGGAGGTCAGTTCTGTGAGGGGTGTCACTATTGATCCATATCCCTTCACAAACCTCCTATAGTACCCAGTCAAGACAAGTAATGCCCTGACTTGAGTCTGACTTTTTGGAGCTACCCAGTCTAGAATAGTCTGGATCTTGGGTTGGAGTGGCTGAACTTGGCCTCCACCTACAAGGTGTCCCAAGTAAACCACAGTACCCTGCCCTATCTGACATTTAGATGCCTTGATAGAGAGGCCTTCTGCTTGCAGGCCTGTAAAACATTCAGGTGGACCAGGTGATCCTGCCAGTTGGAGCTAAAGACAGCAATATAATCAAGATAAGCTGCACTAAAGGACTCCAAGCCAGCAAGGACTTGATTCACCAACCTTTGGAAGGTGGCAGGGACATTCTTTAAGCCAAAGGGCATCACAGTAAACTGGTAGTGCCCATCAGGTGTAGAGAATGCTGTCTTCTCTTTTACTCCAGGTGCTATTTTTATTTGCCAGTACCCTGCTGTCAAGTCAAAGGTACTGAAGTATTTGGCAGCACCTAATTTGTCTATTAGCTCATCTGCCCTTGGGATGGGGTGAGCATCTGTCTTGGAGACAGAGTTGAGCCCTCCGTCGTCCACACAAAACCTCATCTCTTTTTTGCCATCTTTGGTATGAGGTTTGGGGACCAAGACTGCTGGGCTAGCCCAGGGACTGTCAGAGTGCTCAATCACTCCCAAATCCAGTATCTTGTGAACTTCCACTTTGATGCTTTCCTTGACTTGGTCAGACTATCTGAGTATTTTATTCTTGACAGGCATATACTGTCTCCTGTGTCCACATCATGGGTACACAGGTTTGTCTGACCAGGGGTCAAAGAAAAGAGCTCAGCAACCTGCTGAAGGACTTGCCTGCAGTCAGCCTGCTGTTGGCCAGAGACGGTGTATGAATAGATCACTCCATCTACTGAGCCATCTTTAGGGTCAGTGGAGAGGACATCAGGGAGAGGTTCACTCTCTGCTTCCTGGTCCTCATCTGTAACCATTACCATGTTTATATCTGCCCTGTCATGAAAGAGTTTGAGGCGGTTAACATGGATCACCCTCTTGGGGTTCCTGCTAGTGCCTAGGTCCACCAGGTAGGTGACCTGACTCTTTTTCTCAAGTACTGGGTAAGGGCAACTACATTTGTCCTGCAGTGCCCTGGGAGCCACAGGCTCCAGAACCCAGACTTTCTGCCCTAGCTGAAACTCAACCATAGCATCCCTTTGGTCATACCACATCTTCTGGAGTTGTTGGCTGGCCTCAAGGTTTGTGCTTGCCTTTTCTATGTACTTGGCCATCCTTGAATGTAGGCCTAGTACATAGTCCACCACATCTTGTTTACGCTCATGGAGAGGTCTCTCCCAACCTCCTTTTACAAGTGCCAGTGGTCCTCTAACAGAATGGCCAAAGGGAAGCTCGAAGGGGGAAAACCCTACTCCCTTCTGTGGCACCTCTCTGTAGGAGAAAAGCAGGCATGGCAAGAGGACATTCAAACTCCTTGTGAGTTTTTCAGGGAGCCCCATGCTCATGCCCTTCAATGTCTTGTTGAATCTTTCCACAAGACCATTGGTTTGTGGATGGTATGGTGTAGTGAATTTGTAAGTCACCCCACACTCATTCCACATGTGCTTTAGGTAAGCTGACATGAAGTTGGTACCTCTGTCATAAACCACCTCCTAAGGAAATCCCTCTCTGGTAAAAATACCAATGAGTGCTTTGGCTACTGCAGGGGCAGTAGTGGACCTAAGGGGAATTGCCTCAGGGTATCTGGTAGCATGATTCACTACTACCAGGATATACTGGTTCCCTGATGCTGTGCTGTGGGAGGTTCAGGTGGGCCCACTATGTCCACTCCCACTCTTTCAAAGGGGACCCCCACCACTAGAAGTGGAATGAGGGGGGCCTTTGGATGGCCACCTGTCTTACCACTGGCTTGACAGGTGACACAGGAGGTGCAAAACTCCTTTACCTTCTGGGACATATTGGGCCAGTAGAAATGGTTGACTAATCCCTCCCATGTCTTGGTTTGTCCCAAATGCCCAGCAAGGGAAATGTCATGGGCTAAGGTCATAATGAACTCCCTAAACTCCTAAGGCACTACCATCTCCTAGGGGCACCAGGTTTTGGATCTCTTGCATCAGTGTAAAGGAGTCCATCTTCCCAATAGACATGGTGGCTTCCACTGACAGTTCCTTTTTCTTGCTCAGCTGCTTGCTGTCTTAGGCCTTCAATAGAGGGACACTTTTCTTGCCCCTTACACAGCTGTTCCCTTGAGGGTCGCCCGGGCCCAAGAGCTCACCCTGGTAAGGCTCCAGCTCCATGGACTCAGTTCCGGCCGGAGATTGAACATCTTCTTGGGAGGAGAGGTTCTGTTTCTTTTGCTGTGTTGAAGCTGGTTTCCAGTCTTCTTTCCTTTTCTCTTGGAAGGTTGGGCCATTATTCCAGACTCCAACACTTACTTTTCACACTGAGCTATGCTCTGTGACCTTGTCTTGACACACACCAGCTCAGGGATACTCAGCATGGCTGCATGGGGCTTGAGCTCCACCTCAGCCCATGCTTAGGACTCCAGATCATTCCCTAGCAGACATTCTACTGGAATTGCAGAGGAGACTACCACCTGTTTCAGGCCAGTGACCCCTCCCCATTCTAAAGTTACCATTGCCATGGGATGGACTTTAGTTTGATTGTCGGCATTAGTGGCTGGATATGTCTGTCCAGCCAGGTACTGTCCTGGGGAAACCAGTTTGTCTGTCACCATTGTAACACTGACACCTGTATCCCTCAGGGCTTCCACTCTAGTCCCATTGATTAAGAGCTGCTGCCTGTATTTTTGCTTGCTAGGCAGCTAGACAGCAAGTGTGGCTAAATCCACCCCACCCTCAGAAACTAATGTAGCTTCAGTGTGAACCCTGATTTCCTCTGGGAACACTGTTGATGCCACCTGGAGACTGGCTATTCCAGTGATAACTGGAGTAGTAGTTGAAGTGGAACCTTTTTTGGGACAGGCTTTGTCTCCAGTTTGGTGTCCATGCTGACTACAGATTCAACACCAGGCCTTCTTGAGATCAAAGTTTTTACCCTTATACCCATTTGAGGATTGTGAAGAGGCTCAGGGCCCACGCTCCTGAGCAGTTTTTTGGGGCCCTGTTGAAGACTCTTTTCTTTTTCCCTTGGATGTCTCAACACTCTTACCGTGGGGAGGCTTTGTGACCCCCTTCTTTTGTTCACCCCCAGTGGAAGTCTTGGTCACCCTAGTCTTGACCCAATGCTCTGCCTTGTTTCCCAATTCCTGAGGAGAAATTGGAGCTAGCTCTACCAGATTTTGGTGCAGTTTGTCTTTGAAACAATTACTTAACAGGTGCTCTTTCATAAACAAGTTATACAGCCCATCACAATCATTTACGCCACTGCCAGTTATCCAACCATCTAGTGTTTTGACTGAGAAGTCAACAAAATCAACCCTTGTCTGGCTTGACGATTTTTAAGCCCCCCTAGACCTAATCCTGTACTCCTTAGTTGGGAATTCAAAGCCCTCAATCAGGGTAGCATCATAAGTTCATAGGATTCTGCATCTGTGCCAAAGAGTGTGAGGAGTCTATCCCTACACTTTCCAGTGAACATTTCCCAAAGGAGAGCTCCCCAGTGAGATCTGTTTACTTTTCTGGTTGCACAGGCCCTCTCAAAAGCTGTGAACCATTTGGTGATATCATCACCATCTTCATATTTTGTTACAATCCCTTTGGGGATTTTTAGGATGTCAGTATTCTCTCTGACCCTAGTTATGTTGCTTCCACCATTGGTGGAAGCTAAACCCATCTCTTGTCTTTCCCTTTCTATGGTTAGGAGCTGATTCTTCAATGCTAAGCTTGAGGCCATCCTGGCTAACGAGGTCATCTTCATTGAGGCTGCCCTCAATGCTTCCAGAGGTATTGGTCTCCCCTGTGGAAGAACTAGTTCTCTGACTATGATTTGTGGAGTCAGGGTTTGAGGAACCCTGTTCTCCCTGGTTATGACAGGAGGAGAGAGTTCTTCCTCCTGTTCACTAATTCCCCCCATCTGAAGGAGTATCCTCAGAGGGATGGTCCCTTGTAAACTCTGCCAAAAGCTCCTGGAACTTTACTTTGGTAGGGTTGGACCCAGTCTGTATCTTTTTAGCTTACAGAGAGTCCTTAACTCTGACATCCCTAGATGCAAGTAAGAGGTGAGGTTGAGTTCCACCACCATCTCAGCTATGCTAGACATTATCACTCTAAAAGTTGGGATTACTTTTTTAAGAATCTAAAAACTACTTCTAGAACTTAAATC
This sequence comes from Pleurodeles waltl, assembly GCF_031143425.1. NCBI lineage: Eukaryota > Metazoa > Chordata > Amphibia > Caudata > Salamandridae > Pleurodeles > Pleurodeles waltl. Next base: position 205,388,754 of record NC_090439.1, read on the forward strand.
CATACTTTTACAAACTTTTAAACTCTAAAAGAAATGCTAACAGGGACTTATACAATACCCTAGCAGGACTTTTTAAAATTTAGAAAAATAGTTCCAATTGCAAAAATCAGTTTCTAATGACAATTTTTGGAATTCAGTAATGTGATCAGGTATTGGCTGAGTAGACCAGCAAATGCAAAATCTTAGACCCCACTGCTGATTCACCAATGTAGGAAGTTGGCTCTGTATATACTATGTCAAAGTGAGAGATAGTGTGAACAGAGTCCAAGGGTTCCCCTTAGAGGTTGATAGGGGGAGAATTAGAGAATTCTAAGGCTCTATTTTGTGGTAGTGTGGTCGAGCAGTAGGCTTATCAGAGGGTACTGTGAAGAATTTGTTGTACACACACAGGCAATAAATGAGGAACACACACTCAAAGACAATTCCAGACCAATAGGTTTTTATCTAGAAAAATATATTTTCTTAATTTATTTTAGAACCACAAGATTCAAGATTTGAGGTAAGTACATAAAATGCATGTTACTTCACACAGGTAAGTATGGAACTTTGAATTAAAGCAGTAGTACACACAGTATAGGTTAAAAGGGCAATAAGCTATTTTAAAAGTGGACACTGCATAAATCAGCAGTTCCTGGGGGAGGTAAGTATGGTTAAGTTTTTCAGGTAAGTAAAGCACTTACACAGTCAATCTCCTGGGCATAGGCAGCCCACCGTTGGGGGTACAAGGCAACCCCAAATTCACCGTACCAGCAACACAGGGCCGGTCTGGTGCAGAGGTCAATGGGGGGCCCAAAACACATAGACGGCTATGGAGAACAGGGGTGCTCCGGTTCCGGTCTGCTGGCAGGTAAGTACCTGTGTCCTTGGGGGGCAGTCCGGGGGGGAGGGGTTTAGAGCACTGGGGGGGAGGGTGGCACAAACAGGCACACAAAACACACCTTCAGCGGCACAGTGGCGCCCGGGTGCAGTGTACAAAGTTGGCATCAGGCTTGCTATAGGAAGCAATGGAGGGATCTGGGGGTCACTTAGGAGATGCAGGCAGGGCACAGGGGGGCTTCTCGGGCCAGCCACTGACTGGGCTAGGAAGAGGGCTGCCTGCTGGTCACTCCAGCACTGGGGGTTGGTTCCTCTCGGTCCTGGGGGCTGCAGCTGCAACGCTTGGCCCAGGCGTCGGGTTCCTTTTTATCAGGCAGTCACCATCAAGGGGAGCCTCTGGATCCTCTCTGCAGGCGTCGCTGTGTGGGTGCAAGGGGGTCAACTCAGGTTACTCACTTTGTTGAAGTTGCCTGGGAGTCCTCTCTGCAGTGTTAGTTCTCTGGAGCTCGAGCCGGGGGCGTCGGGTGCAGAGTGAGAAGTCTCACGCTTTCGTCGGGGAAGGGAGAGCTCTTTCAAAGTTGTAAAAATGTTGCAGTTGGTGAACAGTGCTGCTGTTCTCAGGAGCTTGTTCCCTGTTGGATGCGTCGCTGTTCAGGTTCTTTGAGTCTGGAGACAGGCCGGTAGAGCTGGGGCCAAGTCAGTTGTCATCTCTGTCGTCTCTATGGGGCTTTCAGGTCAGCAGTCCTTCTTGTTGTAGGTTGCAGGAATCTGATTTCCTGGGTTCAGGGTCGCCCCTAAATACTCAATTTAGGGGTGTGTTTAGGTCTTGGGGGCAGTAGCCAATGGCTACTGTCCTGGAGCGTGGCTACCCTCTTTTTGTGCCTCCTCACTGAGGGGAGGGGATCACATCCCTAATCCTATTGGGGAATACTCCAATTTCAAGATGGAGGATTTCTAAAGGCAGGGGTCACCTCAGCTCAAGACACCTTAGGGGCTGCACTGACTGGTGGGTAACTCCTCCTTATTTTTCTCACTATCCTCTCCTGCCTTGCTGCCAAATGTGGGGGCAGTGGCCGGAGGGGCGGGCATCTCCACTAGCTGGGATGCCCTGGGGTGCTGTAACAAAAGGCATGAGCCTTAGAGGCTCACCGCCAGGTGTTATAGTTCCTGCAGAGGGAGGTGAGAAGCACCTCCACCCAGTACAGGCTGTGTTCCTGGCCACAGAGTGACAAAGGCACTCACCCTATGTGGCCAGAAACTCGTCTGGTTGTGGCCGGCTGGCAGAAACTAGTCAGCCTATCACTAGGAGTCGGACTGGTATTCAGGGAGCATCTCTAAGATGCCCTCTGCGTGTATTTTACAATAAATCCTACACTGGCATCAGTGTGCATTTATTGTGCTGAGAGGTTTGATAACAAACTTCCCAGATTTCAGTGTATCCATTATGGAACTGTGGAGTTTGTGTTGGACAAACTCCCAGACCATATTCTCTTTATGGCTACCCTCCACTTACAGTGTCTAAGGTTTTGCTTAGACACTGTAGGGGCATAGTGATCATGCACATCTGCCCTTCTGAGGTATAGTGCACCCTGCCTTAGGGCTATAAGGCCTGCTAGAGTGGTCGCTTACCTATGCCACAGGCAGTGTGGATTGGGCATGGCACTCTGAGGGGAGTGCCATGTCGACGTAGTCATTTTCTCCCCACCAGCACACACATGCAGTGAGGCAGTGTGCATGTGCTGAGTGAGGGGTCTACAGGGTGGCATAAGACATGCTGCAGCCCTTAGAGACCTTCCCTGGCAACAGGACCCTTGGTACCAGGGGTACCATTTACAAGGGACTTATCTGGGTGCCAGGGCTGTGCCAATTATGGGAACAAAGGTACAGTTTAGGGAAAGAACACTGGTGCTGGGGCCTTGTTAGCAGGATCCCAGTACACTTTCAATAATAACTGGCATCCACAAAAGGCAAAAGGTAAAACGTCAGGGGGTAACAATGCCAAGGAAGACATTTCCGTACACCGCTACTTTCTGATTCCAAAAAGGACAAGGATGTTCGCCCTATCTTGGATTTAAGGGCTGTCAATTTCTTCCTCAAAAAGGAGAAATTGAAGATGCTCACTCTTGGTCAGGTCTTGTCTGCCCTAGATCAAGGAGACTGGATGGTAGCGTTAGACTTGCAGGATTCGTATTTTCACATCCCCATCCTGCCCGCCCACAGGCACCACTTGCGATTCAAGATGGGCCACGAGCACTTTCAGTTTACCGTGCTCCCCTTTGGTCTCATCCATGCCCCTTGGGTGTTCATCAAGGTGATGGCAGTGGTGGCAGCTCAGGTTAGGGATTTCAGTCTTCCCCTACCTCAACGACTGGCTGTTGAAGGCTCCTACACCCCAGGTTCTCATCACCCAACTTCAGTTTACGGCGGTCCTCCTACATTCGCTGGGGTTCACTATAAATTTGCTGAACCTTACTCCCTCTCAGAAGCCACCTTTCATCATAGCTGTTCTGGACACAGTGCATTTTCACGTTTTCCCTCCCAAACAGCGAGTCCAGTAGATTCAGGTTATGATACCGACGTTCCGGCCTCTTTCCTAGATTTCGGTGAGACAGACTCTGAGACTGGTGGGACTCATGGCTTCCTGCATCCTGTTACTCAAGTATGCCAGATGGCAAATGAGGACTCTGCAGTGAGACCTGAAGTTCCAGTGGGCACAGCATCAGGGAAATCTTACCAACACAGGTCAGATCTCGGAAGTAACTGCAAAAGACCTGCAATGGTTGGTTAATGAACTGCGATTGGGTTAAAGGCAGACTCCTTGCCCTTCCCCAACCAGATCTCACGGTAATGACACATGCATCACTTCTGGATGGGGCGGCCACCTGGGAGAGGCGGAGATCAGGGGCGCCTAGTCTCCAGTGGAATCCGGGGTCCATATCAACTTATTGGAGCTTCGGGAGATCCAGCTAGCACTGATAGCTTTTCTTCCTGTTGTGAAAGGGAAGTTAGTGCAGGTGTTCATGGACAACACCACTGCAATGTGGTACTGCAGGAAGCAGGGCGGTGTGGGGTCATGGACCCTTTGTCAATAGGCTCTGTGTCTTTGTACATGGCTGGAACATCAGGGCATGACCCTGGTGGTTCAACACCTGGCAGGTTCTCTGAACAGCAGGGCGGTCAAATTCAGCCGTCGATTCCTAGAGGATCTCGATGGGGATCTCAAGTGGTCTCTCCATCCGGAGGTGGCGCAAGGACTGTTTCAGCAGTGGGTAGAGCCTTGGTTATATCTGTTTGCCTCAGCACAGAACGTGCAATGTCAGCAGTATTGCGTGTTGAAGTTTCCAAGGTGGCAATCACTTGGCGACGCTTATCGTCGGAGTGGGATTCATACCTTCTATACGCTTTTCAGCCCATACCACTTCTGCACGGACTTCTCAAGAAGATCAAGAACGACTGGGCCCAAGTAATCCTAATGGCTCTGGATTGGGCACAAATAGTTTGTGTAGGAAAATGGCTCTTTGTTGCAGTTAACCCCCCCATGTTTTGCCTGATATTGACAGTGACTAGACTGAGTGTGTACTGGGACCCTGCTAACCAGGCCCCAACACCAGTGTTCTTTCACTAAAAGTGTACCATTGTTTCCACAATTGGCACACCCCTGGCACACAGATAAAGTCCCTTGTAAAAGGTACCAGTGGTACCAAGGGCCCTGTGAACAGGGAAGGTCCCTAAGGGCTGCAGCATGTGTTGTGCCCCCTAAGGGACCCTTCACCTAACACATGCACGCTGCCATTGCAGATTGTGTGTGTTGGTGGAGAGAAAAAGGCAAAGTCGACATGGCATCCCCCTCCGGATGCCATGCACACAAAATACTACCTGTGGCATAGGTAAGTCACCCCTCTAGCAGGCCTTAAAGCCCTACAGCAGGGTGCACCATACCACAGGTGAGGGCATAGCTGCATGAGCAATATGCCCCTACAGTGTCTAAGTCCATTCGTCCCACAGGGGAGTCCAATTCCTCTGTGAACATTGAGGGCAGCCTCAATGAGGACATCCTTTTTAGCAAGGATGGCCAAAAGGTTAGCTTTGGAGAAACAGCTCTCAACTATAGAAAGGGAGAGAAAAGAAATGGGTTTCGAACCCATAAATGGTGGAAGCAACACAATAACTAGGGATAGAGAGTATTCGGACACCCCTAAAATGCCTAAACGGATTGTCCTTGAATATGAGGATGGTGATGACATCACCAAGTGGTTCATAGCATTAGAGAGGGACTGTGAAACCAGAATATTAAAAAGTCTCATTGGGGAGCTCTCATTTGGGAAATGTTTACTGGTAAGTGTAGGGATAGGCTCCTCACACTTACTGATGCTGAATCCTGTGATCTCATGAAGGCTACTCTGATGAGGGAGCATAGAATTAGGTTCTGGGAGGCTCACAAAACCTCGAGCCAGACCTGGGTTGATTTTGTAGGCTAATCAGTGAAAAAACTGGATGGTTGAGTAAATGGAAATTAAGTGCATGACTATGATGGGCTTTATAATTTCTTTATGAAAGAACACATTTTAAGTAATTTCTTCAGTGCATCAATATCTGGTAGACCTAGGTCCACTTTTTCCCTAAGAATTGGAGAAGAAGGCAGCCCACTGGGTTAAGACTAAGGTAACCAAAACTTCTACTGGGGATGACTAAACGAAAGGGGTTACAAAGCCTCCCCAGGAGAAAGTGGGTGACACACCTAGCAACAAAGAAAAAGAGTCCTCTGTAGGCTTCCAAAAACCTGTCCATGTGGGTGGGCCCCAAGACACACCCCAAAACAAAAGTGGGTTTCAGGGTAAGAACTGGGATGCCACTAAGGCATGGTGCCACAACTGTAGACAGACCGGGCACCACACCAAGGACACTTCTTGTCCTAAAAACAAACCCCATAGCAAAACCTCAGGGGTGACCAGTGTAGCCATTGGGGATGACTCCTCAAATGAGGAGGTCCTCATAGCCTTCAACTGGAGAAAGGGCCCAACAGGTATGTTGGAGATTCCAGAGGGAAGTAAGCACTTCCACCACCTACTGGTGAATGGAATCCCAGCCACTGCCCTGAGAGACACTTGTGCCAGTCACACTATTGTGCATGACAGGCTACTGCTGTCAAACCAGTACATCCCAGGTGAGACTGCCAGAGTAAGGGTTAGCCCAGACAAGGTCACTAATAGGCCTGTGGCTTTAGTGCCCCTAAAAGTGTGTGGGACTTTTAGCTGTAGAACGCTGGTAGTCAATACAGACCTCCCCTTTCATTGTCTCCTTGGAAATAACCACCCAGCGGTTGGTCAGAGCCCAAGAGAGGAACTGGTCCAGTGCCAGTCCTCTCCCAAAGATTCTGGAGGCGCTGCCCCTGCAGTAACTGCAAGTAGGCCCCAGAAGAGGAGGAATCAGTGCAGGAAAGGTGGACAACCTTTAGCCAAGGTTCCAGTAAGCCAAGGAGTTTCTGCTCCAGTAGGGGAGAATTCCAAGGGTGGCACTGGTAAAGTCCAACCTGACCCACAAGAAGTCCTGACTAGTCAGGCGACCGTTAAGCATGAGTGGGTGGCTCCTCAGCTAACAGAAGAAAGAGTGGAAGAAGGGTGTTTACTACAAGATATATCAACCCCCCACTCTACCACACAACAGACATGCACCCTTAACCCAAGACGCCTGTAACTTAGCCCCTTCCCTTGTTGGTGGAGAGCTAAATGTGTGGTTCTGGGCACTGACAGCCTTTATGGCTGCACTGCCCTTGGCAAGGTGGTCTGACCCCATGCCAAATAGCAAGTTAAGCCCCCTGACCCTGTTGGTCATGGTGGGGTTACTCCAGCTTTGGGTAACCGCTTTGGGTAAGCCAGGGGTGACCCTGGATACGATAAGATTAGCAGAGGTGGATACCTCTAACCCAAAAATAGAATGGGTGAAGACACTAAAAACACAGACAAGAGGCAATTCAGAGTATGTCCTATCACTGTTGAAGTAGGTGAGTTCCCCAGAGGGAATGACCTGTACAGGAGGATGTAAGGCAGAGTAAGCCCTGCAACAAACCAGCCTGTTTTCCCTACTCTTCCTCGCCTGACAGACTAGGAAGACTCTCCCTGCTTTGGCTGAGTCTCCTGGCCTGTGGCCTGGGGGGACTTGTGTAGGAAAATGGCTCCTTGTTGCAGTTACCCCTTACTTGTTGCCTGATATTGATGCTGACTTGATTGAAAGTGTGCTGGGGCCCTGCTAACCAGGCCCCAACACCAGTGTTCTTTCACAAAAAATGTACCATTGTTTCCACAGTTGGCTCACACCTGGCACACAGATTAGTCCCTTGTAAAAGGTACCAGTGGTACGAAAGGCCCTGTGAACGGGGAAGGTCCCTAAGGGCTGCAGCATGTGCTGTGCCACCCTAAGGGACCCCTCACTTAACACATGCACACTGCAATTGCAGATTGTGTGTGTTGGTGGGGAGAAAAAGGCAAAGTCGACATGGCATCCCCCTCAGGATGCCATGCACACAAAATACTACCTGTGGCATAGGTAAGTCACCCCTCTCTAGCATGCCTTAAAGCCCTAAGGCAGGGCGCACTATACCACAGATGAGGGCATAGCAGTATGAGCAATATGCCCCTACAGTGTCTAAGTCCATTCTTAGACATTGTAAGCACAGTGTGGCCATATTAAGTATATGGTCTGGGAGTTTGTCAAAACTAATTCCACAGTTCCATAATGGCTACACTGGATACTGGGAAGTTTGGTATCAAACTTCAGAACAATAAACCCACACTGATGCCTGTGTTGGATTTATAAAAACAAAATGCACACAGAGGGCATCTTAGAGATGCCCCCTGTATTTTACTCAATCCTTCAGTGCAGTTCGGACTGGTCTGTGCCAGCCTGCCACTGAGAGACAAGTTTCTGGCCCCCTGGGGTGAGAGCCTGTATGCTCTCTGAGGCCAGAATCAAAGCCTGCACTGGGTGGAGGTGCTTCAAACTACTCCCCTGGAGGAACTGTAACACCTAGCAGTGAGCCTCAAAGGCTCAGGCTTCATGTTACAAAGCCCCAGGGCACTCCTGCTAGTGGAGATTCCAGTCCCCCTCGACACAGCCCCCACTTTTGGCGGCAAGTCGGGGGGGAGATAATGAGAAAAACAAAGAGGAGTCACCCCCTCAACCAGGTCCACCCCTAAGGTGACCAGAGCTGAAGTGTTCCCCTCCTTGGAAAATCCTCCATCTTGTTTTGGAGGATTTAGCCCAAGAGGGATGTACAAGGAGGGTATAGCAACCCTCAAGGACCGTAGTCATTGGCTACTGCCTTCCAGCCCTAACACCCCCCTAAATTTAGTATTATGGGGTGACCTTGAACCCAGGAAATCAGATTCCTTATGACCTAACAAGAAGAAGGACTGCTGACCTGAAAACCCCGCAGAGAAGAAGGACGACGACAACTGCTTTGGCCCCAGGCCTACCGGCCTGTCTCCTGATTCAACAGTGACGCATCCTGCGGGTCCAGAGGACTGCCCTGAAGCTCCAAAGGACCAAGAAGCTCCTGCGGACAGCGGCCCTGTCTAAAGCAACAAGAAGAAACCAGCTTTAACCAATAAATAACTTTATTTCGGCTAAAAGCCATAAAAGTATCCAATAAGGCAGCATAACATAATCATACAATGAATAGTTGATAATAGAAAAGAAGGGTGCCATATAATACATTAAAAAGCCCTAACAATTTATTCTAAAATAGATTATAAAAACACACAAATATAAGAACAATATGGGACAGGCATTACATTTTAAGAAGCTAAAAACCTTTCTATCTTGAGTTCACTTAATAATTTGCTTCTTCCTGGATTAATTTTAGTTTTGTCAATCAGTCAGCAAGATTTTCTCTAGTTCTTATAGCCCATGCACTTTGGAGATATTTTGCGACTGTAAAAACTACCTTGTCACTTGTGTCACTTACCAAAATTCGTAAGGATGTATTGTATTTCCTTATCCCCAATGATCTACATAGAGGAATAATCCACTTCTTCCTAGAATCCAAATATCTAGGGCAGAAGAACATAAAGTGTGCAAGTGTCTCTGGTTGTTTGTGACAAAAATGGCAAAAGCTCAAATTGTTATCCTCCTTACTCCACCTTACAGTGAATGTCTTGAGTGGCAAAATCCCTAGCCTGAATTTAATGAAAAGGCTTTTAATGTAGGGAGGATTTATGTTGTCCATATAGGCCTCAAACTTGGGACTACATTTATGATCTAAAAACTGTAGTGTCCTACTACCATGGGCCTTTTTGGTCCAGGTCTGCACCAAAATTGTCTCCCAGTAACACCGTCTTATGCGTACTTTTGCTTCCTTGGTTAAATTACAAGGATCTCTCCACACCTTCTCTATTTTAATGAATTGACTCATATCTCTAATGTTTTTGAACTAAGGAAGTTTTAATGCTCCACCATCCGCTAAGAGCTCAGCTGCTGCTGCTTGATAGGTGGACAGATGTTCAGATGTCCAGAGACGGACCCAGTACATAAGAGGTCTCAGGGCAATTTCATTATGGATCTCGTTTAGAGCTAGATGAAATCTAAGGGGTGTGAGAGGAGTACTCATCGGCAAACGCAAGAAATTACGCATAAAGCGATTTTCTACCGTTGTCAGACTTCTGGAATTACAGTACCCCCATAACTTGGCACCATAAATCGAAGCAGCCGCTGTCTTGTATACTGTAATGGCAGGTGAAATTTCCCCTTCCGAGATGTTGGCAATTTTCCTCCCCATCACTGCTAACCTCTGCCGGAGGACAGACAAACTCTTTCCAATCTGTGCCGACCACTGTTGGTCATCCGCTAGTCTGATCCCCAAATAATCAAATTGGCTAACTCTCTCTACCAGTTGTCCAGCTATGGTCATTTTCCCCTTAAATGACTAATGCAGCTTAAAGGCCATGAACTTGGTCTTAGTTGGATTTATTTCAAGGCCCCTCTTGGCACAGAAAATAGAAAAAGCATCAAGTTAATTTTGGAGGCCCATTGGGGTTCTTGAAATCAGTAGAGTATCATCCGCAAACATTAAAATGGGGACCGGAACTCCTGATAGCTTTGGGGCATCATGGTTACAATGCATCAGCTGATCTACCACAACGTTGATAAAGAGGTTAAACAATGTGGGAGCTAAGACACACCCCTGTCTGACTCCCCTATCGATGAGTATGGCTTCTGTCAGGTCTCCACCTTGAGACCAGCGTACCTAAGCATAAGTTCCCTCATGGAGATATTTGATCAACCCCAGCAGTTCTTTATCAAGTTGATAAGACTCCAAGACATTTCACAGTAAGTCCTGTGGGATCATATCAAAGGCGGCCTTTAAATCAATAAAGGCCAAATACAGGTGGCTCTTATTGAGTATCAGGTATTTCCAGCAAAGGAGGTTAAACCTGAACGCCTGGTCTATTGTACTCACTCCTTTCCTGAATCCCGCCTGGAAATTGGAGAGGATCTGAAAGTCCTCTATCCATGTCTGCAGTCTTGTCAAGACCTCCTTACAAAATACTTTTTGGCTCACATCAATTAAACTTATTGGTCTATAGTTAGTTGGTAATTCCCTTGACCCCTTTTTAAAAACAGGAACTATAATTGCTCCTTGCCATGGAGGGGGAAGCCCACCACCCTTAGATTCACGTTTCTAAGTGCTTTCAGATATAGAGACCAAGTTCTGGGTCGGAACAAATACAAGTCACCTGGAATACCATCTAGCCCAGGAGCCTTCCCTTTGCGTAATGTTTAAAGAGCCAGGGTTGTTTCTTTTAGGGAAAAAAGGTCCAAGTCAAAATTAGATTAAATAGCTGCCCCAGAAGTTGGTATATAAGAAGTAGAAGACCCCTCTGGTATTGGTGAAGGAACATTGATGCAGCTAATCTGAGCCGCTCTGTACAGATTTCCAAAGTGTGACACACAAATTTCTGGCTGGATTGCTGGATAGCTCTCCACGTTTTGGGAATGTCCTTTTTCTGCCACCAATTTCCAAAACAGTTTTGTATCCTTCTCATGGAGAGCATCTACCAGAGCATTCCAATATTTGGTTTCCCACTCTTTTTTTAGCATTTTACAGTGTTGTTTTATATGCAGTCCTAGTTGCTCTTATCTCTCGGCGACTCCCTACCTGCAGTGCTCCAAATGACTGTATTTTGGCCCGTCGGCAGGAGCTAGAGAACCATCTCAGTGGTCTATCCCTAGTTTCTACCCGCCTCCTTACTACCTGAAAATATGGTCTTAACCGGTTGACCAAGGGACCATGCAAATTAATCAGGTCGACCAGTACTAAATCAGTGTACTTCAGGGGGAGAAGAGTCGATATAACTACTTTATATATTGATATCTGGAACTTTACATCTTCTGCCACCATTTCTCATCTCACGTTTTTATAATCGTTTGTCGGAATTAAAGTGTTTCCCTTCACCCATTTAGTCAGTGTGTTACAATTAAATGTGGAAGTTAAGAAGAATGTACAGAGAGCTTGGTGGTCCCTACCGTCTCGTGGAGAGACAGCCATATCAATAAGAGAGTATATCGTCTACTAAAATATAATCTAAATGCCTCGAATATGATCCTTTTCTGTATGTAGGCAACGCCAGAGTATCCGACTTCGTATTTCCATTTACTATTCTTAGCCCCATAGTTTTTATTAAGTTCTCGAGTAGATCTAATGCTCCCCCTGTATTCTTTGTTGCGACCTGGACCGGGCCTGATCTGTCCCAGGGGTCTGCAAGATGGGTTCCTTCTTGCTGGTAATCATCCTTACAACTCAGTTGCATATTGCAGTCCCCTGCAACGATTAAACCCTGCCCCCCAGGTAGATGGTTCAAAAGATCTGCAAGCAAATTTAGCAGAGCAATCTGTGTGCTTTCTAGGCCAGGTCTAATGTATATATTTACAAATACTATGCGAGTAGGCCCCCTTGGACTGCTAAATTCCACCTCCGCAGCTAATATATCCCTAGTGGGGCTAAATAGCTCCTTCGGCTTGGGGAACAGATCGTGCTTTAGCCAAGTTATCAGGCCCCCTGATGCCCTCCCAGATGGCGATGGGAGCGCAGCCTTCTGGAAGGTCCAGTAACCTGCTCTATAAATCATAGAAGGGGCCCATGTCTCCTGTAAAAGAATGATATGATGTTGATCTATGAAACTGCACCACTCTGGGTTGGTTGTTTTTGATAGCACACCTGCCACATTCCAGGATAAAAATGTAATTAGGAGATCATTACCATTCCCAATATTTTGCAATCTCTCTTTGGTCTTGTTTGTAAAGGATGCTACTCCACAATCCCTCCCTTCTGTTTGGCCATTGCAATGTGTTCCTACCTCTGCTCCCACAATGCCCAGTGACAGATTACTTAGGGCACAGGGTTCCAGGACCCTTTTAATAAGTACATCATCCCTCCCTGCCTACGCTATGGGGGCTTTGCGTCAATCCACAGTTGAAGTTGGGCTACTCCTAAGGCGCCACCTTGAGGTACATATACTGGGAAGCAGTAGATTGTTAGGGCTACCTCTAAAAAAACAAGTTGGCCATTGATGGCGGGATCGTTTGGGTAAGAGTCACTTGGGATAAGGTACCAGCTTTAAAGGGACTCTCACCTCACTCCAGAAGTGTGAGTCCCCACCACTCTGCACCCAACGCCCATGGCCCGTGTCCAGAGAAACCAACGCAACAGAGAGGACCCCCAGGCGACTCCAATGACGTTTCCACCCTGAGCCGACCTCTCTGCACCCCCACGACGACTCCTGCAGAGGGAATCCAGAGGACCCCCCTGAACGCGCCTGCCTGGTACGAAAGTAACCTGACGCCTGGAAGAAGCACTGCACCTGCAGCCCCCAGGCCCGTGAAGAACCAACTACTGGTGCAGCAGTAACCAGCAGGCAGCCCTCACCTTTGCCCAGTCTGTGGTTGGCTCCAGAAGCCCCCCTGTGCCCTGCCTGCATCACCAGAGTAACCCCCGGGTCCCTCCATTGATTTCTATACAAAACAAGATGCCTTGTTTGCACACTGCACGCGGCTGCCCCTGTGCCGATGAGGGTGTATTTTTGTTTGCCTGTTTGGGACCCCTCCAGTGCTCTACAAAACACTCCTTGGTCTGCTCCCCGAGGATGCAGGTATTTACCTGCTAGCAGACTTGAACCGGAGCACCCCTAATCTCCATAGGCGCCTATGTTATTTGGGCCACTGTTTGACCTCTGCACCTGACCGGCCCGTGTTGCTGGTGCTGGGTGTATGGGGTTGACTTGAACACCCATCGGTGGGCTGCTTATGCCCCAGAGACTGAATTTGTAAGTGCTTTACTTACCTCAAAAAACAACCTGTACTTATCTCCCCCAGGAACTGTTGAATTTTGCGGTGTCCACTTTTAAAATAGCATTTTGTCATTTTATGCCAAACTGAGTACATTATTGTTTTAGTTCAAAGTCCTATCTTTACCTATGCAAAGTACCTTACATTTAATGTACTTACCTGCAATTTGAAACTTGTGGTTCTAAAATAAATTAAGAAAATAATATTTTTCTATATAAAAACTATTGGCCTGGAGTTAAGTCATTGAGTGTGTGTTCACATTTATTGCCTGTGTGTGTACAACAAATGCTTAACACTACCCTCTGATAAGCCTAACTGCTCGACTACACTACCACAAATGGAGCATTAGTATTATCTATTATTGCCTCTGTCAAGCCTCTTGGGAAACCCCTGGAATCTGTGCAGACTATCTCCCACTTTGAGATAGTATATACACAGCCAGCTTTCTACAGTCTGGTATCCCTAGCTACTCAAAATGAGCATCTATCCTCCGATCAGGCTGCCCCTTCAAGGGGATCTTTTGTTGCAGCAGCAGGGGAAGGTTCTCCACCCGATCCTGTCCACTCTGCACCTTCATGCGTGGAGATTATTTTGGCAGCCAGACGTCCTCCCACTAAAAGGGTATACGCCTGCCGTTGGAAGCGCTTTGTATATTATTGTACAGAAAGGTCTATTGACCCTCTTTCTGCTTCTCTTTCCGATATTCTTCTCTTCATTCTTTCTCTAGCCCAGCAGGGTTCTTCCTTGGGAACTCTCAAGGGCTATCTTTCTGCCTTATCAGCATTTCTTCGGCTGCCTAATCAGCCTTCTCAATTCAAATCTCATATTGTACATAGATTCCTCAAAGGGCTTGTACATATGTTTCCTCCTACGCCCTTTATTATGCCTCAATGGCACTTAAATCTTGTCCTCGCATTTCTTATGTGTGCTCCTTTCGAGCCTTTGCATAACTGTCACCTCCTGCTACTCACTATCAAGACAGCCTTCTTAGTGGCAATAACATCTGCCAGGAGGGTGAGTGAGATGCATGCCCGGTCATCAAAGCCAAGGTAACTCACTACCCATCTAGACCAAGTGGTTCTCAAAACTCATATCTCTTTCCTCCCCAAGGTGGTGACCCCATTTCATCTGGGTCTGAAAGTCACCATGCCTACCTTCTTTGCTCCACCGCATCCCTCTAAAGAAGAGGAGCAACTCCATCGACTGGAGCCAAAAAGAGTGTTGTCGTTCTACCTTGACCGCTCAAGAGAGTTCTGGGTGGATGACCAACTGTTTGTGGGGTACGTTGGAGCAAAGAAGGGTCAGGCAGTGCAGAAGGGAACCATTTTGCGCTGGATCATTCTCTGCATCAAGATATGCTACGCATTGGCAAGGAAGCAGCCTCTGAGGGCTTGCGTGCTCATTCTACCAGGGGCAAAGCTGCTACCACTGAGCTAGTTCGAGGCGTCCCATTTCTGGCGATCTGTCAGACGGCAACGTGGGCGTCTTTTCACACATTTGCAAAACATTACTGGCTGGACAGTCAGGTATGAAGAGACAGCACTTTGCCTGTTCAGCCCTACAGGACTTTATAGTGTAAGGAGTAGTAGTCGCAGCCTACCGCCAGGAGGTTATGGCTAGGGTATCTATTTAAAGGTAAGGAACCTGCAGCTAGAAGTCTCTATCAGATGGACAAGTTACTTACCTTCAGTATCGCATTATCTGGTAGAGACTCAATCTAGCTGCAGATTCCATACACCTGCCCAGGCCTCCCCGCTCTGCGGATATGTCTTGTAGGGTTAGGGCTTACCCTTTTCAGGGCCCTAGTTCTGCACAGATAACTGTTGGTTCTATCCATCACTCTGCGCTTCTGGTGTGGAAGTGTGGATAAAAGAACTGACGTCCGCGCGCTGGGGTGGTGCCTTTATAGGCGACTGTGAGGTCACAGACGGCTCCAATGACGCTGACGAAGCCACGCGGAGCTGGATGACGCACACGGATCCGAACGATGCCACCCGACCGCACGCGCGTGGTATTGCTCAGCAAAAAGATTCCGGATTCGAAGCTGACGCCAGGGAGTTGAAAGGTAAGGAATCTGCAGCTAGATAGTCTCTACCAGATAATGCGTTACCGAAGGTAAATAACTTGTTCCCCACGCAGGCTGCAATGGCAGGTCTGCAGACCCATTTTGTATGGGACCCCATGGGTGGCTTAATACATGCTGCAGCCCATGGGGAACCCTGGTGCCCCAGTGCCCTGGGTACCTAAGTACCATATACTAGGGACTTATAGGGGGCACCAGTGTGTCAATTGTGGGCTGTGCAAAGACCTAGGCAACCAACTTTAAAGGTAGAATGCACAACCACTGGGGTGCTGGTTAGCAGGATCACAGTGAAAACAGTCTAAGCATACTGATAGCAGGCGGAAATTGCGGGTAACCATGCCAAAAAAGGGTACTTTCCTACACCCCTCCACCCCCCCAAAAAAAAGAAACGAAGGACAATAAAACTAACCTTACCCAGTTGACTCTTCATTGTCTAAGTGGAAATACCTGGAGAATCCATCTGCATTGGAGTGGTTACTCCCAGGTCTATGTTCCACTGTATAGTTCATTCTCTGTAGGGATATGGACCAGCTCAGCAGTTTGGTATTCTCACCTTTCATTTGCTTAAGCCATAAGAGGGGCTTGTGGTCTGTTTGATCAAGAAAGTGAGTGCCAATCAAGTTTGACCTCAGCTTTGTCAAAGCCCAGGCCACAGAAAAGGCCTCCTTCTCTATGGCTGACCATTGCTTTTCCCTGGGGGTCATCCTTCTTACGAAAGCTATGGGTTGGTCCTGACCCTCATTCAGTTGAAGTAGTAGTGCCCCTATCCCTACCTCAGAAACATCTATCTGTACAATAAATGTCTTGGAGTATTCTGGGCTTTTAGTATAGGAGCAGAGCACAGGCATGTTTGAGGTCATCAAAAGCTTTTTGGCAGCTAGCTGTCCACAACACTTTCTTGAACATCCTTTTGGATGTGAGGTCATTTAACTGGGCTACAATGGAGCCAGAGTTCTTAATAAACCTCCTATAGTTGCATTTCAGGCCTAAGAAGGCTCTGACGTGGGTCTGAGTAGTAGGGCCAGTCCAATCCAGAATTGTCTGAATTTTGCCCTGTAGTGGTTGAATCTGGACTCCACCTACCAGGTAGCCCAGATAAACCACATTTCACTTCCCTATGTGGCACTTAGATGCCTTGATAGTGAAACCTACTTGTTTGCAGAGGCTCCAGTACATTCCCAAGGTGGAGCAGGTGATCCTCCCAGGTGGAGCTAAAGACAGCTATATTGCCTCGATAAGCTGCACTAACTCTTTCCAGGCCTAGGAGAACTTTGTTCACCAGCCTCTGGAATGTGGCAGGTGCATTCTTGAGTCCACAGGGGATCACTGTAAAGTGATAACGCCCTCTAGGAGTGGAGAATGCTGTTTTTTGTTTGGCATCTTCTGATAACTTGATCTGCCAGTTGCGAAAAGCCAGATCAATGGTGCTTAGATATTTGGCAGAAGCCAGTTTATCTATTAGCTACTCTGCCTTAGGGACAGGATGAGCATCTGTTTTTGTTACAGTATTGAGGCCCCTGTAGTCTACATAAAACCTCATCTCTCTTTTCCCATTTTGAGAGTGGAGTTTGGGACAAGAACTACAGGACTAGCCCTAGACTGCCTGAAGGTTCAATAACTCCTGGGTCTAGCATCTTTTACACCTCAGCTTTGATGCACTCTCTGACATGATCAGGCTGCCTGTAAATTTTACTTTTGACCTGTGTTAAAGGTGTGTTCACACCATGTAGTTTTACCAGGAGTCAAAGAGAACAGTTCAGAGAACTAGCCTAGGAGATTTCTGCAATCTTCTTTTGTGGCTCCGAGAGGCAGTTAGCAAGCACAACCCCATCTACTGAGCCATACACTGTAATACGGGAGAAGAGGTCAGGGAGAGGGTCACTGTCTTCTTACTGACCTTCTTCAGTGTCTGTGAGAAGGTAGCCTCTTTCTAGCATGGTTACCCCCACGTTTGGCCTGTTTGTGAGTGTATGTCAGTGTGTTTTTACTGTGTCACTGGGATCCTGCTAGCCAGGGCCCCAGTGCTCATACTTTGTGTCCTAATATATGTGTTGTCAGTGGTGCTTAACTGTGTCACTGAGGCCCTGCTAACCAGAACCTCAGTGCTTATGCTGTCTCTGCTTTTAACTTTATCACTATAGGCTAGTGACTTCATATACCAATTTCAGTTGGCTCACTGGACCCCCTTATAAGTCCCTAGTATATGGTACCTAGGTACCCAGGGCATTAGGGTACCAGGAGATCCTTATGGGCTGCAGAATTTCTTTTGCCACCCATAAGGAGCTCAGACAAACCCTTTCACAGGACTGCCACTGCAGCCTGCAAGAAATAGTGCACCCAATATTTCACAGCCATTTTCACTGTACTTAAGTAACTTAGAAGTCACCTATATGTCTAACCTTCATTTACTGAAGGCTAGGTGCAAAGTTACTAAGTGGGAGGGCACCCTTGCACTAGCAAAGGTGCCCCCATGCAGTCCATGTTCAATTCCCCAGACTTTGTGAATGCGGGGATGCCATTACACGAGTGCACTACATATAGGTCAATACCTCTATGTAGCTTCACAATGGAAACTCAGAATATGGCCATGTAATGTGTCTAGGATCATGGAATTGTCAACCCCCCCCCCCCCCCCATTCCAAATCTGGCATTGTAGAGCCAATTCAATGAACCCTGGGGGCTCCACCATGGACCCCTAGTACTGCCAAACCAGCTCTCAGAGGCTTGCAATGCAGCTACAGCTGCTGCCACCTCACAGACAGGGTTCTTCCCTCCTGGGGTCTGAGCAGCTCAGTCCCAGGAAGGTAGAACAAAGCATTTCCTTTGGGAGGAGGGTGTTACACCTATTTCCAAAGGGAGAGGGTGCAGCAGTCTGGGGAGGCATAGCCTCCCCCAGCCCCTGAAAATTCTTTGAAGGGCACAGATGGTGCCCTCCTTGCATAAGCCTGTCTACACCAGTTCAGGGACCCCCAGTCCCTGCTCTGGCATGAAACTGCATAAAGGAAAGGGGAGTGACTACTCCCCTGTCCATCACCCCCCCAGGGTTGGTGCCCAGAGCTCCTCCAATGTGTCCCAGACGTCAGCCATCTTGTTTTCCAAGGTGTGGGGACACTCTGGAGGCCTCTGAGTGGCCAGTGCCAGCAAGTGACGTTAGAGACCCCTCCTGATAGGTCCATACATGATAAGGTAGCCAATCCCCCTCCCGGGGCTTTTTAGGGTCTCTCCTGTGGTTTTTCTTCAGATTCTACTTGCAAGTTTCCAGCAGGAATCCGCTGCAACTACTACTTCATCCTCTGACCTCGGATTGACTGCAGACTGCTTCAGGAACTGCTGTAACAACAACAAAGTATCCAGAAGGGCTAGTTTTCCTTTGCAACTTCAGCTCCAGCCAGAAACTGCAACAGTTTTCTCAGTGTGTACGCTCTGGGAACTCCCTATCTTCACCCTGCCCCAGAAGGACTGACGAAATCTCCTGTGGAGTGACAGAGTCACTTCCTTGCTCATGAAGGCACCTTCTAAGTTGATGACCGGTTATCTTTAGCTCCTCTGCTGGCGACGAGCTTGCCCCTTGGAACACAGGTGGTAGACCCCTCTGACACAGACTGTCCTAAGGTCCTGCTGTCCCAATTTGGAGGAGGTAAGAGCTTGCCTTCCCCAAGTTCAACAGTACCCCTGTGCACCCTGTCCTCCTGAGGCCTCTGTTCACTATTTGCAAAATTCCTTCATACACAGCCTGGCCCAGGTCCCCAGCACTCTATCATGCAACGCTCAACTCGCTGAGTTGACCTCCGGTGGCGTGGGACCTTCCTTTGTAGTGCTGCACCAACTGCATTTTGCACCTCCTTTGTCCCAGTGTCCTGGGACTCCCGTGGATGCTGTCTGGTCGACTGAGGGCTCTTTGAAGTGCTGAGAGTCCCCTCTTCCTCCTCACACAGAGTTGAGGCCTCTGGGTCTCTCCTGGGTCCAGACGCGATTTTACCTGAACCAAGGCTTGTTGGACTAATCCAGTGCCAAAACTCGTCTGCATCCAACATCTCTTTGTGGGACATCAATTGCATCACGCAGGAACCCACTGACATCTTCCTTGGGTGCATTTCTGCAGTCTTCGTCCAACTGGGGACTCATCTTTTGCACCCTCGTCTGGGTTGGCAAGAGCTCCTGTCCTTCCTGGAACTTCTTTCGACTTCTGGACTTGGTCTCCTTTCTTTGCAGGTCTTCAGGTCCAGGAATCCACTATTTGTTGTTTGCAGTCTTGCTTGGTTCTTGCAATAACTCTAATCATGACTTGTAGTGTGTCCTAAGGAAACTTCCAGTACTTTACCCCTACTTTTCTGGGCTCTGGGGTGGGGTAATTTACTTACCTTTGTTGTATTCTTACTCTCACAGCGATCCTCTACACACCATGCTTGTCTAGGGGGGAATTTGTGGTTCGCATTTCACTTTCTTAGTATGTGGTTTGTGTTGCCCCTAGACCTGTTTTCTCCCATTCCAATCTATAGCATTTCCTATTATTTGCATTGTTCTATGACTATTTACTTGTCTAATATTGGTCTCTAGTGTATATATTGTGTAAAATGCTTACCTCCAGAAGGAGTATTGCTTCTGAGATATTTTTGGCCTTGTGTCACCCAAATAAACGACCTTTATTTTTGGTACACTGAGTGTCGTCTTTACTTGTGTATAAGTACTATGTAACTATAAGTGGTATTGCATGAGCTTTTCATGTCTCCTAGTTCAGCCTAAGCTGCTCTGCTATAGCCACTTCTATCAACCTAAGCTGCTAGAACACTACTACATTTCACTAGTAAGGATTAACTGGACCTGGTAAAAGATGTAAGTACCTAAGGTACCCACTACAAACCAGGCCAGTGTCCTACAGTGTCCATGGCCAAAATCATGTGAGCCCTTTAAAAAGGTTTCAGGCGGTTCACATGAAGCACCTTATTTGGGCATTCTAGGAGTGCCCAGGTCAACCAGATCGATGACTTCACCTTCTCTGTCCATAATAGTGTGTGGGCCACTCCACTTGGCCTGGAGTTCCCTGGGAGCCACAGGCTCCAGGACCCACACCTTCTGTCCTGCTCGTAAACAGTCAGAGAGCCTTCTTGTTATGCCACTTGTAGGAAAGTACCATCTTGCCTGGCATGTTACCCCCATATTTCACTGTATATATGTTGTTTTAGTGTATGTGTCACTAGGACCCTGCCAGCCAGGGCCCCAGTGCTCATAAGTGTGCCCTGTATGTGTTCCCTGTGTGATAACTAACCGTCTCACTGAGGCTCTGCTAATCAGAATCTCAGTGGTTTTGCTCTCTCTGCTTTCTAAATTGTCACTAACAGGCTAGTGACCAATTTCACCAATTCACATTGGCATACTGGAACACCCTTATAATTCCCTAGGAATAGGTTACTGAGGTACCCAGGGTATTGGGGTTCCAGGAGAGCCCTACGGGCTGCAACATTTCTTTTGCCACCCATAGGGAGCTCTGACAATTCTTACACAGGCCTGCCACTGCAGCCTGAGTGAAATAACGTCCACATTATTTCACAGCCATTTACCACTGCACTTAAGTAACTTATAAGTCACCTATATGTCTAACCTTCACCTGGTGAAGGTTGGGTGCTAAGTTACTTAGTGTGTGGGCACCCTGGCACTAGCCAAGGTGCCCCCACATCGTTCAGGGCAAATTCCCCGGACTTTGTGAGTGCGGGGACACCATTCCACGCGTGCACTATACATAGGTCACTACCTATGTATAGCATCACAATGTAACTCCGAACATGGCCATGTAACATGTCTAAGATCATGGAATTGTCACCCCAATGCCATTCTGGCATTGGGGCGACAATTCCATGATCCCCTGAGTCTCTAGCACAGACCCGGGTACTGCCAAACTGCCTTTCCGGGGTCTCCACTGCAGCTGCTGCTGCTGCTGCTGCCAACCCCTCAGACAGGTTTCTGCCCTCCTGGGGTCCAGGCAGCCCTGGCCCAGGAAGGCGGAACAAAGGATTTCCGCTGAGAGAGGGTGTAACACCCTCTCCCTTTGGAAATAGGTGTGAAGGCTGGGGAGGAGTAGCCTCCCCCAGCCTCTGGAAATGCTTTGATGGGCACAGATGGTGCCCATCTCTGCATAAGCCAGTCTACACCGGTTCAGGGATCCTCCAGCCCTGCTCTGGTGCAAAACTGGACAAAGGAAAGGGGAGTGACCACTCCCCTGACCTGCACCTCCCAGGGGAGGTGCCCAGAGCTCCTCCAGCGTGCCCCAGACCTCTGCCATCTTGGATTCAGAGGTGTTTCTGGCACACTGGACTGCTCTGAGTGGCCAGGGCCAGCAGGTGATGTTAGAGACTCCTTCTGATAGGCTCTTACCTGTGTTACTAGCCTATCCTCCTTCCTAGGTAGCCAAACCTCCTTTTCTGGCTATTTAGGGTCTCTGCTTTGGGGAATTCTTCAGATACCGAATGCAAGAGCTCATAAGAGTTCCTCTGCATCTCCCTCTTCACCTTCTGCCAAAGGATCGACCGCTGGCTGCTCAGGACGCCTGCAAAACCGCAACAAAGTAGGAAAGACGACTACTGCGACCTTGTATCGCTTCATCCTGCTGGCTTTCTCGCCTGTTTCCTGGTGCTGCATGCTCTGGGGGTAGCCTGCCTCCCTCTTGCACCAGGAGCTCTGAAGAAATCTCCCGTGGGTCGACGGAATCTTCCCCCTGCAACCGCAGGCAACAAAAGACTGCATCACCGGTCCTCTGGGTCCCCTCTCAGCACGACGAGCGTGGTCCCTGGAACTCAGCAACTCTGTCCAAGTGACTCCCACACTCCAGTGACTCTTCAGTCCAAGTTTGGTGGAGGTAAGTCCTTGCCTCCCCACACTAGACTGCATTTCTGGGTACCACGTGATTTGCAGCTGCTCCGGCTCCTGTGCACTTTTCCAGGATTTCCTTTGTGCACAGCCAAGCCTGGGATACCCAACACTCTAACCTGCAGTGCGCAACCTTCTGAGTTGTCCTCTGGCGTCGTAGGACTCCCTTTTCTGACTTCGGGTGGACTCCGGTCCAATCCTCTTCCAAGTGCCTGATCCGGTACTTCTGCGGGTGCTGCCTGCTTCTGTGAGGGCTCCCTGACTTGCTGGGCGCCCCCTCTGTCTCCTCATCCAAGTGGCGACATCCTGATCCCTCCTGGGCCACAGCAGCATCCAAAAACCCTAACTGTGACCCTTGCTGCTAGCAAGGCTTGTTTGTGGTCATTCTGCGTGGGAACACCTCTGCAAGCTTCTTCACAACGTGGGACATCCATCCTCCAAAGGGGAAGTTCCTAGTCCTCTTCGTTCTTGCAGAACACAAAGCTTCTTCCATCCGGTGGCAGCTTCTTTGCACCCACAGCTGGCATTTCCTGGGCATCTGCCCACTCTCGACATTGTCGCAACTCTTGGACTTGGTCCCCTTGTTTCACAGGTACTCAGGTCCGGAAATCCACTGTTGTTGCTTTGCTGGTGTTGGTCTTCCTTGCAGAATCCCCCTATCACAACTTCTGTGCTCTCTGGGGGTTATAGGTGCACTTTACACCTACTTTTCAGAGTCTTGGGGTGGGCTATTTTTTTCTAACCCTCACTGTTTTCTTACAGTCCCAGTGACCCTCTACAAGCTCACATAGGTTTGTGGTCCATTCGTGGTTCGCATTCCACTTTTGGAGTATATGGTTTGTGTTGCCCCTATACCTATGTGCTCCTATTGCAATCTACTGTAACTTTACATTGTTTGCATTACTTCCTTTTGCTATTACTGCATATTTCCGGTATTGTGTACATATATCTTGTGTATATTTGGCATCCTCATACTAAGGGTACTCACTGAGATACTTTTGGTATATTGTCATAAAAATAAAGTACCTTTATTTTTAGTATATCTGTGTATTGCGTTCTCTTATGATATTGTGCATATGACACCAGTGGTATAGTAGGAGCTTTGCATGTCTCCTAGTTCAGCCTAAGCTGCTCTGCTATAGCTACCTTCTATCCGCCTAAGCTGCTAGAAACACCTCTTCTACACTAATAAGGGATAACTGGACCTGGTACAGAGTGTAAGTACCCCTTGGTACCCACTACAAGCCAGGCCAGCCTCCTACACCACTGCTTCTCCACTTATTGGCTGGCCTGATGGTTTTTGGTTGCCCTCTTCATGTGTTCAGTCAATCTGGATCTTCGGCCCATTACATAGTCCACAATTTCCTGTTTTGGAAGCTTGAGAGGTTGCTCCCAGCCTTTTCACAAGAGCAAGGGGACCTCTAACAGTGTGTCCAAACAAAAGTTCGAAGGGGCCATAGCCCAGTTCTTCCTGAGGTACCTCCCTGCAGCAAAGAGGACGCAAGGTAACAGGACATCCCACCTCTTTAGTTTCACTGAGAGTCCCATTATTATGCCTTTGTTGAACCTTTCAATTAATCCATTTGTTTGTAGATAATAAGGAGTGGTGAATTTATAAGTGACACCACACTCCTTCCACATGGCTTTAAGGTAAGTAGACGTGATGTTTGCATCTCTGTCTGAAACCAGCTTGTTAGGAAAGCCCTCCCTGGAGAAGATTCCCAGGAGGGCCTTATCCACTGCAAGGGCTGTAGTGGTCCTAAGATGATTTCCCTCTGGGTACATGGTGGCATGGTCCACCAGCACCAGTATGAATCTGTTTCCAGAGCCTGTTGGAGGGTCCAGAAGGCCAACAATATCCACCGCAACCCTCTCAAAGGGTACCCAACCACTGGTACTGGAATTAAGGGGGCCACCTGTCTTGTCACTGGCTTGACAGGTGGCACAGGAGCGACAAAACTCCTTGGTGTCTTCAGACATGTGTGGACGGTGAAAGTGAGGGACAATCCTGTCCCACATTTTTCTTTACCCCAAGTGGGCTGCAAGGGGAATGTCATGTACTAGAGTAAATAGGAGCTCCATACATTTCTGAGGGATGACCAGTGTCCTAGTGGCACCAGGTTTAGGGTCCAATGCTGCTGAATAAATGAGGCTGTTATCCCAGTTTACCTTATGGGTACTACTAACATCCCCTGCCTCTTGTGCTGCAGCTTGCTGCCTTAAGCTGTCCAGTGTGGGACAGGTTTGCTGTTCAAAACTAAGTTCCTCCTTGGTCGGCCCCCCTGCACCCAAGAGCTCAGTTCTGGCAGGTTGAAGCTCCTCTGGTGTAGGTTCCCCCCAAGGAGTAGATTCTTCTACCTCAAGAGTAGAATCTTCACTAGAAGCTTGAGAAGGTGATAACTTTTTACCCTGCCTGCCTTTTTTTAGGAGCCTACTAGACCATTATTCCAGGCTCCAGAGCTTCCTGTTCCCTGTTTCTCTTGGCCTGTGCTCTGGTCAGGGCAAATGTATGCCCAGGGATGCCCAGCGTTTTTCCATGGACCTCCAACTCCATTTGAGCCCAAGCTGAAGTCTCCAAGTTATTACCAAGCAGACACTCTACTGGTAGATCATAGCACACTACAACTTTTTTAGGGCCAGTAAACCACCCCACACTAAATTCAATAACTGCGTGGGGTGACGCACAGAGTTATTGTGAGCATCAGTCACTTAGTACGTATGACCAAGTAGGTATTGTTCAGGTGACAGCAGTTTTTCAGTCACCATAGTGACACTGGCACCTGTGTCCCTATAGGTCTCAGCCTCAACACCATTTATCAAAGGTTGCTACCTGTAATTACCCATATTAAGGGGGCAGGCAGCTAAGGTGGAAAGGTCAATGCTACCATCAGAGACCAACATAGCCCCAGTGGCCTCTCTGATTAGCCCAGAGTCCACTACAGTCCCCAAGATGAGCCCAGCTACACTTTTGGTCTGACTACTGCCACCACTATTGTTACTGCTAGGGGTACTAGAGGTAGAACTGGTAGTAGTAGTGGTGGAGGGCGTGGTGCCTTTGTTAGGGCAGGTGCTGTCACCTGCCATATGGCCTTTTTGCTTACAGATATAGCACCAATGCTTCTTAAAGAAAGAGGAGTTAGACCCACCCCAGAAGAGCTTTGTGGGCCTGATGAAGAAACATTTTCTTTGTTTTTGTCCCCACCCTTGTCCTGATGCTTACCTGTTTCCTTCTTGTGGACACCCCCTGTGGAAGCGTTTCTACCCACCCTAGTGCAGAACAATTTGTCTTCCTTTCCCAGTTCTTGGAGAGATGTCGGATCAGAGTCCACCAGGTACTAATGCAGCTGATCAGAAATGCAGTTAAGAATGTGCTCTCTCAGAATTAGATTATACAACCCTTGATAGTCACTCACTTTGCTTCCATGCAACCAGCCTTCCAGAGCTTTAATGGAGCATTCAGCAAAGTTTATCCAATCCTGAAAGGACTCCTTTTGAGTCTCCCTCCACTATATTGCTCAATGGTTAGCCCAAACCAATCTAAGAGTGCATTCTTAAGTGCTGTGTAATCATCTGCATCCTCTACTCAGGCAAAGACAAACTGATCGCTGTCATTGTCAGAGAAGGAGAGCCACAAGATTGCTGCTCACTGTCTGTGAGGGACCCTCTGCACTTTGCAGGCCCTCTCTAAGGCAGTGAACCACTTGTGGATGTCATCTCCTACCTTATAAGTGTAGGAGGCTGGCCTGGTTTGTATTGGGTACCTTAGGTACTTACACCTTATACCAGTTCCAGTTAACCCTTATTAGTGAAATGTAGGCAGTTTTCTAGCAGCTTAGCAGCTTAGGCTGTCCAGAGGTAGCTGTAGCCGAGCAGCTTAGGCTGAACTAGGAGACATACAAAGCTCCTGCAATACCACTATAGTTACACAGTACTTCTACAGAATAAAAGACAATAATCAAGGTACTTTATTTTAGTGACACAAGGCCAAAAATATATTGAGGCAATACTCCTTCTGGAGGTAAGTAATAAACACAATATATGTATATATATATATATATATATATATATATATATAATACTTAAAATTTCGTGTAGGTTAGCATCCAGCACGGCAGGCTGTGACAGGGTCACAAACCCCTATAAATCATCCAAAATACTAACATAATAGACATAAAAAGTGGACTACAGTTACTGTCTGAAACCAATGGCAGCCATCTTAACACTTTATCGTTCAGTGATCAATGTAACTAAAATTGAAATTCTAATTCAAATTGAAATTAATATCCCTTACTTAAACCCACAATTACTACATGTTATTCACTCCTCCTTATACTACAGATTAATACACTCTACCTAAATATATATGCACACATATTTAAATTACAACTTATTCATTTCCCAATATTGTAAACCAATTGTTACTTATACTCATACTTATGCCTCAATGAAGATACTCATCTTTTTTATAGCCATGTATTTGTGGGTAATTCAACAATACACTGAAGATATAATAGCTCTTTTGCTTCTTATTTAATTTACATCATCTGGAAAGAAAAAAAGGGATACAAATTAATTAATTCAAAAACAGCAGAACTTCGACATATAATTCCAACCTATTAAATTCTAAATACATTTATATTCCATAATCAATCAATGTAAATGCACCTATAATTCTTCATCCTTATTCAGACCCATGGGTTCCATTGTATTACAGCTAATAATCAACCTTGATTCCAATTTTCTTAAATCCAACGTTCTATTACCACCTCTTGTTTTCAATACAACCCTATCCAGTACCACGAATTGTAACTTCTTTTCATTTTTGTTGTGGAATGCTTTAAAATGTCTCGCCACAGGATAAGATCTATCCTCATTTTTAATTGCTCTTAAATGTTCCAAAATGTGCTTCTTTGCTATATGTATGGTACTCCCAATATAGAATTTGTTGCAAGGACATTTCAGAGCATAAACACAATAATCTGATATGCATGAAAGATGCTTTCTTATTTTAATAACATTTTTAGTCCCAGGGAATACCACCTCCTTACAATTGGAACTAAATTTACATTCCTTACATTTACCACAGATATAGAAACCCTGAATGGGTTGTATTATCTCATTCTTAGATATTAAACTATGGCTTAGTATATCTTTCAAAGATCTACTTCTAAATGTGAAAGCTGGGTATTCGTCCAATAATTTACCTATATGCTTATCAGTCCTAAGGGCTGGCCAAAAGTTAACAAATGCTTTCTTAATTTCATTTACTTTGTCGTGGTATGTAGTTATAAATCTTATTTTGATATTTTCTTTCTTCACATTTACTACATTTTCTACCAGTAGGTCCTCCCTTTTGGTCTGTCTGACCCTCTTCACAGCTTCATTTATTACAGCTTGTGAGTAACCTCTTTCAGTGAATCTTTTGGTCATCACTTTAACCTCGTTCTCAAATGCAGTATCCAAACAGCAATTTCTTCTAGCCCTTAATAGTTCCCCATAGGGGATACTATGAATCAAATTCTTTGGGTGACTACTCATAGCATGTAATAGACTGTTACCCACAGTGTTTTTCCTATATAATTCACATTCCAATTTATCCTTAACGACCATAATTCTCACGTCCAAAAATTCCAGTTCAGCTGGATCCATTGTACAACTGAACCTAAGGTTCAGGTTGTTGCTATTCAATTCCTCCACAAAGCTCAAAGCTGATTCTTTGCTTCCTTTCCAAATACAGAAAATGTTGCCAATATACCTCACCCACAGGACTGCTTGGTTTTCAAAACCAGAGATGTTTCAGACAACCTGCTCCTCCCACCAGCCAAGGTATAAGCCTGCATAGCTGGGGGCAAAACAGGTTCCCATTGCAGTCCCCTGGTCCTGACGGTATAGGATATTGTTAAAAGTAAAAAAAAATGTAAGTCAAGCACATCTGCACCATATCTAATAACATTTCTGTATGCAAAAGGTAGGACAATGACCTCGCCCTTAAAAAATATCTGACTGCCTCAATACCCTTTTCATGAGGAATACACATATATAAACTATTCACATCTAAATTTAGTAAAAGGAAATCCTTTTCCCATCCAATTCCATTGATTATGCGTAGAAAATCTCTTGTATCCTTGATATAAGAGGGTAAGGCCTCCACGAAGGGATGCAAAAAGTAGTCTACATACTTAGAAACATTTTCCAACAAACTCCCCATAGAGTACACAATAGGCCTCCCAGGTGGATTTTTTGCATTCTTATGTAGTTTGGGTAAAAAATAAATAGCTGCTGTAATGGGAAATTCGACCTTTAAAAATAGATATTCCTCCCATTCAATCAATCCTGATTCCTTCCATACATCTAGTTTCTCAAAAACGTTCCTCTTAGCCATTAACATTTCATTTCTATCAACCACTGAATAATTATCTTTATCTTGCAGTTGTCTTAAACCTTCCTTTATATAGTCATCCCTGGATAAAATCACAATATTTCCACCTTTATCGGATTTTTTTATTACAATATTTTCATCTTTTTGAAAGGACTCTATCGCTTCACGTTGTTTTCTTGATAAATTATCGTACTTAGATCTCCTTAAATACCTTAGAGTTTTTAAACAACCAATTACTCCCTTCTCAAAAACATTGATTGCATCACAATTAACTTGTGGTAAAAAAAAGTTGATTTAGGTTTAAAATTACTTGGACATCTCCTATCAACTTCAAGACGCGCAAGTTAATTTATTTCAGACGCTGCAAGGAGGAGGAGGGGCAGACAAGCCGGAGGCCCCTTTAAACACTGCCTTCGCGCTCCCGGGACGCATGAGTTAATTTATTTCAGACGCTGCAAGGAGGAGGAGGGGCAGACAATCCGGAGGCCCCTTTAAACACTGCCTTCCCGCTCCCGGGAGGCGCGAGTTAATTTATTTCAGACGCTGCAAGGAGGGGCAGACAAGCCGGAGGCCCCTTTAAACACTGCCTTCGTGCTCCCGCTCGCGGGAAGCGCCCGGGCAAAGCCCGGGCCAAGGGCGGGCCCGTCCTTGCCCGTCATTGACAGGAAGAGGCAGGGCAGGGCCCCCCCTGACATCCCTCCAAAGGGACCTGGATTAGGAAGCTTACAGGCGTGTGGCGGTTGAAGGTACTGTGTTTGTGCTTTGTGCTATTTCATTTAATCTCCCTTGCTATCCTGTGACTGGACTGATTGGATTTGTTTTTTGTATCAAACAAAGTAAAGCTACAACCAGTATCACTTTGCTACCACAACTAGGACAGGTTGGCTATTGAAATACAACTGCTGCGGTACCTGTTTCCTTTTCTCCTCCCCCTTCTTCCTTCTCCAACAACTATTCGTGGCTAATAATTCATTAGGATGGGAAAAAGGAAAGCTAGTAGCAATCCCACCGAGCAAGGAGGGGCAAAGAAAGTACCTCGACATGCGGGCGAAAATTTTACATTGACTCAAATTGACGATCTTATAGAAGAAGTGGAGAGCTTGTTAGCCACCAAACCCTCAAAATCCCGTAGGAAAGATGCTTCTGCCACGACGAATGATATAAAATCCTTCTTTACCCCTGTGAACAGAGAAGCACAGATACCTATATCTCAGGGCCCTAATTTAGAACCTTATAGGATAGAAAATTCCAATAAACTAATAGAGAGCCCCAAACCAAGTCTGCTTAGTCGGCAAGATGGTGTGTCCCCCCTTATAAACTGTAATAACCACTTTTTACCTCTTGACCTATTGACGCCATTTGAACCAGAGAAGACTATGCAAAGGGAAATAGAGGAGTCAATACCATTCTCAGCCATTCATAAGGAACATCCTGCTGAAACACATTTAGTACAGATAAAAGCTGAAATTCTGAGTCTTAGAGAGCTTCTAACATCCTTTACTCACATGTTATATGAGAAGTTGGACGGTATATCTGCGGTAATTGGGGACATTAGGAGGTCATCATTAAACTCTGACCCTAACTCCCTAGTAAAGCCAATTCTATCAGCTGAAACATCCATGTTAGGGAGGTGCAGGGGCAAAAGGGCCGAAGTGATAACCTGGAACATGAATGGGGGCGATAGTGTCCTTCCTGTAGAGGGTGTCTCCAATAAATGTGGAAACATTTTGAACAGGGGAGTTTATGGCAATGGTAAGACGCACGGGAACGAACTCCCAGATAAAAGGTCTATATACCCTCCGAGAAATACCCCCCAAAGTCAGGTTAGATATAGTGGTTACGATATATACATGTTAAATGTCCCCAAGTTAAGCAATGGTCAACAAGAGCAAGGGGAATCTCTTAAAAATAAAGTAACTCATTGGATAAAGGGGGTAAAGAAGTGTAGGTCCATTATAAGGGACGATATAGTTACCGTACAGAGATTTACAAGAATAGGATCAACAACAGATTTTATAGGTCTAAAATTGACTAGCCAGAGCCTAGTTATGGGCCTTCTGGCACTTAATGAAAGAGTGAGTGAGACCCGGTGCCTTATCTCAAGTGACACTTGCCCACAAACTCCCCCAATCATTGATAAATGTGTTTTCCCAAGAGAGAAATAATATCACACCGGCCCAGCATGTATATACCTATAGTAGGAATCACAAGCGCAGCCCAACTTCAGCTATAGATTGACGTGAAGCCTCCATGGCGAAGGATGGGAGAGATGGTATATTTAGCCTTGATTCATTTAAGCAAAGCAATTGCATATTATATACTCAGGGAACAGAGTCCAAAGCACATTGTAGTAATTCTTTAGAAGAGAAGGACCAGGGAGTAACGCCGTGCTTAAATGAAACTAGAAATGAATCGTTAAATAAGGGGGATGGTCCCGTTCTACCGATCAGGATCTTATCCTGGAATGTGGCATGGCTGCTTCAGAAGACAGCTAACTCTGACTGGTGTAGTTTTATAGATCAACATCACATTATCCTCCTACAGGAGACATGGGCCTCATCTGCGATAAACAGGGAAGGTTATTGGACCTTCCAGAAGACCGCGCGCCCATCACCATCTGGCAGGGCTTCAGGTGGTCTGATAATTTGGCTAAAACATGATTTGTTTCCAAAGGTGAAGGAGCTAGTAACTCCTACGAGGGATTTATTAGCTGTCGAGGTTGAAATTAGTACTACCAGGGGTCCTGTTAGTATAATAATTGTAAACATATATGTTAGACCTGGTACCCAAAGGACTCAGATTGCTTTGATAAACATGCTATCAGATTTTCTTAACTGTCTTCCGGGAGGACGGGGTTTAATTGCCGCAGGAGATTTTAATATGCAATTGAATTGTAGAGATGATAACCAGCAAAGAGGAATCCAGTTTGCAGATCCATGGGATAGATCTGGCCCGGTTAAAGCTACATCTAAGAAAGAAGGAGGAGCATTAGACCTATTCAAAGACCTAATAAAAATGAAGGGATTAAGAATAGTAAATGGGAACACCAGATCAGATACCCCGGCGCTCCCTACATATAGGAGAGGTCTATATTCTAGCCATCTGGACTATGTTTTAGTAGATGACGCTCTCTGGAAATCCCTTATTGACATGGTTGTTCTCCCTCGTACTGATAGTGATCATCAAGCTCTGAGTACTTCCTTTTCTACTACTTTATTTAGCTGTAAAACATTGTCAACATTGACCAAAAATAGTGTCCTAACTATGACCAACGACTCCAAATATGTGAAATGGGAATGGGTGGAAGATGATGTAAATTTTCAGCTATTAATTTATAGAATAGTAGCATCAACGCTTACTCCACTGAAGCACATAAATATGGCATTGATGGATTTGATCAATCTGCATAGCATCCTGATCACACGGTTAAAAACACATTTCCAGATAATAAGGAGGCGGACAGAAACTGGGACTAGAGCATTGAGGTGGTTTTCTAGTTCTTGCCGCCAGGCCAAAACACAGCTATTGGGAGTACTAAAGGCAGGGAACTGCCGAGAGATAAGAGAATCCAGGGCTGCATATAAAGTTGTATTTAAAAACGCAAAAAAAGAGTGGGTCACTAAATATTGGAACAGGATGGTTGATGCACTCCACGAGAAGGACTTTAAATTATTTTGGAAATTTGTGGCAGATAAAAGTAGTTCTCAAAGTGCAGTGAACTACCCTGTAATTCAGCCAGAGATCTGGGTGACATATTTTACAAATGTATACAGAAAGCCTCAAACTAGTAGTTCTACCATCTCTCCATTTAAACATAACGATCTGTTTGCCAATACCCCATTGGATGGGAGAATAATACCACCTAAATTTGAGCTGGACCTTTTCTCCCTAAAAGGGAGATCAATACATAAAGGGAAGGCCCCTGGTCTTGATGGCATCCCAGGTGACTTATAATTGTCCCGACCGACAACCTGGTCTCTGTATCTAAATGCGTTAAGTAATGAGATACTGAGGGGGGGAGGACTTCCAACCACGTGGCAAGGAGCAATCATAGTCCCCATTTATAAGAAAGGGCCAAGGGACCAACCTACCTACTACAGGCCTATTAGTCTAATTGATGTTAGTCAAAAGATATTCAGTAAGCAGGTTTTGAATAGATTACAGACATGGATAGAGGATTCTCAAATTCTCTCTGATTTTCAGGCAGGCTTCAGAAAAGGAATGAGCACAATAGATCAGGTTTTTAGGTTCAACCTTCTCTGTTGGAAATATTTGTCGCTTAATAAGAGCCATCTGTATGTAGCCTTTATCGACTTAAAAGCTGCCTTTGACATGGTACCTCTGGATATATTATGGAATTTTATGGAGAGTTATCAACTTGATGGAGAACTACTAAGATTGATTAGGTATTTACATTAAGGGACTTATGCTCATGTACGTTGGTCAGGAAGTGGTGATTTAACGAAAGCCATACCTGTAAATAGGGGGGTCAGGCAGGGGTGCATTTTGGCACCAACATTGTTCAACCTTTATATCAATGGTGCGGCGGACCGGCTGTTAAATTGCAACCATGATGCTCCAAGGCTGGCTGGATCCCCCGTCCCTATTCTAATGTTTGCTGATGATACTTTATTAATCTCTAGAACACCCATGGGCTTACATAACAAATTGGATGCCTTTTATAACTTTTGTTTAAGTAGAGGTCTTGAGATAAATCCAACAAAATCGAAGTTCATGGCTTTTAACCCGCACAAACTGTTTAGGGGAAAATGACCATAGCAGGTCAACCGGTGGAAAGAGTCAGCCAATTTGACTATTTGGGGATCAGGTTAAGTGATGACCATCTTTGGTCAGCGCAGATCGGGAAGAGTCTGACAGCACTTAAACAGAGGACAATAGTGATAGGGAGGAAAATTGCCAATACTTTGGAAGGGGAGATATCACCCGCTATCACTGTCTACAAAGCAGCGGCAGTCGCAGCTTCAATCTATGGCGCCGAGCTTTGGGGTCACACTAATTCGAGGTGTCTGACCACGGTAGAAAATCGGTTCATACGAACTTTTTTGAGGTTGCCGATGAGCACCCCTCTCACCCCCCTTGGATTTGATTTAGCCTTAAACGAGATCCATAACGAAATAGCATTAAGACCACTTATGTATTGGATTCATCTTTGGACTTCGGAGCATTTGTCCACTCTCCATGTAGCATTAGATGAGTTTATTGCAGGTGACCTTGCACTAAAGATCCCTTGGTTTAGACACATTAGAGATATGTGTAAATTCCTCAAGATGGAGGAGGTGTGGAGTGCTCCTCATAATTTGACCAAGGAAGTAAAAGAGCATGTTAAAAGGTGCTACAGGGAGAACATTCTGGCTCAAATTTGGTCTAAAAATCATGGCAGTCGGACTTTACAGTTTCTAGACCATAAATGTAGCCCCAAATTTGAGGCCTATATGGACAATGTAAATCCCCCCTATACTAAAACACTATACATTAAGTTCAGACTGGGGACCCTCCCGCTTAAGACATTCACAGCACGAGGGAGATTGGAGGACTGTAACTCAATATACTGTCATTATTGTGAAAAGACACTCGCGCACTTTATGTTTTTTTGCCCTAGATATCAGGTACCTAGGAAGAAGTGGATTGCTCCGCTATGTAGGTTAATTGGGATAAGGGAATGGAATACAACATTACGCCTTTTGACAACTAACACAAATGATAAAATAGTATTTTCAGTTGTGAGATACTTGCAAAGTGCATGGGCTATAAGAACCAAAGAATTGTTATAATTGTGTGTCCTTTTGGTCTTAGATCATATTTATTCAACATAACAAGTTTTAACTGGATGGAGTAAGATATAATGGTCTAAGATTTTAAAGTTAACATTTTGGGATCTTAAGATTTTAAGAATAATGTTTGTTTGTACTGTTTTTTATAACATTGTGATTCTACAACTTATTTAGGACCTTTTGAAGTAAACTGTGTCAGCTCTTGCTCAATTCTTCTCCTTTAAAAGCGACTACTGTTATAAATAACAAAATAGCTTTCCTAGCTGTGCGATACTTGCAAAGTACACGGGATATAAGAAACAGAGAATTGCCATAATTGTGCTTAATACATTGGTTTTAGATTCTATTCATCCAATACAACAAGTTTTAATTGATTGGAGTTAAGATAAAATGACCTAATATATTATATTTAGCATTTTGGGACTTTAGGTTTTTAAGAAAAATGTTAGCCTGGCACCGTTTTCCTTTTTATGTGATCTTATAACTTATTTAGTGCTCCTAAAGTAAATGGTGTTACTCCTTGATTATTTTCTCCTTTTAAAACCGACATTTTGTTTAATCATAATCATGATATGGCATTTTATTGTTTACTTTTATGGCTTACAGCCGAAATAAAGTTACTATTTGATTTTGATTTGTGATAAATTTAAAATAAGATCCTGTTCAGCCACAGTATTCTCATCTAATTCACATAACGTATGTAATAGTCCAATATCTCCAATTATCAAATTTGATGCCTTATTGGTACTACTTACGTCTTGATCTTTAATTTTCGTTTCAAACCATTTTTTCAATTTTAATTTTCTCACAAAGTGATAAAAGTCAATACGACTCTGTGTGTAATTGAAGGGCATAACTGGACAGAATGATAGTCCTAATGATAATACGTCAAGTTCTGTTTCCGAGATATTTCTACTAGAAAGGTTGACAACTGTCATTTTTTGCATTACTTCATTGACAGTTGACCTCTTGTCTGTACTCCTTGTGAACCATCCCTTGGTTCTCTGAAGCCTCTTCTTGATCTTCTTCCTCTTCCTCTACCTTGTTGAGCTCCTCTTCCTCGTACCGTTTGGCCCATTGATCTCCCTTGGGCTATCAGGTCGAACTCCTTTAAAACACCATCTTTTACTCCACCACAGTCTGATTGCGAGGAAATGTCTCTTTCACTTCCCTCACTGTCATGTGCTACTCGGGTCCCTTCTGACTGTTCTTTATCTCCTACTTCTCCTGATGTTGAGTTTTTATCCTTTCCAGTTTTAATCTTAAAGAAATCCTCTTTTGACCTATTCCTGATAGCTTCATATTTTCTACCAAAGGTTAGAATCTGCCCTCTTTCATAGTCTTTAAGATCTCGTACAA
Source organism: Pleurodeles waltl (assembly GCF_031143425.1). Classification (NCBI taxonomy): domain Eukaryota; kingdom Metazoa; phylum Chordata; class Amphibia; order Caudata; family Salamandridae; genus Pleurodeles; species Pleurodeles waltl. The sequence continues at coordinate 205,424,383 of NC_090439.1, forward strand.
ACTTCTGTTGTTTTTTTTGCCTTTAGTGAATCTTCAACTTTACGTAATTTTTCATTGCATTTTTCCATCTCTTTTTCAAAGACTTCTGCAGTACATAGTTCTTTCAAATCCTTAGTTATTGTTGTAATTTCATCATTCAGTCTTGATTGATCTTTCCTATGCATATTTAACTAATATTTTTAACATGTTGATGCTGCACTGGTGGTTGTTTTCCATCCATTCCACCACCATTTCTGGATCAGGATTTTCATGAGTTGGTGTTATGAAAATCCTTAAACCTCTAGGGATTCTTCCACAGTCTATGTATTTTTGCAAAGTGACAGCTTCCCACCATTTTGATTGTTCTTTTTTAGAGGTTTTCCATAATTTGTTCCATAATGACCACTGATTTTTTGATCCTCCTTCTGTATTCGCAGTTCTCAGGCCACTTACATCGACTGCATTAAATAATGCCTCAGCTGCTGCTAATCGTGTAACTTTTTTGTCCAATCCCATAGTGCTTTCTGCCTGAATATCCATAATTGTGTATATATTTGTAGCAAACACTGTGAATATTCACAGTTTATTCCGCTGCTTTGTGCCCAACTTGTTATAAAAGATTTAGTGTGTGTAGCTTAAAAGCTAACTTAACTTTGTATAGTGTCGATTTAAATTCTTACATCTTTACAGGGGCCCGCCTTGTCTGGAAATCATCAATCATTTGGCATAAATGCAGTAACTAACTGGTTTTGTGGATGTCATCTCCTACCTTATAAGTGTAGGAGGCTGGCCTGGTTTGTATTGGGTACCTTAGGTACTTACACCTTATACCAGGTCCAGTTATCCCTTATTAGTGAAATGTAGGCAGTTTTCTAGCAGCTTAGGCTGTCCGGAGGTAGCTGTAGCCGAGCAGCTTAGGCTGAACTAGGAGACATACAAAGCTCCTGCAATACCACTATAGTTGCACAGTACTTCTACAGAATAAAAGACAATAATCAAGGTACTTTATTTTAGTGACACAAGGCCAAAAATATATTGAGGCAATACTCCTTCTGGAGGTAAGTATTATACACAATATATGTGTATATATATATGTATATATATATATGTATATATATATATATATATATATATATATATATATATATATATATATATGAGCAACAAAAAACATATACTAAGAATGCGAATAACAAATTCCCACATAGATAAGTGTAGAAGGGTGCTGGGAGGTAAATAAAATACCACACCCCAGAGCCCAGGAAAGTAGGAGTAAAGTACTGCAAGTTTGTTCCAGACACACTACAAGTTGTGATAAGAGATTTTGCAACAACCAAGTAAGACTGCAATCAACAAATGGTGGATTCCTGGACCTAGACCAAGTCCTGGACCTAGACCAAGTCCAGAAGTCGCAGAGGATATCAGGAAGGACAGGAGTCCCTGCCAAACTAGAACATGGTGCAAAAGGGAATTCTCTGGTTGGAAGAAGACTGCAGAAAAGCACCAAAGAATATGGCTTCGGGTTCCTTGTTTATGCAGGAGGTGTCCTACGTCGAGATTTTGGATACAGGCAGGTTGCTTTGCCGGATTCGTCCAGCTAGCCTTGGTTCAACTGGAGTCTGGTTTTGCGTCAAAATGGCGCTGCCTGGACTCAGGAGGGACTTGGGGGCCTCTACTCTGACTGCGGAGGAAGAGTGGTCTCTCAGCACTTCAGAGAGCCCTCAGTCAGCCAGGCAGCACCCACAGGAGTCCCAGGACATTGGGACAAAAGAGGTGGTAAATGTGATTGGTGCAGCATAACAAAAGAAGGTCCCACGCCGCCGAAGAACAACTCAGCGAGTTGAGCATCACAGGATGGATTGCTGGGGACCTGGGCCACGCTGTGCACAAGAGTATCTGCCACAGAGTATCCAGGACGACTCCTGTGACCTGCAACTTCAACTCCAGACAGCTTTTGCAACAGTTTCCAAGGTGTGCACACTCTGAGTACTGCCTGTCTTCACCATGCCCCAGAAGAACTGAACGAATCTACCGTGGAGTGACGGAGTCGCTTCTCTGCTTCTGCAGGCACCCTTCTGCGACAACAACCGTTACTCTAGGACTCCTCTCCTGATGAAAAGCGTGCTCCCTGGAACACAGGTGGTGGACCGAAGTGACCCAGACTGTCCAAAGATCTTGCTGTCCAAATTTGGTGGAGGTAAGAGCTTGCCTCCCCGTGCAACAGTACCCCTGTGCCATGCGTCTTCTGCAGCTCCTTGGGCTTCTGTGCACTTCTTCCAAGAATCCTTTGTGCACAGAGTAGCCCAGGTCCCCACCACTCCATCCTGTGACGCACAGCTCCCTGAGTTGTTCTCCAGCGGCGTGGGACCTTCCAGTGTAGTGCTGCAATGACTGTACTTTGCATCTTCTTTGTCGCCGTGTTCTGGGACTCCATTGGGCTCTGTTGGTCTTCTGAGGGTTCTCCGAAGTGCTGGGAGCCCCCCCTGGATCCAGGCTGATCCTTTTTGATGCTTTCTGCGTACTTGATTGAAGCAAGGCTTGTTGGCGGACTCCAGCGACGCAAACAGCCTTCATCCAACAACTCGATGTGGGAAATCACCTGCACCAAGCAGGAACCTGCAGCCATCTTCTTTGGTGCTCTTCTGTACTTTTCTTCTGATCGGAGAATCCACTTTTGCACATTCTTTTAGGTTGGCAGGGTCTCCTGCCCTTCCTGGACTCTTCTTCGACTTCTGGACTTGGTCTCCTCTCTCCACAGGTCTTCAGGTCCAGGAATCCATTGTTTGTTGCTGGCAATCTTGCTTAGTTCTTGCAATATCCCGACTTGTAATGTGTCCTGAGGAAACTTGCTGTACTTTACTTCTGCTTTCCTGGGCTCTTGCGTGGGGTACTTTACTTACTTTTGGTGTTTTCCTACACTCCCAGCGCCACTCTACACACTACACTTGTGTAGGAATTTGGCTCTGTATATCCCCTTCTGTGCCCAGGATGTAATGGTTACATCCTGAGGCACAGTGCTCGTGTGCCCAGGACATAACCATTACATCCTGGCTGGGCACAGAGCCAAGAGGGAGCGCTAGCGCTCCCTCTGTGGGGTTCCCCCACCCCCCTAAGGCAGGGATGGAAGGGGAAGCCCTTCCCCTTCCACCCCGACCACTTCACCTCCCCCCCGTGACGTCAGCGCGCGATCGCGTGCTGATTGTCACAAGGCCTCCTCCCATCGCGATCGGAAAAAAATCAAAGCATTTCTCTTCCGATCACATGAAGGAGGCCGGAGAGGCTTCAAAGGTAAGGAAATGAATTTCCTTCCCTTTGAAGTCTCTCTCAGCGTTTTAGCGTTAAAAAGCCCACTAGACACCAGGGATTTAATTTTCTAAAGGACCCCCTGGGGGCAGATCGGCCTATTGTTATTAGGCTGATCTGCCCCAAGGGGGGGCAGAAACCTCTAGGCGCCAGGGCAAATATATATATATATATATATTTTTTTTTTTGTGTTTTTTTTTTTTTTTAGATATGGGGAGCGACTCATTAGGCAAGGGTCGCTCCCCCGGGGGGCAAATTGTATTTAGACCATTTCTGCCCCCCTGGGGGGCAGATCGGCGGATTTTACCACTAGGCACCAGGGATCTTTTTTTTTGCGGCAACGTCACGCAAGAGTGGCGACCCCGTAGGCAAGGGTCACTCCCCGGGGGGGTTGGGGGCACATTTATTTTAGGCCATTTCTGCCCCCCGGGGGCCGGCTGAGCTAGAGGCCAAAATCCACAGGTAGGCCCTTTGCAAAAAACACCTCTGTTTTCTGTGAAAAAATGTAATGTGTCCACGTTGTGTTTTGGGCCATTTCCTTTCGTGGGCGCTAGGCCTACCCACAGAAGTGAGGTACCATTTTTATCGGGAGACTTGGGGGAACCCTGGGTGGAAGTAAATTTGTGGCTCCTCTCAGATTCCAGAACTTTCTGTCACCAAAATGAGAGGAAAAAGTTTTTTTTTTTGGGCCAAATTTTGAGATTTGCAAAGGATTCTGGGTAACAGAACCTGGTCAGAGCCCCACTAGTCACCCCATCTTGGATTCCCCTAGGTGTCTAGTTTTCAAAAATGCGCTGGTTTGCTAGGTTTCCTCAGGTGCCGGCTGAGCTAGAGGCCAAAATCCACAGGTAGGCACTTTGTAAAAAACACCTCTGTTTTCTGTGAAAAAATGTGATGTGTCCACGTTGTGCTTTGGGCCATTTCCTGTTGTGGGCGCTAGGCCTACCCACACCAGTGAGGTACCATTTTTATCGGGAGACTTGGGGGAACGCTGGGTGGAAGGAAATTTGTGGCTCCTCTCAGATTCCAGAACTTTCTGTCACCGAAATGAGAGGAAAAAGTGTTTTTTTAGTCAAATTGGCTGTTTTTTTCACCTCAATTTCAATATTTTTTTATTTCAGCTGTTATTTTCGGTAGGAAACACTTGTAGGATGTACACAAATGACCCCTTGCTGAATTCAGAATTTTGTCTACTTTTCAGAAATGTTTAGCTTTCTGCGATCCAGCATTGGTTTCTCACCCATTTTGGTCACTAACTGGAAGAAGGCTAAAAGCACAAAAAATTGTAAAAATGGGGTATGTCCCAGTAAAATGTCAGAATTGTATTGAAAAATTGGGTTTTCCAATTCAAGTCTGCCTGTTCCTGAAAGCTGTGAAGGTGGTGATCTTGTCACCGCAAACCCTTTGTTGATGCCATTTTCAGGGGAAAAAACACGAGCTGCCTTCTGCAGCCCTTTTGTCCCATTTTTTTGAAAAAAACTAAATTTTCACTGTATTTTGGCTAATTTCTTGGTCTCCTTCAGGGGAACCCACAAAAGGCTATGCCCCTACAGTGTCTAAGCAAAACCTTAGACATTGTAAGTGCAGGGTAGCCATAAGAGTATATGGTCTGGGAGTCTGTCCTACATGAACTCCACAGCACCATAATGGCTACACTATTTTAAGTCAAAGTTCCATATGTACTTATGCCAAGTACTTAACAATTTATGTACTTAAATTCTGAATCTTGTGGTTCTAAAATAAATTAAGAAAATAATATTTTTCTATATAAAAAGCCTATTTAAGTCTTTGAGTGTGTGTTCTCATTTATTGCCTGTGTGTGTACAACAAATGCTTAACACTACCCTCGAATAAGCCTACTGCTCGACCACACTACCACAAAATAAAGCATTCGAATTATCTAATTTTGCCACTATCTTACCTCTAAGGGGAACCCTTGGACTCTGTGCATGCTATTTCTTACTTTGAAATAGTACATTCAGAGCCAACTTCCTACATTGGTGGATCAGCGGTGAGGTACAAGACTTTGCATTTGCTGGACTACTCAGCCAATACCTGATCACACGACTAAATTCCAAAAATTGTCATTAGAAACTGATTTTTGAAATTTGAGCTTTTTTTCTAAATTTTTAAAAGTCCTGCCAGGGCCTTATGTTAGTCCCTGTTAGCATTTCTTTCAGAGTTTAAAAGATTTGTAAAAGTTTGAATTAAGTTCTAGAGATAGTTTTAGATTCTTAAAATGTATTCCAACTTTTAGAAACATAATGTATGCTTCAGAAGAGATTGTGATGGAACTCAACCTCACCCCTTACCTGCATCTTAGGATGTCAGAGTTAAGGTCTCTCCGCAAAATCAAAAAGATAAAGACTGGTTCAAACCCTACCAAAGTATAGCTCCAGGAGTTTTGGCAGAGTTTGGTAAAAACAAACCCTCTTATGATGCCCTCACAGAGGGGGACACTAGTGAGTTGGAGGAACTCCCAACTCCAGTCCTAGATAGGGAGACCAGGGTTTCTCAAACACTGACTCCAAATGTGACAGTCAGAGATGCAGCTTCTCTCACAGGAGAGTCCAGCAACTCTGGAAGCATTAAGGACAGCCTCAATGAAGATGACCTCCTGCTAGCCAGGTTGGCCAAAAGATTGGCTTTGGAAAGACAGATCCTAGCCATAGAAAGGGAAAGACAAGAGATGGGCTTAGGTCCCATCAATGGTGGCAGCAATATAAATAGGGTCAGAGATTCTCCTGACATGCTAAAAATCCCTAAAGGGATTGTAACTAAATATGAAGATGGTGATGACATCACCAAGTGGTTCACAGCTTTTGAGAGGGCTTGTGCAACCAGAAAGGTAAACAGATCTCACTGGGGAGCTCTCCTTTGGGAAATGTTCACTGGAAAGTGTAGGGATAGACTCCTCACACTCTCTGGTAAAGATGCAGAATTCTACGACCTCATGAAGGCTACCCTGATTGAGAGCTTTGGATTCTCAACTGAGGAGTACAGGATTAGGTTCAGGAGGGCTCAAAAATCCTCGAGTCAGACCTGGGTTGATTTTGTTGACTTCTCAGTCAAAACACTGGATGGTTGGATTAATGGCAGTGGTGTAAGTGATTATGATGGGCTGTACAATCTGTTTATGAAAGAACACCTGTTAAGTAATTGTTTCAGTGATAAACTGCATCAGCATCTGGTAGACCTAGGACCAATTTCTCCCCAAGAATTGGGAAAGAAGGCGGACCATTGGGTCAAGACTAGGGTGACCAAGACTTCCACAGGGGGTGACCAAAAGAAATGGGTCACAAAGACTCACCAGGGGAAGAGTGTTGAGACATCCATGGGTAAAAGTAAAGAGTCTTCTACAGGGTCCCAAAAACCTGCTCAGGAGGGAGGGTCCAAAGCCTCTTCACAATGCATTTTTGGGAACAAGGGTAAAAACTTTGATCCCAAGAAGGCCTGGTGTCGTAGCTGTAATCAGCAGGGACACCTAACTGGAGACAATACCTGTCCCAAGAAAGGTTCCACTTCACACTCTACTCCAGTTAGCACTGGAATAGCCAGTCTCCAGGTGGGATCAACAGTGTGCCCAGAGCAAATCAGGGTTCACACTGAAGCTGCATTAGTTTCTGAGGGTGGGGTGGACTTAGCCACACTGGCTCCCTGGCCCCCTAATATGCAAAAATACAGACAGCAACTCTTAATTAATGGGACTAGTGTAGAAGGCCTGAGGGATACAGGTGCCAGTGTCACCATGGTGATAGAAAAACTGGTTTCCCAAGGTCAATACCTGGCTGTACAAACTTATCCAGTCACCAGCGCTGACAATCAGACTAAAGTACATCCCATGGCTATGGTAACTTTAGAATGGGGAGGGGTCACTGGCCTGAAACAGGTGGTAGTCTCCTCCGCTATCCTAGTAGACTGTTTGCTTGGAAATGACCTGGAGTCCTCAGCATGGGCTGAGGTAGAACTCAAAACCCATGCAGCCATGCTGGGTATCCCTGAACTGGTGTGTGTCAAGACAAGGGCACAGTGCAAGGCTCAGGGTGAAAAAGAGGTGTTGGAGCCTGGAATAATGGCTCAACCCTCCAAGAGAAAAGGAAAGAAGACTGGGGAACCAGCTTCAACACAACAAAAGAAAGGGAACCTCTCTTCCCAGGAAGAAGTTCTGCCGCCTGAGGGAACTGAGACAATGGAGCTGGAACCTTATCAGGTTGAACTCTTAGGCCCGGGGGACCCTCAAGGGAACAGTTGTGTAAGGGGCAAGAAACATGTCCTTCTCTTGAAGGCCTTAGGCAGCAAGCTGCTGAAGAGACCAAAGGAAAAATCACTGGAACACATAGAGTGTACTGGGAAGATGGACTCCTCTACACTGAGGCAAGAAATCCCAAACCTGGTACCACTAGGAGAGTGGTAGTGCCTCAGGAGTTTAGGAAGTTAATTCTTACCTTAGCTCATGATATTCTGCTTGCTGGGCATTTGGGACAAACCAAGACCTGGGAAAGGTTAGTTAACCATTTCTATTGGCCCACCATGTCCCAGAAAGTAAAGGAGTTTTGTGTCTCCTGTGCCACCTGTCAAGCCAGTGGTAAGACAGGTGGACACCCAAAGGCCCCCCTCATTCCACTTCCAGTGGTGGGGGTCCCCTTTGAAAGAGTGGGTGTGGACATAGTGGGTCCACTTGAACCTCCCACAGCCTCAGGGAACCAATACATCCTAGTGGTAGTGGATCATGCCACTAGGTACCCTTAAGCAATTCCCCTTAGGTCCACTACTGCCCCTGCAGTAGCTAAAGCACTCATAGGTATCTTTACCAGAGTGGGATTTCCTAAGGAGGTGGTGTCTGACAGGGGTACCAACTTCATGTCAGCATACCTGAAACCCATGTGGAATGAGTGTGGGGTGAATTACAAATTCACCACACCATACCATCCACAAACCAATGGTCTTGTAGAAAGATTTAACAAGACATTGAAAGGCATGGTCATGGGGCTCCCTGAAAAGCTCAAAAGGAGATGGGATGTCCTCTTGCCATGTCTGCTATTCGCCTACAGAGAGGTGCCTCAGAAGGGAGTAGGGTTTTCCCCCTTTGAACTTCTGCTTGGCCATCCTGTAAGGGGACCACTAGCTCTTGTAAAAGAAGGCTGGGAGAGACCTCTTCATGAGCCTAAACAAGATATAGTGGACTATGTACTAGGCCTACGTTCCAGGATGGCATAGTACATGGAAAAGGCAAGCCAAAACCCTGGGGCCAGCCAACAACTCCAGAAGATGTGGTATGACCAAAAGGCTGCTCTAGTTGAGTTTCAGCCAGGGCAGAAAGTCTGAGTTCTGGAGCCTGTGGCTCACAGGGCACTTTAGGACAGATGGAGTGTCACTTACCCAGTGCTAGAGAGAAAGAGTCAGGTCACCTACCTTGTTGACCTAGGCACTAGCAGGACCCCCAAGAGGGTGATCCATGTGAACGGCCTCAAACTCCTTCATGGCAGGGCAGATGTGAATCTGTTGATGGTAACAGATGAAGACCAGGAAGCTGAGAGTGAACCTCTCCCTGATCTCCACACCGCAGACCCTAAAGATGGCTCAGTAGATGGAGTGATCTATTCAGACACCCTCTCTGGCCAACAGCAATCTGACTGTAGGAAGGTCCTGCAACAGTTTTCTGAGCTCTTTTCCCTAACCCCTGGTCAGACACACCTGTGTACCCATGATGTGGACACAGGAGACAGCATGCCTGTCAAAAACAACATTTTCAGACAGTCTGACCGAGTTAAGGAAAGCATCAAAGTGGAAGTCCACAAGATCCTGGAATTGGGAGTCATTGAGCACTCTGACAGCCCCTGGGCTAGCCCAGTGGTCTTAGTCCCCAAACCTCACACCAAGGATGGTAAGAGAGAGATGAGGTTTTGTGTGGACTACAGAGGACTTAATTCTGTCACCAAGACAGATGCTCATCCCATTCCAAGGGCAGATGAATTAATTGACAAACTAGGTGCTGCCAGATACTTAAGTACCTTTGACTTGACAGCAGGGTATTGGCAAATCAAAATGGCACCAGGAGCAAAAGAAAAGACAGCATTCTCCACACCTGATGGGCATTATCAGTTTACGGTGATGCCCTTTGGCTTAACCAGTTCTGTGCCTTGGACGAGGTGACCTCGTCCAAGGCTACAGTTCCCCCCCTGTGCACCCCACCCACCCCCCCAAGGCGGGGATGGAAGGGGAAGCCCTTCCCCTTCCACCCCCAATCCCCCCCACCCCCGCTGTGCGCTGATTTGTCACGGGGTCTCCCCCATCGCGCTGAAAGCATTTCTCTTTCAATCACGTGGGGGAGGCCCGGAGAGGCTTCAAAGGGAAGGAAATGTATTTCCTTCCCTTTGAAGTCTCTCCAAGCGTTTCAAAAGCCGGATTTCTTGCAATCCGGCTTTTGAAACGCCCACTAGACACCAGGGATGTTTTTTTTTTATTGAAATAGACATAAGGGAGCGACCCCTTGGGCAAGGGTCGCTCCCAATGGGGGGCATTTTTTAGGAAGGCCTTTTCTGCCCCCCCCTGGGGGCAGATCGGCCTATTATTAGGCCGATCTGCCCCCATGGGGGGCAGAAACCTCTAGGGCACCAGGGATAATTTTTCTTTTCTTTTTCTTTTTCTTTTTCTATTTTTTTTTTTTTTTTTTTTTTTTGGTGGGGAGCGACCCCTTAGGTAAGGGTTGCTCCCCTAGGGGGCAAATTATATTTTGGCCATTTCTGCCCCCGTTGGGGGCAGATTGGCCGATTTTAGGTCAATCTGCCCCCAAGGGGGCAGAAACCACTAGGCACCGGGGATTTTTTTTTTGGCGCCAATGTCACGCAGGGGGAGCAACCCCGTAGGCAAGGGTCGCTCCCGGGTGGGGGGTGTTTTTTGGGTCAAATTTATTTTAGGCCATTTTTGCCCCCGGGGGGGCAGAAACCACTAGGCACCGGGGATTTTTTTTTTGGCGCTAATGTCACGCGGTGGGAGCGACCCCGTAGGCAAGGGTCGCTCAAGGGAGGTTCGGGGGGCAAATTTATTTTAGGCCATTTCTGCCCCCTCTGGGGGCAGATCGGCCCCCAGGGGGGTCAGAAACCTCTAGGCACTAGGGCACATTTTTTTTTGTTTGTTTGTTTTTATTAGAGATGGGCAGCGACCCATTAGGCAAGGGTCTCTCCCCTGGGCGGCAAAATGTATTTAGACCATTTCTGCCTCCCTTGGGATTTTAGGTCAATCTGCCCCCAAGGGGGCAGGCACCACTAGGCACCGGGGATTTGTTTTTTGGCGCCAATGTCACGCAGGGGGAGCGACCCCGTAGGCAAGGGTCGCTCCCGGGCAGGGGGGGGTGGGGGGTCAAATTTATTTTAGGCCATTTCTGCCCCCTCCTGGGGCCGGCTGAGCTAGAGGCCAAAATCCACAGGTAGGCACTTTGCATAAAACACCTCTGTTTTCTGTGAAAAAATGTGTTGTGTCCACGTTGTGTTTTGGACCATTTCCTTTCGTGGGCGCTGGGCTTACCCACAGAAGTGAGGTACAGTTTTTATCGAGAGACTTAGGGGAACGCTGGGTGAAAGGAAATTTGTGGCTCCTCTCAGATTCCAGAACTTTCTGTCACCGAAATGAGAGGAAAAAGTGTTTTGTTGGCCAAATTTTGATGTTTGCCAAGGATTCTGGGTAACAGAACCTGGTCAGAGCCCTGCAAGTCACCCCATCTTGGATTCCCCTGGGTTTCTAGTTTTCATAAATGCGCTCGTTTGCTAGGTTTCCCCAGGTGCCGGCTGAGCTACAGGCACTGTTTCTATGAAAAAATATGATGTGTCCACGTTGTGTTTTGGGCCATTTCCTTTCGTGGGCGCTAGGCCTACCCACACAAGTGAGGTATAATTTTTATCGGGAGACTTGGGGGAACAGTGGATGGAAGTAAAATTGTGGCTTCTCTCAGATTCCAGAACTTTCTGTCACCAGAATGTGAGGAAAATGTGTTTTTTTAGCCAAATTTTGAGGTTTGCAAAGGATTCTGGGTAACAGAACCTGGTCAGAGCCCCACAAGTCACCCCATCTTGGATTCCCCTATGTCTCCAGTTTTAAAAAATGCACAGGTTTGGTAGGTTTCCCTAGGTGCCGGCTGAGCTAGAGGCCAAAATCTACAGGTAGGCACTTTGCAAAAAACACCTCTGTTTTCTTTAAAAAAATGTGATGTGTCCACGTTGCATTTTGGGACGTTTCCTGTTGCGGGCGCTAGGCCTACCCACACAAGTGAGGTATCATTTTTATCGGGAGACTTGGGGTAACTTGGATTAGCAAAACAAGTGTTATTGCCCCTTGTCTTTCTTTACATTTTTTCCTTCCAAATATAAGAGAGTGTGTAAAAAAGACATCTATTTGAGAAATGCCCTGTAATTCACATGCTAGTATGGTCACCCCGGAATTCAGAGATGTGCAAATAACCACTGCTCCTCAACACCTTATCTTCTGACCATTTTGGAAATACAAAGGTTTTCTTGATAGCTATTTTTCACTCTTTATATTTCAGCAAATGAATTGCTGTATACCCGGTATAGAATGAAAACGCACTGCAGGGTGCAGCTCATTTATTGGCTCTGGGTACCTTGGGTTCTTGATGAACCTACAAGCCCTATATATCCCCGCAACCAGAGGAGTCCAGCAGACGTAACGGTATATTGCTTTCGAAAATCTGACATTGCAGGAAAAACTTACAGAGTAAAACGTAAAGAAAAATTGCTGTTTTTTTCACCTCAATTTCAATATTTTTCTTTTTCAGTTGTTATTTTCTGTAGCATGCCCTTGTAGGATCTACACAAATGACCCCTTGATGAATTCAGAATTATGTCTACTTTTCAGAAATGTTTAGGTTTCTGGGATCCAGCATTGGTTTCACGCCCATTTCTGTCACTGACTGGAAGGAGGCTGAAAGCACCAAAAATTGTAAAAATGGGGTATGGCCTAGTAAAATGCCAAATTTATGTTGAAAAATTGGGTTTTCTAATTCAAGTCTGCCTGTTCCTGAAAGCTGGGAAGCTGGTGATTTTAGCACTGCAAACCCTTTGTTGATGCCATTTTCACGGAAAATAAACACAAGCCTTCTTCTGCAGCCACTTTTTCCCATTTAAAAAAAAAAAAAAGAATTCACTGTATTTTGGCTAATTTCTTGGCCTCCTTCAGGGGAACCCACAAAGTCTGGGTACCTCTAGAATCCCTAGGATGTTGGAAAAAAAGGACACAAATTTGGCTTGGCTAGCTTATGTGGACAAAAAGTTATGAGGGCCTAAGCGCGAACTGCCCCAAATAGCCAATAAAAGGCCTGGCACAGGAGGGGGAAAAGGCCTGGCAGCGAAGGGGTTAAAGAATGCCCCTGCCACCTTCCAAAGGTTGGTGAATCAAGTCCTTGCTGGCTTGGAGTCCTTTAGTGCAGCTTATCTTGACAATATTGCTGTCTTTAGCTCCAGCTGGCAGGATCACCTGGTCCACCTGAAGAAGGTTTTGCAGGCCCTGCAAGCAGCAGGCCTCTCTATCAAGGCATCCAAATTTCAGATAGGGCAGGGAACTGTGGTTTACTTGGGACACCTTGTAGGTGGAGTCCAAGTTCAGCCACTCCAACCCAAGATCCAGACTATTCTGGACTGGGTAGCTCCAAAAACCCAGACTCAAGTCAGGGCATTCCTTGGCTTGACTGGCTACTACAGGAGGTTTGTGAAGGGATATGGATCAATAGTGACACCCCTCACAGACCTTACCTCCAAGAAAATGCCTAAGAAGGTAATCTGGACTAGAGAATGCCAACAGGCATTTGACACTCTGAAACAAGCTATGTGCACAGCACCAGTTCTAAAAGCTCCAGATTTCTCCAAGCAGTTCATTGGGCAGACTGATGTCTCTGAACATGGGATAGGGGCAATTTTGTCCCAAACAAATGATGATAGCCTTGACCAGCCTGTTGCTTTCAATAGCAGGAGGTTACTACCCAGGGAGCAACGTTGGAGTGCCATTGAGAAGGAGGCCTTTGCTGTGGTTTGGTCCCTGAAGAAGCTCAGACCATACCTCTTTGGTATTCACTTTGTAGTTCAAACTGACCACAGACCTTTCAGATGGCTAATGCAAATGAAAGGTGAAAATCCAAAACTGTTGAGGTGGTCCACCTCCCTACAGGGAATGGACTTTATAGTGGAACACAGACCTGGGACTGCCCATGCCAATGCAGATGGCATTTCCAGGTTTTTCCACTTAGAAAATGAAGACTCTCTTGGGAAAGGTTAGTCTCATCCTCTTTCGTTTGGGGGGGGGGGGGGGGGAAGGAAATGCCTCCTTGGCATGGTTACCCCCTGACTTTTTGCCTTTGCGGATGCCAAGTTATGATTTGAAAGTGTGCTGAGGCCTGCTAACCAGGCCCCAGCACCAGTGTTCTTTCCCTAAAACTGTACCTTTGTCTCCACAATTGGCACACCCTGGCATCCAGGTAAGTCCCTTGTAACTGGTACCAAGGGCCCTGATGCCAGGGAAGGTCTCTAAGGGCTGCAGCATGTCTTATGCCACCCTGGGGACCCCTCACTCAGCACAGACACACTGCTTGCTAGCTTGTGTGTGCTGGTGGGGAGAAAATGACTAAGTCGACATGGCACTCCCCTCAGGGTGCCTTGCCAACCTCACACCGCCCATGGCATAGATAAGTCACCCCTCTAGCAGGCCTTACAGCCCTAAGGCAGGGTGCACTATACCATAGGCGAGGGCATAGGTGCATGAGCACTATGCCCCTACAGTGTCTAAGCAAAACCTTAGACATTGTAAGTCCAGGGTAGCCATAAGAGTATATGGTCTGGGAGTCTGTCATACACGAACTCCACAGCACCATAATGGCTACACTGAAAACTGGGAAGTTTGGTATCAAACTTCTCAGCACAATAAATGCACACTGATGCCAGTATAAATTTTATTGTGAAATACACCTAGAGGGCATCTTAGAGATGCCCCCTGAAAACATACCCGACTTCCAGTGTGGACTGACTAGTTTTACCAGCCTGCCACACACCCGACATGTTGCTGGCCAGATGGGGAGAGTGCCTTTGTCACTCTGTGGCTACTAACAAAGCCTGTACTGGGTGGAGGTGCTTCTCACCTCCCCCTGCAGGAGCTGTAACACCTGGCGGTGAGCCTCAAAGGGTCACCCCCTTTGTTACAGCGCCACAGGGCATTCCAGCTAGTGGAGATGCCCGCCCCCTCCGGCCACGGCTCCACTTTTGGCGGCAAGGCCAGAGGAGATAATGAGAAAAACAAGGAGGAGTCACTGGCCAGTCAGGACAACCCCTAAGGTGTCCTGAGCTGAGGTGACTGACTTTTAGAAATCCTCCATCTTGCAGATGGAGGATTCCCCCAATAGGATTAGGGATGTGCCTTCCTCCCCTCAGGGAGGAGGCACAAAGAGGGTGTAGCCACCCTCAGAGCTAGTAGCCATTGGCTACTAACCCCCCAGACCTACACACACCCCTATATTGAGTATTTAGGGGCCCCCAGAACCGAGGAAGATAGATTCCTGTAACCTGAAGACGAAGAAGGACTGCTGACCTGAAGCCCTGCAGAGAAGACGGAGACACCAACTGCTTTGGCCCCAGCCCTACTGGCCTGTCTCCCCACTTCAAGAAAGACTGCAACAGCGACGCGTTCCCCAGGGTCCACCGACCTCCGAAGCCTCAGAGGACTACCCTGCAGCTAAAAGGACCAAAAACTCCAGAGGACAGCGGCCCAGTTCCAAAGAAACTGCAACTTTGCAACAAAGAAACAACTTTTAAAGGACTGCACGTTTCCCGCCGGAAGCGTGAGACTTTCCACTCTGCACCCGATGCCCCCGGCTTGACCTGCGGAGAAACAACACTACAGGGAGGACTCCCCGGTGACTGCGACCCTGTGAGTGCCAGAGTTGACCCCACTTAGCCCCCCCAGTGACGCCTGCAGAGGGAATCCAGAGGCTCCCCCTGACCGCGACTGCCTGCTTCAAAGAACCCGACGCCTGGTAAAGACACTATACCTGCAGCCCCCAGGACCTGAAGGATCCAACCTCCAGTGCAGAAGCGACCCCCAGGTGGCCCTCTCCCTTGCCCAGGTGGTGGCTACCCCGAGGAGCCCCCCCCCCTTGCCTGCCTGCTTCGCTGAAGAGACCCCTGGGTCTCCCTTTGAAACCAATTGCAAACCCGACGCCTGTTTGCACTCTGCACCCGGCCACCGCTGTGCCGCTGAGGGTGTACTTTTTGTGCTGACTTGTGTGTCCCCCGGTGCCCTACAAAACCCCCCTGGTCTGCCCTCCGAAGTCGCGGGTACTTACCTGCTGGCAGACTGGAACAGGGGCACCCCCTTCTCCATTGAAGCCTATGCGTTTTGGGCACCACTTTGAACTCTGCACCTGACCGGCCCTGAGCTGCTGGTGTGGTAACTTTGGGGTTGCCCTGAACCCCCAACGGTGGGCTACTTTGGACCCAACTTTGAACCCTGTAGGTGTTTTACTTACCTCTAAAACTAACCAATACTTACTTCCCCCAGGAACTGTTGAAAATTGCACTGTCTAGTTTTAAAATAGCTTATTGCCATTTTTGCTAAAACTGTACATGATATTGTGTTGATTCAACGTTCCTAAGATACCTGAGTAAAATACCTTTCGTTTGAAGTATTACTTGTAAATCTTGAACCTGTGGTTCTTAAAATAAACTAAGAAAATATATTTTTCTATATAAAAACTTATTGGCCTGGAATTGTCTTTGAGGGTGTGTTCCTTCTTTATTGCCTGTGTGTGTACAACAAATGCTTAACACTACCCTCTGATAAGCCTACTGCTCGACCACACTACCACAAAATAGAGCGTTAGAATTATCTCTTTTTGCCACTATCTTACCTCTAAGGGGAACCCTTGGACTCTGTGCATGCTATTTCTTACTTTGAAATAGTACATACAGAGCCAACTTCCTACAAGGCTGTTTTGCTTTCACTAATGACCGAGCTGACAAAAATCTCTGGAATGCACTTCTCAGTTCAAAGAAGACATTTATTATTATTTCACCACAAGGTTCCTAAAAAAGGAGGTTAGCATGTTAAAAGCACACGTTTAAAAATAGTCACAGCAATGAAAGGAAAATATACCAAAATGATTCTCGACTGCAATGTACACATCAAATATGTATAGTTATGATACTATTATGCAAAGCAAATAATGAAGTAAAAGTTAATCACCGTAGGTCCTGTCAGATGCTTCATCTTTCTCATGCCAACAAGAAGATGACCCTGTTCCTGCGAGACCGAGATCTCCACCCTCTCTGGACATGTCAGGCATTCGACGTCTAATTCTGACCGAGGTCTTCGAAATTTCACCGCTATTGAGCAGGGCCATCTTTTTATATGTTATAGAACTGGAGAAGGGCTTTCTGGAAAAAAAATAACCCTCATTTTTCAATTCAAAATGTGCTGGCTAGTTTAGATCTGCTTTGAAAATAACACATTGGGATTTGTCCTCAGTCCCAAGATGCAAAATCAAAACAAAGCTGTTCCTTGCCGTCTGAGTACATCCTTATCAACCAAAGCCCTTGAAAGAACACATAGATAAGCACAGTTTACAATGTGGAAAATCACAGACACTTTTAACATGGCAGTGTCTAACGCTACGATAAAGTCAATAGGCAGCTAAACTGAATACAAAATGTAGTCTGCAATTGGTGAACACTAGACAGCTAATCCGGGTGCAAAGTGGTGCAACACAGTCAGTGGTCAAAAATACATCTTTCACTACAGAGGCTGCCCTTTCAGGTGTTACACGTCTACCAGATGCTGACATTAATTGTCCTAAATATTGAGCTTCTTCCTTTCAGTATTGAATGTTTCCTTTCTCCACTTTTTATCCTCTCTGGTCAAGAGTGCTTAGAAGAGATATAGTGCCTATTCTACACTGTTGCTCGGTAGGACTACAAGCCAATACGTCATCGACATATTGCAGCAGAATGCTGTCACATTGGAAATTTGACATATCATATTTTATTGCTCTGTTGAATACGCGGGGGAATTCGCAATATCCCTGGGGCGAACAAGAGTACAAATACTGGGTCCCAGGATATAAGAATGCTGTCAGATAGTGACTGGATGGAGTGGAATGCTATGGAAGAATTTCTCAAGATCGATAACTGATAAGTACCTGCCATCCTACGGAATGGTTGTGAGGATGATGAAGGGATCCGGTACAGGTGGGAATTCGGGTAATACAATATTGTTCAACAGGCGCAGGTCTTGAACCATGCACCAAGTATTGCCCTTTGCTTTCTTAACCAGTTATATAGGTGTGTTACAAGGTGACAATCTATGGTAAATTACTCCCTGATCCAGTAATGCCTATATAGTGGGGGCACTGCCCTCCTCTGCTTTCTTGGACAAGGTGTATTGTTTTACTCTGGGTAAGAAGGCACCTTCTTTTAATGTAATCCGGAATGGTTCAGCAGTGTGGTTGAGCCGACATCGTGAGGACCCTTAGTCCACAGGACATCTGGCACCTTTGACAGTTCAGCTTCTTCTACTAAGTCCAAAGCTCTGCTAGGTTTGGGCGTTCTGACCTCTGGCACAGTCCTTAGTGGTATGTCATCCTGGAAAAGTATAATCCTTTTCTTGGGGCTATCGTCAAATAGCTTGTCCCTCAGTATCTCCTTAAACATCTTACCTTTCTCAAGGAAGATGACACATGCCCACAAAGCACCATTATGGTCGCTGGCTGTCAAGGCGCCATAGCTAGTTAGTTTCAAAGTCTCTATCTGCAATATTGCCTATGGTATTCCGGGGTTGTTTTTTTTCTTAAAAAGGAATTATTTGGTCAATTGAACCTCCCTCCCCAATAGCTCTGGTGTCTCTGCTATGATGGTGTATTCTGCTGCAGTAAATGCCTCCACATCAGCAGGTCTTGCTCTAGTCTGGTCTCTGCTGGAGGAGTCCACCATTAGTAACATGACTCTGGATGGATGAACTCCAAGTGTGAAGTAAACCAGGCTACCATCTGGCATAACATGAATGGTCCTATTCAATTTTGCCATCACGTCTCTACCTAGCAAATTCACTGGGTCAGCTGGTGAGAACAGTAAGCAGCTGTCAGTATGTCTGCCCCACAACTTCAATCACTACTGGTTTGGTAAAAGGAACCCTTCCAACTTCCCCAGAGAATCCCTGTCTGTCCATGGATCTGTTGGAAATCGGGAGTCCGCCCTTTTTAATACAGGATTTTGTTGCCCCAGTATCTATGAAGAATGCCTATCTCTGGTCATTAATGAACACCATCACAGTGGGTTCCTCATCTGGCCTGTGTGTCACTGACAAGCCTAGACACATAGAAATACTCAGCGGGCACCCTCATTGTGCATATCCTCCTGCTTCACCTGAAAAGGATTTCCTCCCCCTCACAGCCACCCTTCCTTGTCCATTTTGGGGTGGGAATACCGTGGAGGGTACTTCATAGTTCTGCTGAGGCAGTCCTTGCTGCGCTTGGGCATTCCTGGTGCCTGCACATTTTGCGAGGGTATCTGGCACACATATGTGATCTGTGGATTCTGCTGTGACTGCACTGTCATATTTCCAGATGGACCATAAATTCTCATTCTTTAATTTTGCTCATCCCACCTCTTCATTTTACAGTCTCTAATAAGGTGCCCACAACTCTGACAATAAAATGCCTGATCCCTTCTTGGAGGACCCATACTACCTCTACTCTGCCTTGCCCCCCTCTACTATTTCCTTGCATCCTTATATCATCTTACTGCTGTGGGTATTGTCGTTGAATGGCCCCTGGAACAGTTCCCACAGATATTGCAGTCATCTCAGTGGCTTCTCCCACTTCAGCACTGTAGGAGGCTGGCCTGGCTCATAGTGGGTACCTGATGGTACTTACACCTTGTGCAAGGTCCAGTTGTCCCTTGTTAGTAGATTAGTAGTGTTCTAGCAGCTTAGGCTGATAGAGGGAGCTATAGCAGAGCAGCTTAGGCTGAACTAGGAGACATGCAAATCTCCTGCTATACCACTTATATCATATAGCACTATAATCATAAGAATAACAATACTAAGAGTTACTAAAAAATAAAGGTACTTTATTTTAGTGACAATGTGCCAAAAATATCTCAGAGGATATACTCCCTTAGGAGGTAAGTAAAATACACAAAATATACACACAATCCAAAATCAGGTAAGTAAACAGTTAGAAAAGTAGTGTAAACACTGTAGAATACAATAGGATGCAATAGGCCTAGGGGCACCACTAACCATATACTAAGAAAGTGGAATGCAACCACTTAGGGACCCCAGGCCTAGTGTAGTGTGTAGAGAGTCGCTGGGAGTGTAAGAAAACACTGAGGGTGTCCAAGATACCCCACCCCAAGACCCTGAAAAGTAGGAGTAAAGTTACCCTACTTCCCCAGAAACACACTAAAGTCGTGATAGGAGATTCTGCAAAGACAACAACTGACTGCAAAGCACTGAATACGGATTCCTGGACCTGAGGACCTGCAAAGGAAGGGGCCCAAGTCCAAGAGTCACGAAAGTGTCCAGGGGCGGCAGGAGCCAACTAAACCCCTGGTGAAGGTGCAAAAGGGCTGCCTCTGGGTGGAAGAAGCTGAAGATTCTGCAACAACGGAAGATGCCAGGGACTTCTCCTTTGCACAGAAGATGTCCCACGGCGTGCTAGAGGATGCAGAGTTGTTTTCATGCAGAAAGACTGCAAACAAGCCTTGCTATCTGCAAAGGTCGCGGTTGAAGAAAATGGGTGCTGCCTGGGCCCAGGAAGGACCAGGAGGTCGCCCCTTGGAGGAGGAGACAGAGAGGGCGCTTAGCAGCATAGAAAGCCCACGCAGAAGCAGGCAGCACCTGCAGAAGCACTTGAACAGGCGTTCAAGAAATCTGAGCACGGCGGTCGTCTCAACACTACAAAGGAGGGTTCCATGAAGCCGGTGGTCAACTCAATGTGTTAAGCAATGCAGGATGGGTGCTGGAGACCTGGGCTATGCTGTGCACGAAGTATTCCTTGCAAAAGTGCACAGAAGCCCCAGCAGCTGCAGTTCACGCAGTACACAGGATTACTGTCTGGTGTGGGGAGGCAAGGACTTACCTCCACCAAATTTGGACAGAAGGACTTCTGGACTGTCGGAGTCACTTGGATCCAGGTCCTGTGTTCCACAGACTACGTTTGTCAAGATGAGAGGGGACCCAGAGGACCGGTGATGCAGAGGTTTGGTGACTGCGTTAGCAGGGGGGAGATTCCGTCGACCCACAGGAGATTTCTTCTTGGCTTCCAGTGCAGGGTGAAGGCAGATAGCCCTCAGAGCATGCACCACCATGAAACAGTCGAGAAAGCCAGGAAGTTTAGGTGCTACAATGTTGCTGGTAGTCGTCTTGCTACTTTGTTGCGGTTTTGCAGGCGTCCTGGAGCTGTCAGCGGTCGATCCTTGGCAGAAGTCGAAGAGAGAGATGCAGAGGAACTCTGGTGAGCTCTTGCATTCGTTATCTGAAGAGAAGCCCACAGGAGAGACCCTAAATAGCCCTCAGAGGAGGATTAACCACCTAACCAGGTAAGCACCTATCAGGAGGGGTCTCTGACATCACCTGCTGGCACTGGCCACTCGGAGGCCTCAATTGTGCCCTCACACCTATGCATTCAAGATGGCAGAGGTCTGGGACACAATGGAGGAGCTCTGGGTACCATCCCTGGGGTGGTGATGGACAGGGGAGTGGTCACTCCCCTTGCCTTTGTCCAGTTTCGCGCCAGAGCAGGGGCTGGGGGATCCCTGAACCGGTGTAGACTGGTTTATGCAAGGAGGGCACCATCTTTGCCTTTCAAAGCATTTCCAGAGGCTGGGGGAGGCTACTCCTCCCCAGCCCTTAATACCTATTTCCAAAGGGAGAGAGTGTAACACCCTCTCTCAGAGGAAATCCTTTGTTCTGCCTTCCTGGGACTTGCCTGCACAGACCCCAGAAGGGCAGAAGCCTGTCTGTGGGTTGGCAGCAGCGGTAGCTGCAGTGAAAACCCCAGAGACCTAGTTTGGCAGTACCCGGGGTCCATGCTGGAGCCCCAGGGATGCATGGGATTGGCACCCCAATACCAGATTTAGCATAGGGGGACAATTCCATGATCTTAGACATGGAACATGGCCATATTTGGAGTTGCCATTGTGAAGCTACATATAGGTATTGATATATATGTAGTGCGTGCGGTTAATGTTGTCCCCGCACTCACAAAGTCTGGGGAAATTGCCCTAAACTATGTGGGGGCACCTTGGCTAGTGCCAGGGTGCCCACACACTAAGCAACTTTGCACCTAACCTTCATTAGGTGAGGGTTAGACATATAGGTGACTTATAAGTCTCTTAAGTGCAGTGTAAAATGGCTTTGAAATAATGTGGACGTTATTTCACTCAAGCTGCAGTGGCAGTCCTGTGTAAGAATGGTCTGAGCTCCCTACGGGTGGCAGAATAAATGCTGCAGCCCACAGGGATCTCCTGGAACCCCGATACCCTGGGTACCTAGGAACCATATACTAGGGAATTATAAGGGTGTTCCAGTGTGCCAATCAGAATTGGTAAAATAAATGGTCACTAGCCTGCAGTGACAATTTTAAAGATAGAGAGAGCATAAGCACTGAGGTTCTGGTTAGCAGAGCCTCAGTGACACAATTAGGCACCACACAGGGAACACATTCAGGCCGCAACCTATGAGCACTGGGGGCCTGGTTAGCAGGGTCCCAGTGAGACATATGAAACACACTGACAGATAGTGTTTTCACTATGAGCACTGGGGCCATGACTAGCAGGATCCCAGTGAGATAGTAAAAACACCCTGACATATAATCACAAACAGGCCAAAAGTGGGGGTAACAAGGCTAGAAAGAGGCTACCTTCCTACAAGCACCTTCCATTGCTCCCTTCTTTGCTAACTTCTGCTGCATCAACTCGGTTGCCACTTTCTCCGCTACTTCCTGTTTGCTTTTCTCCTTTTCCTGCTTCTTTTTGCAAAAATGGATGATGTGTGCTTGAATTTGAGTCCAGTTCTTGGCTACCAGTGCCACTATGTTATCTAGGCTGTCCTGTACATCATAAAGCAATCCTTTGTTAACTACATTATAGAATAACACGGCATTACCTCCTGTCAGTTTCCAGCCCTGACCCACTGCTTGGGTCCACTTTTCTTCCATTGCATTTTTTTACTGTGCGGAATTCTCTTTCGGTTGCATAGACTGAGTTATGAATGATCCGATGTCTGGTCTATCGGTGTACATTTTCCTCAGCAGATCCCACACTACAGATCTGATCAGATTAAATGGCGATCCATCACACCTGGTGTCAGTGAGGATCACATTTATAACTCCTGCTTTTTGAAATACTGTGTTTCATCCCCCATGAGGAAATAAGCAGACTTTTTACATCCCCTGCTGCCTGGGTGATGCCTGCAGATTGCCTCTTATATACTCTGATCTATTTCCCTGCTGCCTCTGTCAGCAGTGGCAACTGTTTTCTGAGGTTTTCTTGTCCATTTGTGGCCACAGAACATAATGTTGTGCCCCAGGGCACTTATGTATCAGGGGCATCTGATGTAAAGGGTTGGTGACGTGCTGGGGATGGTGCTGTCTGGCCTACTTCTGCCATATGCGCAGACATTTCCTCATGTAAGGGAAGTCCCATTCTAGATCACCCTCACTATAGAGAATGCAGTCTTCAGCATTTGCCATGTCCTGTTGGCACTCAATTTGTGGGCGGGTCTGTTAAAGAGAGTCATCTGTCCTCTACCCTCGCTTGATTCCTGGGTCTGGTTGGCCATGGGTGCTTTAGCATTATAGCCGCTCAAGCTCTGTAGCTCGCAGCTTCCTGCTTCTAAGGGAGCGCATCTTGTGCTCCTCCTCTTGTATGAATTGGGTTAGTCAATCTCCATGTACCCCTCCTGCAATGTAGGTCAATGAGTGGTCTTTCTTGGGGACTGTAAATATGGTGACTCACTTGTTGGTTTGGAGGAGTTCACCCATGCTTTCCACACAATGGCGTATGGATTCTATTGTGTCTGCTAATTCCCCCAAACTCCTCTGAGGTTGCCCTGTACAGTCATTGTCATACCCTTCTCTCCTTACTTCACTTGTCTCTCTCTTGTCCTCACTGTGTGATAGCCAGTCCCGCACACTATCTGGTGAGACTGCTATGCCCCCCTTCTCCTTCTGCCAAGGGGACAAACTACTTTCAGTCCTTCTTTGTTCCTGTTCCCTACCTCGAGATACAGGTTGTCCCATCTTCTCTACAGCCCCATGCACAGTCATTCCACACTGCCTTCCCTGCATCCCTTTGCTGTGGGGTGGACATTCAACTCCAAATTACTCTACCTGAAAGTGTCCCTTTTCTGAAGCAACCACAACATTGCTGATGAAATATGCGATTGATCATTGCTATCCCTTGAACTCTGCTCTTTGCTTTTTTCCTCTTGGGGAAAGGTAGGGTCTAGATGCAGTACGAACTGTGCCTCTAATTTCCCTGCAAATTGTGGATCCCATATCCTAGCTTGCTGTCTAGGAGTGCTTGCCCTCTTTGGTTTTGGTATTCGTGGGGTCACCTTGGGCATTGCTTTAGGGGAGTGCGAAGGGGTTTCAATTTTAGGGTTTTCGAATCCTACTGCTTCTTCTTGCAGCTGCGCTAATGGGTAGATGCAGGGCACTGTGGGTGTAGTGCTTTTAGGGTCATATGGGGGTGGGGGAACAGATGGGGTACTCGAGGTCTTTTCCTGTGAGTAATCTTTTGAGTCTTCACAAAATAATTTCCATAACGCTAAGGTGGCTTCCATTTTCTTTAATTTGGCTCCTGCATATTTACTTTAAAGTAACAACATGCTCAATTGCTCTATCATTGAATGTTCCTTCTTCTGGCCAAGGGTACGTATGCTTTTGGGTGGATTTAAATCACTCCTGGTTATACTTTTGTAATTTCTTTCTGTCACTGGGTAATACCTCCTGCATATGTTGCAAGGGGGTCTCCATTTTAAGGTGTTTTTAAATATTTTACCTTTTCTCCCACCAGATTTCAGTAGACTCGCACAACCTGTCTGGTGGGAAATAATGTTGTTAACTTTTCTACTTTAGCGTTGTTACAATAGTCTTTCAGTTTTTAGTTTGTCTACCAACTCTTATGGGACACATTAAAGTATACTTTTACTTGCAATGTACATTTGAAAAAAAAAAAAAACAGTTTGCATTTTTATTCAACACAATCACCTTCAGTCACTCAACAAACCAAACTTCAATTAAAAAAACATATTGCATGTGGTGCCCTTCTGGCTTTACAAATTCTCAAAGACATATAGGGGGTCATTACGACCCTGGCGGTTGATGGCGAAGTGGCGGTTTTACCGCCAACAGGCTGGCGGTAAAAAATGTGGAATTATGACCATGGCGGTTACCGCCATGGTCATCTGCCACTTCTCTGATCAGACCGCCATGGTGGAGACGACCGCTGGGCTGGAGACTTGTGTCTCCAGCCCGGCGGCCATCACACTACAGCCGGCGGGATCATGACCCGGCTCACCGCCATGGATTTCATGGGGTTTGGAAACGCCATGAAATCCATGGCGGTAAGCACTATCAGGGAATTCCTTCCCTGGCACTGATAGGGGTCTCTCCCACCCCCGAGTCTGTCCCCGACACCCTCCACCTCCCTGCCACCCCCAAAGGTGGCAGGACCCCTCTACCCACCCCTACCCCCAACATCACAACACAGACACACACCCGACACGCATGCAGATACCACCAACACACATTCCCGCACACACACAAATAAACATGCCAACAGACACACACAGTCATACACGCACACCCACATTCAGACATACAGGCAGACATCCATACAGAAATACAGACACGCACACATTTCCATTCACACTACACCCCCGCATGCATGCATGCACTCACACCCCCCCTCTACATACTCAGACGCACACCCCCATGCACGCACACAACACACAACGCCCCCCTCCCCTAACGGACGATCAACTTACCTTGTCCGTTGATCTTCCGGGAGGGGATGGGATCCATGGGGGCTGCTCCACCGCCAGCACCCCGTCAACAGAACACCGCCACGCCGAATCACGTAATGTGATTCGGTTGGCGGTGTTCTGTTGAGGTGGAGGTGGAGCAACCTCCACTTTCCCGCCGACCGCCAGTATGGCTGCTGGCGACTCTCCGTCCGGAAAAGGACGGAGGGCTGCCAGCAGTCATAATTCGCAGAGTGGAAAACCGCCACCACTTCAGCACGGCGGTCCCTCGGCTGTCTTGTAAAAAAGACCGCCGAGAATGAACTGACCCCCATAATTTCCTCCATGCGTCGGACTGGATCCAGAGATTTTTCTTCGAGCAGTACCACTGCGCCCCGTCAGGTGGCGTCGGTCAACTCCACGGGCGGCGTTGGCATTGTGGTCGCCGTGATGAGGTCGCGGTCATATATAGACGCCACCCTGGCGCGATGACAACAGTTCTTTTATTTCCACGCCAGCCTACGCGCAGATCCGAGAGAATAGCTACCCCTAGTCATTTTTTGACTAACTGCAACACTTTTGTTGAATACTTTTTGGCGAGTTTTGGATGCATCAAGGGATGTCCAGGAAGACCAATTTTAAACCCTGCGACTCCTGTCACCAAATGATGTCAGTGACAGATCCGCAACTCTTCTGCCTTTGATGTCTTGAGCGCGACAACAACCCGAAGTCGTGCTCCGAGTGTCAAGCCATGAACCCGAAGGCTTTGAGGGAGGGGCCCCTAAAGCTCATGGCAACCCATCACCCGACTCTGCGTTGCTCCCTGTCTCGTTAGAGAGGAAGGCCACGAGACTGCTCGCAGAGTCATCACCACTCCTCTAAGTCCAAGTACTTTAGATGATCGCGTCACAAGAAAAAAAATTCAAAGAAGTCCAAACGTTCTTCAACTTCATCCCGTTGCTTGGACGACGCAACGCTGGTAGAGCGTCAATGCTCTGGGCCTCTGCCTTCGGAGCCTGCGTCTGGGTTCGCTACGCACCTCCCTGACACTCTGGGAGCCGGTGCCACCCCTGCCTTGCCCAGTTGAAAGAGTTCTAGGAGGCCATATGCCTCATCTCTCGGCAGACCGACCTGTCCTCTGCACTTTTGGGCCCAGGAGAGTCGGTGAGGGCCCCCTCGGGTTCCACACCTCCGGCTTAGGCCTCCACTCCGGGGACGCCCGCAATCAACGTCGATCCTATACTTATCCCCGACGACCCGGAGCTGGACTTATTCTGTTTTCCACGGGCTCTTCTGGGCCTAGGACTGATCCAGACCTTTCTTTCTATGGGTACGGATGTGGGGATAGTGTAGAGGGGTCATTAGATCCTTTAAAATACCAGCTTGACCCTGGCATGGACTGGGTTCAGGATTTGGATGGTGCTAGCGAACTAGATACTTCTCCTGACACTGGCATGCTTTCTTCCCCTTACTGTGGCTATGGAGGAGGAGCTTCATACTCTATGGTGGTAAGAAGGGCTGTTGAGGTTTTGAACCTCGAGCTTCCTTCTGTGGAGGTCAGGACTCACCTCCTGACTGAGGTGCTTCAGCCTGGAGCTTCCAGTCTGGACCCCTCCTACCCTTTAATGAAGCCCTTACGGACATCGTACTGGGTACCTGGGTAATTTTGGGAAGACCATTTTGTTTCGCCAGTCTAGCGCTGCGGTCCAGGAACACAGCATGCCTTTTGGGCTGATACGTCCATACTCCCTGGGATAGGGTTGCACAAGTGCTGCCTCAAGTCCCGGAGGAGGCCTGGGCATTTCTCTCCCAAGCGGTTACATACAGGAGAGATGCACCAAAGTTCATGATTTGTTGTGGACTGGATACGACCAACTCACTAGATAGATTGGTTGCAGTGGCCTTGAGGCGCCACGCCTGGTTGAGGAAGTCTGGCTTTTCAGGGAATGTCCAGCAATCTTTAATGGACATGCCCTTTGATGGCACCCCCTGTTCAAAGAAAAAGCAGACTCTGCGTTTGAACGCTTTAAGGACTCCCGGGCTACGGCTCTGTATCTGGGCCTCGTAGCTGTTCCTCGCCCGAACAGTCCACTTGTCACCCCTTTCATAACTATGGAAGGGGCACCCAAGCGTGTTCATTTCCACCCGGCCACCGAACCACACATGCTTCACAGCCTCTGCATGGCCACGGATGTGGAATCCCACATGCTTGTGGATCAGGGAGCCAGTGGTCCACCCAGTCCACCCCCTGCCCCCTCCTCTGCCTCCAAGCATTCTGTTTGTACATCTGGGACCACTTGGCAACAGGATCCGCCATCACCTGCCCCACTGGGAATCCATCACCTCGGACAGGTGGGTGTTGCAAATTGTCCAAAGAGGCTACTCCCTCCCCTTCAAGACTTCCCCACCGGCCACGCCGCCATCGTTCAATCATTGGTGGAGGATTATTTGGCACTTCTCTGCGAGGAAGTCAAGGCTCTCTTGGCCAAGGGAGCCATAGAGAGGGTGCCTGCTCCAGAAGTAGGTCATGGTTGTTATGCCCGCTACTTTCTGGTGCCCTGTAAGGACAAGGGCCTTTGCCCTATCTTAGATTTTCAGTCCCTCAATCTTTTCCTCAACAAGAAGTTCAAAATGCTCACTCTGTCTGCCCTGGAGACTGGTTGGTAGTGTTGGACTTGTAAGATGCCTATTTCCACGTTCCCATCCTGCTGGCCCACAGACGTTACCTGCGATTCGTGGTAGGTCACGAGCACTTTCAGTTCACCGTGCTCCCCTTCGGCCTTACCAGCGCCCCTCGGATGTTCACGAAAGTGATGGTAGTGGTTGCAGCTTCCAGGAACGTAGCCTCTTGCTATTTTAGTTACCTCCACTTTTTGCCTGTTTCTCAGTGTGTTTGACTGTGTTCACTGGGATCCTGCTAACCAGGACCCTAGTGATTTGGCTCTCTGCTTCTAAACGTGGTTGCTGAAAAACCTTTTTGTAGGAAGCTGCCCTGGTGTGTGGTAGGTACTTACACCTTATACCAGGTCCAGGTATCCCCTCTTAGTGAAGTGTAGGCAGTTTCTAGAAGCCAGGCTCTCTAGAGGTAGCTGTGGATGAGCAGCCAAGGCTTATCTAGGAGTCATACAAAGCTCATGCAATACCACTGTAGTCACACAACAGATATACACAAGAAAGAAAACACTCTGTTGTAGAAAAATAAAGGTAATTTATTTTTGCCACAAATCACCACAAAATACTAGACCAGTGACCCACTCTTAGGAGGTAAGTAATACACTAAATATATACACTAGCAATCATAAATAGGCATAGGAAGGGTTAGAAAACACTGCAAACAGTAATAACCAGTAGTGACCCAAGGGGGAGCACAAACCATATACTAAGAAAAAATTGAATGGGAACAAGGTACCCCCACCTAGGTAAGTTAAATGTGTAGAGGGGAGCTGGGAGTACTAGAGAACCATAAAGGTAAGTACCACAGTACCCCCAGCGACCAGGAATGCAGGAGTAAAACACTGGATTTTCCACAAACCACGGAAAAGGAGACACCCAGAGTAGACTGCAAGAAAACCAGCGTTGGATTCCTGAAGAAAGATGACTTGTGGAGAGAGGGGACCAAGTTCAAGAGTCACAGTGGAGTCCAAGAGGAGTAGGATGTACTAATCACCCAGCTGTGGATGCAGGAGTTGGTTGACTGTACTGAAGAACAGGTCAGCACTGCAGCCCAGGAGAAGAGTTCCAGATGGATGCAGAAGATGTCCCACGCTGGAAAGAAGATTGCAGACAGGTGTCGGTGCAAGATTTACACCAACAAGCCTTGGCAAAGGCAAACTCCCAGTTAGAGGAAAAGAGGTGCTGCCGGGGACCAGCAAAGCCCAGGAGGACTCAACCCAGGAGGGACAGCCACAGGGGACCCTCAGCATCACAGAAAGTCCACAGGAGCAGAGTCAGCACCCAAAGGAGTCTCAAAGGACGGGGACACAGAAGTCGCAGAAGGAGCCCACACAGCACTACAAAAGTGGATCCCACACCGCAGGAGAACCACACAGGAGGCTGTGCTTTGCAGGATGGAGTGCTGGGGGCTGGAGCTACACGTCACCTGGAGATCCCTTGGAGGAGATGCAAAGAAGCCTTGGCAGCTGCAAGAGACGTAGTGCATGGGGATGCTGTCCTCCGTGGGAAGGCAAAGGTTTACCTCCACCAAAGTTGGACAGCCGGCAAAGAGGACTGCTTCGGACAACCACCAGTGATGCAGGAGAGGGGAGCCACGCAGCCGGTCATCGCTTGTCGTAGGTGCCTGCGGTTGCAGGGGAGTGGCTCCTTCACTCCAAGGGAGATTACTTTTTCTTGTGCAGGCTGAAGGGTTGCAGTCTTCTGAGGATGCTGGCGAGGGAACTGTTGCAAAGCTGGCAGGAGCCCTGGAAACAATGTTGCTGAAGAGTAATTACTTCTTGGAAGCAGCTTGTCGGGTCCTGGAGCTTCCTGTCGCGGTCCCGGGGCCCAGAAGTTGAAGCAGAGGTTGCAGAGGAGTCCTGCTGGAATCTTGCAAGAGGAATCTGAGGCCCCATCCAAGAGAGAGACCCTAAATAGCCCTGAAAGGGGGTTTGGTCACCTAACCAGGTAAGCAGCTATCAGGAGGGGGCTCTGACGTCACCTGCCTGGCCTGGCCACTCAGATGCTCCCAGAGTTCCCTGCCAACCTTAGAAACAAGATGGCAGATCCCAGGGACCCTCTGGAAGAGCTCTGGGCACCACCCCTGGGGTGGTGATGGACAGGGGAGTGGCCACTCCCCTTTCCATTGACCAGTTTCGTGCCAGAGCAGGAACTGGGGGGGTCCCTGAACCGGCGTGGACTTTTCTATGCACGGAGGGCACCAAATGTGCCCTTCAAAGCAAACCAGTGGCTTGTGGAGGCTACCCCTCCCAAGCCAGTCACACCTATTTCCAAAAAGAGAGGGTGTTACCTCCATCTCCTAAAGGAAATCCTTTGTTCTGCCTTCCTGGGCTTGATCAGATCAAGCAGCAGAAGGGCATAAACCTACCTGAGGGGTGACAGAAGCTGGGCTGCCCGGAAAACCCTGTAGGACTGGTGTTAGCAATGCTGGGGGTCCACTAGGGAGCCCCCAGAGTCCATGGAATCATACTTCTAATACTTGCAACAGTATTGGGGTATAATTCTGACATGTTTGATACCAAACTTGCCCAAGTTCGGAGTTACCATTAGGTAGTGACCAATGTCCAGTACACGTGTAAAACGGCGTCCCTGCACTCACAATTCCAGGAAAATGGATCTTGAGTTTGTGGGGGCACCTCTGCTAGTGCAGGGGTGCCCTCACACAGGTACCTGCACCCTGCCCTCTGGGCTGAGAGGGCCTACCATAGGGGTGACTTATGGTGACCTGGTGTGAAAACAGGTGCATGCACCTGTCTCACCCAGGCTTCAATGGCAGGCCTGCAGAACCCTTTGCATGGTCTCCCTATGGGTGGCAGATTAACTGCTGCAGCCCATAGGGTTTCCCTGGAACCCCAATGTCCTGGGTTCCATATACTAGGGACTGTGGGATTTGAACTTGGTCCTTACATATCTCGTGTGCTCCTTTCAAGCCGCTCCACAACTGTCCTCTGCAGCTCTTGGCTCTTAAAGCTGCCTTCTTGATTGCCATCATATATGCTCGCAGGGTGAGTGAGCTCCAGGCTTTCTTCGAAGCCACCATTTGGAGCTGTCCTTCCTGACAAAGTAGTGCTTCGTACCAGGGCTTCCTTCCTTCCCAAAGAGGTGACACCTTTTCATGAAGGTCAGTCATTCACATTGCCTACTTCTTATGCACCCCCACATCCCTTTCATGAGGAGGAGAGGCTCAATTGCCTTGATCCAAAAAGAGCATAGGCATTCTACCTCAGTCGTAACAAAGATTTCCGGGTGGACATTCAATTCTTTGTGGGTTATGTGGGTGCGAAGAAAGATAAGGGCGGTGTAGAAGAGAACCATCTCGCGATGGGTAGTCCTCTGCATCAAGATGTCTATGCTTTGGCAAAAAAGCAACCCCCTGAGTGTTAGTGTGCTCATTCCACCAGAGAAACTGCTACTACCACAGCATTAGCACACATAGTTCCAGTCCTGGATATCTGCCAGGCAACGACATGGGCATCCCTGCACACGTTCACTAAACATTTCTGCTTGGATAGTCAGGTCCGCAGAGACGGCTACTTCGGCCGTTTGGTCCTGCAGGACTTTTTGGTTTGACCTTAGTTCGCAGCCCACCACCGGGGATGGTATTGCTCAGGTATCTATTCTAAGGTAAGGAATTTGCAACTAGTAGTCTCTATCAGATGAGCAAGTTACTTACCTTCGGTAAAGATATATCTGGTAGGCATATTCTAGTTGCAGATTCCTTACCGACCTGCCCATCCTCCCAGCTCTGCAAACTGATTTTTAGTGACACGAACTTCTCTTTAAGGGCCCTATTTTTGGCACACCATTCTCAGTGTTCTTCATGCCTCCGCTCTACTGGCATGGAAAGTCGTGAAAAGAATCTGACGTCAGTGCGCCGGGGTGGCGCCTGTATACAACCGCAACATCATCACAGCAACAACAACACCCCCAAAGTCGACCGACACAACCTGAAGGCGCGCAGGGATACTACTCGAAGAAAAATCTCCAGATCCAGTTTGACGCCTGGGGGAAATTCTGAGGTAAGGAATCTGCAATTAGAATATGTTTCTATCAGATATATTGTTACCAAAGGTAAGTAACTTGTTCTGTCTGCTGATTGAGCAACACATGTACACAATCCTTCAACAAAAATTTTAAAAAACAAATTGCCTGCAGTACCATTTTGGCCTTATAAATTCACAAAGACACATTTCTGCTGATTTAGCAACATTTACGCAACCCTTCAAGAATAAAAAACAAATTGCATTTGGTACCCTTCTGGCCTTATAAATTCACAAAGACTTATATTTCTGTTGATTGCGCAACACATGTAGGCAATCCTTCAGCTAATAAAAAAAACAAATCACTTGTATTACAGTAACCTCTGCGTTTAGTATTGTGGAGAGGAGCGCACTTATTTAGAACGTGGATCGTGGTTCGATTTGTCCTCACCTTTAAGTGTACGGCAGTCCCCAGAGCCTTCGCAACCCCAGTGCCCAGGGAGAACTTCAGTTAACTTGGCTTCTGCTCACCTCATCAAGTTTGTGCGCACTGCTCTCTCTGCAGCGGGGGACAGGTGTTCTTCCAGCACCAGCCTTCAGCTGGAGGCACAAAGCAGCACTGGCTCCCCAACTGTTACACAGTGAACTAATACACTCTCCTGACTCAGAAATTACCACGCAGACTCCTCTTGGCAGTTCCAAAGACAGTATTTACTAACTGTTGTGACGGGGAAATAAACACTGCAGATTGCACCTCAGCTCTGCCCGACCTGCCATCTATGGTTTTTCTCAAATACATGTTCATAGAGAGGCCTTTTTATACAAATCAGTACGATATTTTATAACACATAATTAACAATAGATAACTTGCAAGTTTACAGCTTAATATGGAAAACACTCAAAAACATGTGATCCCGAATTCATAAGTTGACATTACTCGCTCTTTATTGTACATTCAACAAAGGTTTATGGTCTAGCATTCTTTGACCTATGAATGCATATGTGCTCTTTTGTAAATGTAATATATTTGAAGTGTGTGCTGACAGCATTGTGTGTCCAAGACTCTCGAGTGCTCGGTATTTGGTTTCTTCCCTGCACCCATTTTAATTCATGCACCTGTGTGCTTTGGGCTAATTCACTTATCTGCCCAATGTCTAATCACTCCACGATGTGTCTGTTGGCACGGAGAGTGTGCCGAGAACTTGTGTGCTAATGCCATAAATGGCTGAAGGTTGGTCAGACGTGAGTTGGACTTTAACAGATGACCCTTTCATGTAGTGTGCTTATTCTTTTTTTTAAACTTTTTCTACAACAATCTGGATCAGCACCATCACTTTCATGGTGATATGGGGCAAAGAAGAACCAAAGGTGCCATCTAGTGGCGTGGGGCACTGCTATGAAAAATCTACAGTTCCAGACAGGCACTTGGGGAATATTGTAAGTTGAGAAATCTGCAGTTAGAATATTCACCAGGAAAAGCATTACTGTATGTAAGGACGCAAAACGTATTCTTGACGTTCAGAAACCTTCGATTCCCTTGAAAAACTCTTTTTGAGATCACTCTCTCTGCACTCAGCTTGGGTGACCATATGCAGAAACTGTACTGATCTTGCCATTCTGTACTAAGCCATCCTCCAGAGTCCAAATTATCAAACTTACCACAGACACCTTTGACATTTGTAGAGGTACGAGATATGGCTGCCCACTCTCCCCATTAGTTTTCGTAATTGCCATGGAAACGCTTGCGTGTTGTTGTAAGTGATGCACTTACCAAGAGGGCCACAATTTGTAGTAGGAAGGGTGCTCCTTTCCATGTGGGCAGATTTTGTTTTTTTGAATTATCTGTGAGAGACCCTCACCTGAATCTTCCTAATATAATTCCGAAAATCATACACAGTAGTTACTCTGCCCTCTCTATAAACTGGAAGACGTCCGAAATCGCCCTCACTCTAGCCTTTGTGCCCTCATGCTCAAAAATCCAAAACAGTGGTATGGAGTTGTGAAGCAGTTATTAGAGAAAATGACAAAATGCTGATGAATTAAATGTCTGGACTGATCTGGAGGATATTGCTGCTACTGTCAGTTCCAGGAATGTTTCCTTCCTTTCAGGGAACAATGGTATCTTGATCTGTCTCGCAAATTGTAACATCAGGTTTCTCATCCCAGAGAACTTTAGCAGTCTCTGCAACCTTGAACTCCCCACCTTTCTGGCACACATTGAATAGAATTCTTCACGTCTCGTGCCAAGATTTTCGCTTGTCAGGCATTACTGTCAGTTAAACTAATACACAAAATACGCCTTTTCTCTAGCTACTGAAGCCTTGGAACACACCTGAAAGAACACACTAACTAAACAAAGAATGCATTTCAGAATCAAGGCCTTTAGTCAGTTAAGTTACCCTGACATTAACTAAACATTTAATGTGCATTTCAAATACATGGTTATACCTGCACACGTTAACTTTTCAGATTAACATTAACTTGGAGAAGAGGAATACAATTTTCTTCTATAAATGCAGCTTAAAGAATAAATACAGCACGTGAATAATGAATACATATAAGCACTTTTTATGAACATTAATATGCATGTTATGAAACTTCAGTCTTTCAGTGATTGCATTGTGTTAATGAATTTTAACATCCATCTACAGTAATAATATTAAGACACACCATAAAGATGATGCCAAATGTAAATGCGTAATTTGTGCAGTGATTACATGTAGGGAATGCAGTGTAAAGTTATGCTACTCCAATAATATGATACTGGTACAGTACGTTGGATTTACCAACCACACGTTAGTCAACTTTTAGCTTTGTTTAGTCTATCATGACATGGTGCATAGTAACGTCCCAATCTTTTTGCTCACTATATAGTTCCATTATACATTTTACCAATTTGCATATGGATCAACGTGTCCAACACATTCAGTGCCAATCAGTCCGGCACTGCTATATGGTGATTATAAGACCGAGAAAAAACGTAAAAGAATGTGAACCCTTGTTTAAAACAAAAAAAGTACCAGACTGGTACCTGTGTTTAGTTAACCATTCAGTTAAACTTAGTTGCATCTACAGTAGTAACAGATATATTATGCAGGCAGGGGCCATATGCTGCACAGGTCATCAGGGACATCTTACCACGTCATCCCCACATAAAGCACTAACTTGTTAGGCCCCAAATTATTATGCACAATTTTTCTATTTCACATTTAAACTTTCACAGTGCCATATACACTACTATGTGCAGGTTGCATTAAGTGTTGAGGGAGGTAATTTGTCACCCTTATTTATTTCACCCAATTTGGTCAATAAATTGACACACTGGTCTGGCGGGTAAAGAAATAAGACTGTTGGTGGGGAGTATCGCTCACTGCCAAAATGAGCCGATCCATTTCAGAAATATTCCTTGGCATACAGTGGGCTTTCTGCCAACCTACAGGAGGGTAAATTATGGGTAAATTACCCAATCTTACTCATTTGGGGGCCATAGAAGGACTATAGAGCCTTTAAGTTTGGGGAATAAGGCCTGATGCCTCATCGGTCTTGCCACTCTGGTGTGTAATGGACTTTCTGCACCCTATCTCTCTGGGTAGGGCCGATTGGGACTAGAACCTCCTAATTTCTTCTCAGGAGTACCAAAGGGTGGGGGGGGCATGAAAGGGCTATCGAGCCTTTGGGTTTGGGGACTAAGATGCCTCATCCGTTTTGCCAGTCTGGTGTGTAATGGGCTTTCTGCACCCCATCCCCATGGGTAGGGCAGATTGTGGCTAAAACCTCCTAATTTCTTGTCAGTGGTACCAAACAACTGTTGTGGGCTATAGTGATTACCATACAGCGTGATGCCTGGATAGTCTGTGAGGGAAGCTTTTTCCCTACAGCTGAAAAGTTCTCAAAAAACAGATGCAACAGGAGAATTTTTCTGGTTTCAGTGAGAGGAAGAGACGTTCACGTCCTCGGCACTGATTAGGTAGTGTGGAAGACAGGAGTATTTCATCCTCCGCACTGAAGCAGTTA
Source organism: Pleurodeles waltl (assembly GCF_031143425.1). NCBI lineage: Eukaryota > Metazoa > Chordata > Amphibia > Caudata > Salamandridae > Pleurodeles > Pleurodeles waltl. The sequence continues at coordinate 205,460,349 of NC_090439.1, forward strand.
AACGGATAAAACGTGTTGAAATGGTCTAATTCCAAAAGAATATGACTGTTTGAAATCTGTCCAGTGCTCTCCGCCATTTAGAGAGATAATAATTATCATTTAGAAATCGCTGCAGTTTTGTCATCCAATAACTGGCAGAAAAAATACTGTAACTACATTTTGTTTACATTAACTTTCTTGTTTTTGATTCCTTTTGTTATACTAGTTTACACTGTACAACACTGAGACCTTATTGTAATCAAATATATTATTATTATTTTTACAGATGAAATCTGTGGCACATTTGCCTTGGAAGGCATTCACATACAAAGTAAGTAATCCTTATTCAGTCGTTGTTTTGAAGGATCTCTTTCATAATTGCAGAAATGTTAGCCCTGAAACGGGATGGCCTAAAAAGCAACCTTCTTCATCACTTAGGTCTTGAGGATGGAATCCTTGTATGCTCGTCATGACTTAAAGCTACTGTAACTTGTAAATATGTTCCTTTGTGGCTTCATATATTCTGTTTTAACAGTCTTTTAGTGTAATTTGGGTTTCTGCTGCTATGTAGTGTCCTATAGGCGCCCTCCCTGTTGTTATTTCTCAAACAAGTGACGTTAAGGACTGAACTTCAGACATAACATAAATGGCATCGCGAATCTGCTCCCCCTGCCCCACTCTCTCCAGTACCCAATGCCCCACCCAGCAGCTTCAGCAGGGAGTCATAGTGCTGCTGGGCAGGTTTGGTTTGGTAATCTGGGTCATACACATTGATTAGATCTTTAGAAGCCCCTTTAATTTGCTGACAACAGGGTCAGTTTAAAGGCTGCTAAAAGTGTCAATGCCGCTGTGATGATGAAACTCTTTTAGTAGGACACCTAATACACATATTCCCTCTATGGCATGAGCAGTGGCATACAATTGGGGGTCAAAACTGACTACAGTAGAACATTTAGCATCTCGTTCCTCACTAGACCTTCTATTTCCCACTTGTTTTCACCTGAATGGGCTTAGATCACTGCCTCTCTCCTTTCACACTGGTTACTGGTAACTTAATGCAAACTCAGTCTTCATTATTCAATGGAATTGTCTTAGTCATTCGTCAAAACATTTTCTCTCACCACACTTCTAGCAATGCCATTCATCCTGGACGCAATCTTGAATTAGGATTTCTTGCTACAAGTACTTCAAATGGAACTAATCCTGTAGTGCTAGGACGTGTCAGTCTATGAAATCACACATTCTGCTAAAATAAATGTTCCCTTCCATTCCTACATTAACACCTATAACAGTACTTTCCTTCAACGTTTTGTTCACTTTCTCAACTAAACTATTCAGTTCTGGATTGTACAATGACAACAACTTATGTGAAATACCATTCTTACTGAAAAGTCCTAGCATTCCTTCTGAAACCACTTGCATCCCGTTATAGTTATATTTTAATTTGGGGAAACATTTGCCTATAAAAATTCATTAAAAAAAATGGATTGCTGTAGCTTTTGAGATGTTGTGATTGCCTTCACGGTCCTATATTCAGGCCATGTAGAAGAAAAACACTGTAAAACCAGAATATACAACGCTACTGATCCCATGTCACTGACCCATGATATCTAGCCTCACTTTTTTCTTAGGTATCTGTGGCAGAATAATTGCAGCTTAATTACTGGTTGTCATTCCTTAAGTACTTTATTGGACTGCTCAACTCCAAACGCTCCCATATAACCCTTGAGTATCTATATCTGTGTCAAAATTCTTCTCTTAACATTTGATATATTCTGGCATTTCCACAATGGTTTCTATGTGATCATTCCGTGTTTCTGCCCCTTACTGATTCAAGTAGAATAATCTGACTATCTTTTTACACAATACCATCTTTTGTCTACAAGTCATAGTTAACATCCGAAACTTTTCAGTCTTTTACTTTCCTTTTTTGAGGCCATCCAACTTCTAACTTCTACAGGCAAAATAAACGTAAATCTTTATTCTCTCACTTGGCTTCCTGCCTCCACTCCTTGCTGATCACTGCCCCATTTACTTCTGAAACAGCAAAAGCATTTCATCCTTTCACGTATTCCCTCTTACTATCCAACACCTTCCAATCTAAGCAACATGCCACTTTAGTTTCTAACCCCAGAATGTACCTCAGCTTTTACTTATGTATCTTCTATTGTGATACACATTTTCATATGCACATCAACACACTGTCTAAACCTCTGTTTTCTAATACTCCCTTTAGTGGCTTGTAGTCTGTTAAAGCAACGAATTCCTTGCCCTGTAAAAAAAAAAATATATATATATCTTGAAATTGTCAAGGCTACAGCTAGCACATCCTTCTTGGTAACACTGTACCTTACCTGAGCACTCTTCAAGAATCTATATGCAAATGCAGAGCTAAACAAGTTACCTCTCTCCTCCTCCTGGGATAAGCTCTCCTTCTATCCAAACTTCATCGATGTTAGTGGTTAATACACATTTTTCTTGTAATCAGGTTGTCTCAACAAATATCCTTACTTAACTTCCCCTTCAATAGCTTAAATCCACTCTCAGATTCCTCAGTTCAATCAAAGTGGCGCCTTTTAAGGTTGCATTCTAGTCTGGTTTGCTAAAGACATATTGGGGACATCCAGAAAGCTGACATAGGAATTCATTCTGCCTGTTTCTTGCCTTTGGCTTTGTGATGTCTAACTCATATTTTCTTGTGTTCTATTTGCTGGCTTTATTTGTTGTAGGCTCTCCAGCCTGAGTTTGTACCTTCCCTTACCCAAACCTTATTTACAGTATCTTTCTGTAGGAAAGTACCCTCTTTCTTGGCATGGTTACCCCCATTTCCTGCCTTGTGTCAGTGTGTTTAACTGTGTTCACTGAGATCCTGCTAAGCAGGGCCCCAGTGATTATGCTCTCTCCCGTCTAACTTGGTAACTTCTACCATTTTCACCCCACGTTTGGTATACTGGCGCCTCCATGTAAGTCCCTAGTATATAGTACCCAGGTACCAAGGGCATTGGGGAACCAGGGGATACCCATGGGCTGCAGCATGCATTATGCCACCCATGGTGATCCCAGGCAAAGTGTTCTGCAGGCCTGCCGTTGCAGCCACTGCATCAGATCATCCCTGTGGCAGGCCCTCCTAGCCCAGAGGGCAGGGTGCAAGTACCTGGGTGTGAAAGCACCCCTGCACTAGCAGAGGTGTCCCCACGAACTCCAGGGCCATTTTCATGGACTTAGTGAGTGTGGGGACTCCATTTTATGCATGTACTGGACATAGGTTCATTTACATCTCCTTCATTTTCACCTGGAGGCAAGCTCTCATATACACCCTGCCTTTAGGACTTAAAAAAAAGCATGGGTAGCGAAACACATTTATCCATATGCATATTTGTTGTGCTTCTAGTATGTTGATAATGCATGAATACTTTTTCCCATTTTTGCCACCTCGTTGTAGGTCCACCTGGAGGTATTAAAAAAGACTGGTGTCCTTGCACACTCTGCATGTTGAATGAAGAACACACTCCCAATACAGCCTACTTACAGACACAAACTGCATTGTTGGAGCACTCATACCTGATAACCCCCAATCACACACTCCAAATTTCTAATACACTATTACTTAACTTAGTGCCTGAACCACAGACACTCTCTACGCCATTACTGTCCCTGGGCCAGTGTCTCCCATTGGAAAGGTTAATGATGATCATCATTTGTCAGTTGCTGGTGTTAAGGGGACAAAGTTCTCCCTTCTTAGTTGGAATATAGCAGGACTTTTAGCTAAATTTACTGGTGTTTCATGGCAACGGTTTGTGAAGAAGCTTTACGTTATTTGCCTTCGAGAGACCTGGGAGTGTGAAAATAACTTCCATATTGAGGGATATTTAACCTATTTTATACTGGCAATTCAATCTTCTTTAGGCCGAGCAACAGGGGGTATGATCATGTATGTGTCCGTCAGGCTTGGCGGAGGGTCAAAGAGTTAGGATTAAGCAACCCTTATACTGTGTACAAGCCCTTAATCTTATACTCCTGGGGTTTTTAAATTGATTTTTATTAAACTTTTATAACGCTAAGATGTGGTCATCAGCTACCTCTTACATATATAATTTGTCCATTTATTTAGCTTCACTGGGACGTAAATTGAGAGGGAATGAAGCTAATTTGCTGTTGGTAGGTGATTTTAATATTTACCGATGCGGGCTGGAGAATGTTAATGGGTTGCTCTTGAAGTGTGGAGCATAAACAGGAGGGAATTGAACTTGCGGCGCTTTTGAGCAACTGTAATTTAGGGCACACCTTGGATATGATCTTGGTTCCCCAAAATGTGGTATAGGTCCTAACTTTTTTAGGGAAGGACTGTGCCTCCATTATTGATTGTTTTTATATCTTCTGCTTTGCAACCTCTGATTAACCGTTTTGAAATTGTAAGTCACCCTTTTAGCGTCCATAACCCTCTTGTGATAGAGCTGAGGGGCTTTGGGGGGAGGGGGCGTTCATAAAAATGACACCTAATCATGTGTTATCCCAGTCCAGGCCTCGGGGAAGAAGGATAAGATGGTCTCTGGTGGATCATGACGCTTTTGTAACATCTTTATTCTGTAGGTGTGCTACAGAGTTCAAGGTATGATTGGAGCCTTCCTCTTTGGATAAAGCGCTCCTGAGCAACTTTATAGCTGTGTCAGCCCAGATCAATACCTTACTTACCACCTGTAGGAATAGACCAATGACTCAGCCCTCAAAATGGTTTGATACCCCTTGTTCAAAGGTGCCACAAAATCTGAAATTCCCAATTTACGGAACAGCCTAAAAACCCTGAGAAAGTGAAACTCTGCCATCGGAAATATAAGGATGAGATAAACAGGAGGAAGGGGGAATTAAGGAAGAAAGCTTGGGAGGGCTTGACTCTAGCTAGCACTATAAAAAATAGCTCTGTGTACTGGGGAATAGTTAATCAGCCTAGCTTTGCACCGGAGAATACCCCCGTATATGCCATCACATATTAGCAGAGGACGGGGTAGCTCATTTTGAGAAGATCTTTAATTGTTCTTCGGTCGATATGAGCGATCAGACTGAAGTAGTCCTTTTGAAGCCCAACTTGGTATTTAACCTGGATGACGTATTAGGGGCTTACCAGGAACAAGGTCCCTGGCCATGATGGTATTCTTCGCCCCCTCCACCCTTGACGTGTTCCTGGGTCTGGGGCTCAATTTTAACATTAGTGTTAAAGGCGGCAGTGAGAAAGGGCCCTGTGGCTTCCTGGTCTTTATCTACCATGATTCCCATTTTCAAAAAGGGGGACAGGAGTAGCCCAGGATGCTACAGACCTATCTCCCTCATCAACTCTGTTATGAAGGTCTTGGACAGGTTACGTTCCTGAGCGGAGGAAAACAACATCATAGCAGGAAGCCAATAAGGGTTCCAACAAGGAAAGTCAGCTATAGATCAGTGTACACATCTTTTCCTTGTAGCCAGTAAATATACCATTGACCGTTCGGAGAACATGTACCTCGCCTTTATGGACATCATGTCTGCGTTTGATTGGGTTAATAGGAAAAACTGTGTGGGATTATGCTTGAAATGGGAGTGGATCATAATATTGTCTCCTTTCTGTGTGACCTGCACTCAGATAGAGAGGAGGCGGTTAGATATTCAGTTGACATGGACTGCACAGAGAGGATTAGAACTAGTCGTGAGGTCTGACAAGGATGTATTTTGGCCTCGTTTTTGTTTTTTTCTGTATATAAAAGGCCTTGAGAAGGCATTAGTGGCTGTCAAGTCTGATTGTCCTCAAATTGGCTCCCGTTCGTTGCCACTTGCCAATGATGCAGTCTTGCTGGTGAGAACCACATATGAAATGCAGAAATTACTGCATACCTTTGAAGCCTTTATGGATAAACTAGATCTTTCCCCTAATTTGGACAAAACTTTTATCATGGTGGTAGGCATTGAATCTCCCAAAGGGGCTCCCCTCTGGCCAAAACAGGGTCTTTTTCCTATTTAGGGGTCCTGTTTGATGTTTATGAAGCAAAATGTACCACTAGGACTTTGTATGGGAGTGAGTTGAGGGGATATTGTTTAGCAAGGGGGTAACAGGTTGAGGAGAATACATTTCTAAAACGTCTGCGCTGTATCCCGCATTGTACCTCTAATTTCGCAGTGCACAAGGAATTAAGGGTCAAGTACCTGTGTGACTCGATTGCTTTGCGGCCATTGCTATTTTGGGTAAACGTGTGGAGTAAGAAGAAGCTGGGATTAGATAGAGAGATGTGAAACCTTCAGTATTTTGGGCTGCAAGGGGATCTTTCTTAACCGTGATGGTATTGGTAAAAATGATTTGAAATGGGTGAAGGATTCCTATAAGGAGAGAGCTCGAGTACTTAGAGATGAGCTGTTTAAACCTTCTGTTCGTCAATATGTATTGACCACTACCACATGGGACATTGAGCCGTATCTAACAATGGTAAAGAATACCAAGGAAGGATGTCTTTTAACCTGGTTTAGGTTGAATTTGCTTCACCTGTCGTTAGCTTTCCTAGCAGATGTTATGATTCTTCAAGTTTGGGTCCTTGCAGCTGTGATGGAATTGTGGCACAGGACACACTACCTTTTATGTTTTTTGTTTTTTTTGTATTATAATGCCCCACGAACTTGTTTTATTCCTCCCCTGTTTAAGGGGGGGTCTTTAGGCAGGTGAGGCCTGCCTGGTTGCATTTACAAATGTTACCCGGGGCTTGGGTTATAATTAATGTGAGCAAATTCTTGTGTGCTGCTTACTCAATTCAGGGTACATTGCAGGGTGCTTTTTAGATGGGTTTTCACACCTTTTTAAGACTTATATAATGGTTTTTATTGTGATGTGTTGATATTGCTATGTATTATTGCTGTTTTTTTATGGTTGCAATTTTGTAATTGAAACAACAAACAAACACTACTCAGTGTAGGACTTCAAAGCCACTGTACATAAATGTGTGGGCAAAATTATTCCTTGAGATGATCCTAAAACCACCTCCGGTGCATACAGCAGACAAATGATACAGCACTGAGTAGCTAATGTTTAATTAGTCCAATTCTTCACTCATATTGTTAAAGGAACTTGGGGAGTCCTAGAATCATTCCTCCTTTAAAAAAAAAAAATCATTATTGGACAGTACTCAGAATGTCAAAACAGTGATACACACCCAGGACGTGTTGGACCTGATGCTGGTTCATGAAAGAACTCTGGTCTGCCATGTAGTACCAACAGAATTCAGACGAAGAGTGTACCCTAAAAATAACAGCAGCTTCTCGTTTGTCTAGGCAGCATATATGTGATGAGGGAACAATGCCTTTTTCACATGAGGTGTTGAAGCTTCAGCAGATTTGTCACAAACCAGCTGGTTTGAACGTTAACAGTTTCTGGCTAGGGGTGGATGGAACTTTTGGAGTTTCATTCCATTGAGTTATATAGAAACGCCACAAAATTTCGCAGAGATCCACCAACGGGTAGAAATCTGCATGTCACACTGCAGTTTAGCACCAGAAGTGCAGGCAGCTCTGATAAATCACGGCAAACGGCACCGTGAGAGCACGTGGCCATTCCAGTTGATTTTGCTACAGCTCATGTAGATAATATACTTGAGCGGCAGCAAATCTACTTTAGAAGCAGTCTTTTCACCGCAACAGCACACGTTACAAAATAGCACGAGAGGATGACAAATCTTGTGTGCTTTTCTGTAGCTTTGTGAGAAAAAATTCTGCCATGCAGCGATTAGCGGAATGTGACCAGAACTCCACATTACAAGAGTAACGAAGAGTCTTCAAATTCCGCGGGTGGAATGAAACATTCTACACACTCCTACTCCTGGCCCAAGAAGGCTGCTTAAGGTGAAATGCACTTGACCCAGTTAGAATCCTGTGCATCAGCTCATATTTCTGATACAACACGCATATGAAGATATAAAAGAAGACACCAAGTACAGTTGGCATTGTGCATTTTGATATATCATATAACTTTGAAAATTGTGCTTAGCAGCTAACATTCCATTTCATTGATGACCTGCGCAACTGGCACCTAATGGTAAGGACCTCTTCCTTTATGAATTCCCATAAAACATAGCAAACATGTTCAATATCTTGATATGTTGTATCAATATGTTGATATGAAAAGCACACCATGGACCAAAAAAGTCACAGCAGTTTTCCTTGAAATTGTATTGTATTGTATTGTAATAGTATTTATATAGCGCTTGCTACCCCTGACGAGGCGTCAAAGCGCTTTTCAGCTAGTAGCACGCTACTCCGGAACCCAGGAGGAATTGGTGGTGGATTAGTATAAAGAAGTATGAGTACAGTATTATTATTAGTTAATTTGAGCAGAGAATATGTGAGTTTGTTAGTTGGATTGACTAGAGTAATGGAGGGATAGAGGAGGGAAAGAATCCAGAAGTCTTAATTTCGTATTTATAGTAATAGGATGAGGCTTTGGATGAGTAAAGGGGAGCTGGAGGAGTGAAGAGTCAGTGGAAAGGGGTTAGGGAGATCATAGTAGCAGGAGGGGTTTTGGATGAGTCAAAGGTGAGATAAATGAGGGAGAATTTAGTAGGGTTAATTGGGAGATCAAGGTAATAAACAGGTTTGGGGTGTGCTAGATGTGGAATAGGAGGGAAGAGCTTTGGCAGGGTTATTTTGGAGATGAAAGTAGGAGAAACGGTTTGGGATGCGTCAGAGTGGGGATGGAGGATAGATTGATAAAAACATGACATATGGTGGTGGGTAGACAAATTAAAGCTTACAAGAAAGTAAATTTATATTATTTTTATTTATTTATTTTATTTATATCTATATACATTTTTTATCATTATTTGTAATTTAATTTTTCTTTTATTTATTCAGTATTTTACTTTTAATTTAACTTATAATTTGAATTTTGTTTATAGATTTTATTTTATTTATTTTTATTTAATTGTTCTCTAGTAGAGTAGAACAAGAGTGATATGTGAGTACATAGTAAGGGAATGTATGTTCAAGGACTATAATAATGGGTATAATATAAGAAGAAAAGCAGTATTGTATAAACACAGATGTTCAAGATTTGTAATATTTGAAGTTAATTAATGTGTACTTTTCTAAGATTTATTTCTTTCCTCAATTTTTGAATAGCGAAATGCTTATGATAATAAAACATTTGATCTGTGTGATATAAAAACGAGAGTAGGAATTGAGAAGTATCTAATATAACGAGTTATCCATGAGCACTGCAATAACCTATGAACATGTTAAGCATAGATAACATACACCTATATATGTATATACACACACATATATACATACACACATGTATACACACACACGTATACACACGTGTGTGTGTGTATATATATATATATATATATAACAAACAGTGAGTAGATATACCTTTGTTAAACAGGTTTAAAGAGTTTGTGTATAGTTTATTGTTATGACATGGTAGCGATACATATTTTCTAAAGAACTCTACATATCTAGAGTCTACACATAATCTGATTAAAAATATTTATTAACACGGGCATATGCAGTCCCTTGCTTTTTGAATATGGTGGTTATGAAGGAAAGAGACAACTCTTGAGTAGTCCCTGGAAGACTAAGATAATTATCCGTGGACCTTGTATTTGGGTTAGTTTGGCTGCTTGAATGGAGAAGGATGTACCACCTACTGTCTTTTTCTTGTATGGTGGTCTACTAAGGCGGGGTGCCAATGTTAAGCTGAGGTTTCTTTGTTGAATGTGTTTGGTTATTTTGTTTCTGATAAAAAGCTGTCCTGTTCCATGTATAGCTTTGTGGGTGATACAAAGCAGTTTGAAGATGGATCTTCTGGCAACAGTTAACCAGTGTAATGCTCTCAATGCAAGGGAGGTGTGGGCTTGTGGCTTTACATGTAATAGTAGCCTGGCAGCGGAGTTCTGAATACGTAATAGTTTTTTCATATAATAGATAGAGATTATACATGGTAGAGGCCATTGGCACAATCCAGTTTGGATAGTACAAGTGAGATAGTAGCCTGTACCTTGTGTGGAAATCTGAGGTGGGGGGAAGATGCATTGCAGAGTCTTCAAGGTGATGAAGCTTGTTCATGCTAATTTCTCCACTTGGGCGTTCATTGGTAACTTGGAGTCAATAGTAATTCCAAGGTTTTTAACTTCCTGGATAGTTAAGGAGGTGGTCCAAGATTGTCAGGTCAGGCGCACAGTGGCTCATAATTTTTCAAGTCACCACACGCAAGTATTTCTGTTTTTGAAGCATTTAATTTGAGATGGCTCCAAGTCATCCACTGATCAACAGCTCTGAAGCACCTGAAGATTTGTGAGTTCTCAGTGTCTTTGGGGCATTCCAATTTAAGTAGTATTTGTGTGTCATCTGCATAGTTGTAGCATGTGAGTTGAAAATCATTGATCAATTCTAGTAATTGTAGGAGGCTGGTCTGGTTTGAAGTGGGTACCTTGGGTACTTACACCTTATACCAGGTCCAGTTATCCCTTATTAGTGAAGTAGTAGTGTTCTAGCAGCTTAGGCTGATAGAGGTAGCTATAGCAGAGCAGCTTAAGCTGAACTAGGAGACATGTAAAGCTCATGCAATACCACTTATAGCTACACAGTACTTATACACAAGTAAAGACAATACTCCGTGTTACCAAAAATAAAGGTATTTATTTGGGTGACACAGTACCAAAAATATCTTGGAGACAATACTCCTTCTAGAGGTAAGTATTATACACAATATAGACACTAGATACCAGAATTAGAAAAGTAAATAGTCACAGAACAATGCAAACAGTAGGAGATCCTTTAGAATGCAAAGGGAGAAAATAGGTCTAAGGGCAACACAAACCATATACTAAAAAAGTGGAATGTGAATCACGAATTCCCCCCTAGACAAGTGCAGTGTGTGCCTAATCGCTGGGAGAGTAAGAATACAGTAAAGGTAAATAAATTACTCCACTCCAGTGCCCAGAAAAGCAGGAGTAAAGTACTGCAAGTTTCCTTAGACCACACTACACCTCGTTTTGGGGATTTTGCAGCAGCCAACCAAGTCTGCAAAGAACAACTGCTGGATTATTGGACCTGACGACCTGCAAAGGAAGGGGACCAAGTCCGGAAGTCAAAAGAAGTTCCAGGAAGGACAGGAGCCCCCGCCAACCCAGAAGAGGGTGCAAAAGAAGAGTCCCCGTTTAATAGAAGACTGCAGAAATGCACCATAGGAAGATGCCAGCGGGTTCCTGTGTGATGCAAAAGATGTCCCACGGCGTGAAGATTAATGCAGACGAGATTTTGTATTGGAAGGGGCCAACAAGCCGTGGCTATGGCAAAAGTGTGTTTCTCATCAAAATGGCGCTAGATGGACCCAGGAGGAATTGGGGGCCTCAGCTCTGTGTGAGGAGGAAGAGGGGGCTCTGATCACTTTAGAGACCCTTCAGGATGCCAGCCAGCACCCCCAGAAGCCGCAGGATCCGGGTTCAAAGGAGGTGCACAATGCAGTTGATGCAGCACAACAAAAGAAGCTCCCACACCGCCGGAGAACAACTCAGCTAGTGGAGCGTCGCAGGGTGGAGTGCTGGGGACCTGGGGCAGGCTGTGCACGTGGGAATTTTGCAAAGAGTGCACAGAGACCTCAGGAGGCGAAGAAGACACCGGGGTACCGTCGTTCTCGGGGAAGGCAAGGTCTTACCTCCTCTAAATTGCGTCAGCAGGACCTCAGGACATTCTGTCGATGATGTCCACCCTCTGTGTCCTTAGGAGCATGCTTGTTGCCGTGAGAGGAGTCCCAGGGTACTGGTTGTCACCTTGGAAGGTCCCTGCTTGGAGCAGGGGAGTCACTCTGTCACTCCTCAGGAGATTTCTTTGGTCCTTCTGGTGCAGGATGAAGACAGGGAATCCCCAGAGCATGCACACCATTGAAACTGTTGCAGTTGCTGACTTGGAGCTGAGGTTGCTGAAGAAAAGTGTCTCTTGTGCACACTTTGTTGCAGTTACAGCATTTCTTGGAGCAGGCTGCGGTTGATCCGAGGTCAGAAGAGTCTGAAGTTGTTGCAGAGGATTCCTGAAGGAAACTTGCAAGCAGAATCTGAAGAGAACCCACAGGAGAGACCCTAAATAGTCCTGAGAGGGGGATTGGCTACCTTATCAGGTATGGACCTATCAGGAGGGGTCTCTGACATTACCTGCTGGCACTGCCCGCTCATAGCCCTCCAGAGTGCCCCCATACCTTGTAAGCAAGATGGCTGAAGTCTGGGACACACTGGAGGAGCACTGGGCACCACCCCTGGGGTGGTGATGGACAGAGGGGTGGTCACTTCCCTTTCCTTTGCCCAGTTTCCCGCCAGAGCAGGGGAGAAGGGGTCCCTGAACCGGTGTAGACTGGTTTATGCAAGGAGGGCACCATCTGTGCCCTTCAGAGCATTTCCAGAGGCTGGGGGAGGCTACCCCTCCCCAGCCTGTAACACCTATGTCCAAAGGGAGAGGGTGTAACACCCTGCTCTCAGAGGAAGTGCTTTGTTCTGCCTTCCTGGGACTGGGCTACCCAGACCCCAGGAGGGCAGAACCCTGTCTGTGAGGTGGCAGCAGCTGTAGCTGCAATGCAAGCCCCAGAGAGCTAGTTTGGCAGTACTGAGGGTCCATGGTGGAGCCCCCAGGATGCATGGAATTGGCTTCCCAATACCAGATTTGGAATGGGGGACAATTCCATGATCTTTGACATGTTACATAGCCATATTCGGAGTTACCATTGTGAATCTAAATGTAGGTATTGGCCTAAATTTAGTGCACGCGTGCCACACTCACAAAGTCCTGGGAAATTGCCCTGAGCTATGTGGGGGCACCTTTGCTAGTGCAGGGGTGCCCTCACACTTAGTAACTTTGCACCTAACCTTCAGCAAGTGAAGGTTAGACATATAGGTGACTTATAAGTTACTTAAGTGCAGTGAAAGTGGCTGTGAAATAGTGTGTTTACTATTTCATGCAGGCTGTAGTGGCAGCCCTGTGTAAGGGTTTGTCTGAGCTCCCTATGGGTGGTAAAAGAAATGCTGCAGCCCATATGGATCTCCTGGAACCCCAATGCCCTGGGTACCTAGGTACCATGTACTAGGGACTTATAAGCGGGGTCCAGTATGCCAATTGAAATTTGAAAGTGTAGTCACTGGCCTACAGTGAGCATAAGCACGGAGGTTCTGGTTAGCAGAGCCTCAGTGACACAGTTAGGCACTACACAGGCATACACATTAGGCCACAAACTATTAGCAAGGGGGTCCTGGCTAGCAGGATCCCAGTGAGACAGGCAAAACACACTGATGTATAGGTTTTTATCTATGAGCACTGGGGTCCTGGCTAGCGGGATCCCAGTCACACAGTAAAAACACACTGACACACACTCACAAACAGGCCAAAAGTGGGGGTAACCATGCTAGAAAGAAGCTACTTTCTCACAGTAATTATATCATGTAGATGTTGAAAAGCAAAGGTGAGATTATTGATCCTTGGGGGACCCATGCTGTTGTGAGGTAGGGCTTTAACGAGAAAGGGGGGAGAATAGATAATATTAGTTCTGTTTTAAAGGTAGGATGTAATCCAGTCGAGAACAGTCCTTCTATGCCGGCTTCGTGGAGTTTTTGAATTAGGGTGTCATGGTCAAAGGCAGCCGAGAGGTCCAAGAGAAGTAGTGCAGCAACTCCATTGCAGTCAACTGTGTTTCTAAGATCATCCCAAAGTGCTAGGCGTGCCGATTCAATGCCTCTTCTTGGGCGGAATCCAGTTTGATATTCTTAAAGTATGGAATTGTCTTCAATTAATTGTGACATCTGAGTGAATGCTGCTCTTTCCATCAGTTTGCCCAGGAAAGGTCCATTTGTGATTGGTCTGTAGTTGTTGGTGTCCTGTGAGTCTAGGTTTGTTTTCTTTAATAACTGACGTTTGTATGCCTTTTTCAGGTCTTCACATAAAGTTCCTGTAGTTAAAGAGTTATTGATGATTCTTCGTACAGGTGTGGCAGCAGAAGTAGATAAAAGAATGTTCTTGAATATGTGTGGTGGACAAGGGTCAGAAGGGCAACCTGAAGGCCTGCCTGCTTGATCAAACCCATAAATTTACCTTTTGATATTTGTTTGAAGGAGTGTAGAGGCTGGGTTGGTTTGTTCTTGGAGGGGATTTTAGGAAAGCAGTTGGTGCTGATGGTTTTTTTCAGTTTTGAATAGGAGTCCAATGTGTCTGCCTTGGTTGTGTAATGAGTTGCCAGTTTGTTTGTTAAATCTTGAGTAGTGGGATAACTTCCTTACATGCATTTAGGTTTTCAAAATTCATCGAGAATTTTATAATATTCTTTGGTTGCAGATTTAGCATTTAGAATTCTGTCTGAGTAGTGCCTTTCTGTAGCTTTTCTGATTGATGATTTGTATATTCTTTTAAGTTTGTGTAGCCGCAGTTTGTCTAGAATGTTGTTTGTTTTGAGCCAGATCCGCTGCAGCCTACTGATTTTTTGCTTTACCTTTTTAAGTTCTGTGTTTCTGCAAGGTGTTGGTTTTCTTTTGTCCTGTTTAGTTTTTCACAGTGGTATTAGGATATAAAACGCTTCCTGTAGCCACTCAACATTTTGGAACAGAATTAATTGTATCTAGATCTGTGTTGGCTGTTAGTTGTGTTTCTAAGTCTTCAAAATTGAGTTTGCTCCATGGTCGATAGATGCATGTTTTTAAGTTGCTGTGGCGTGTGTTGATTTGTGCTTTTTTTATGTCGGAAAGTTATCAAATGGTGGTCTGACCATGTGGTTGGTGTGTTGCTATGAACGGTAATTAGTTCAGGCTTTGCAAAAATGACATCTGGGAAGTGTCCAGCAATATGTGTGATTGTGTACAATTTGATGTAGGTTCACTGCGACTAGGCCAGTGGTGATAGCTTTTGGATGGGGCATATTGGGTTTGTCAAACCTAATGTTTAGGTCCCCAGGAATGCATAAGTTTGAGTATAATGTTATAAGGTTTGAGACTATTTAGAAAAGCGTATGGGAATGTTGAGTTGTTAGGTGGAGGTCTGTAAAGCAGGAGAAAGTTACAGAAGGAAGTTGGAGTAAGGTTGCATCTGGTGAGGAGGGCCTCACAACCTTGTATGGAACTTTTGTCTGTTTTACTGAGATTTATTGCTTGTTTGAATATGATAGCTAGTCCACCTCCTCTCTTCCCTATACCGTTTTGTGTGATGGTTTGATAGCCTGGAGGAATGGGTAGAGTAGCCTCACTGGGTTGTTTGTGTTGTGGGAGGAATCAGGGTGATTTCATCCACACTTTATGGATCTGCTCAGCCTTACGAACATACTGGCGCCAAACTCTTCAGAACTCAACACTATACTAGGGGTGCAGTTGCTGGCAGACCCTAAATAAGTTCCTTTATGGATACCTAATGATGTGGATGTACCACGGATGAAACTATTGCTGTGTAATATGGGTTTGGTGGTGGCTAAATGGGATTTTGCTAGGTGTTTGGGAGCTCCTGAGGTGCCAGATATTGATGAATGGGAGGAAAGGTCTGGATTTATTTATGGCAGTGGAGAGTGACGCATAAAAATAGGGGTTGCCAACGTAACTTTTGTAAAATCTGGGGGGGGGGCTGGATTGAGCATTAGAAACTTGCTAATGATGACTACAAACTTGCTGTGCCCCTTTGCAACTGCACAGTGAAATATACTACAATTCATAATGTCAAAATAATCATGATTGTATTGTTGATCTCCCTCTCGCAATTTCTGTCCAACAATGTAAGTGCTTTGATGTACAGTCACTCCTCTTATGTTCAACAGGATTACCTGTCTGTGCCCCTTATGTTCACCTTTTTAAAAATCAAATATAAACAATTATTTTTTAAATAAAAGATTTAAAGGCTTGTTGACAGAAAAAGAGTTTGTGGACGTATTGAATGAACACAGCTTTCTCATCAGGCGTGGCAAATCGAACCTGGAGAGCCTAAAACAAATAAAGCCAGCACATGGGAAGGAAGAAAATGTTACAAAATACAAAGCCAATGGCAAGTGATGAGCAGAATGCATTACTTTCTGAAAGTCCCCAAAATGTCTTTAGCAAACCAGAAAGCTCTTATGTCTGGGAGGCTGCGACCTAAAAACGGAAAGGTGCCTGTTCGATCACCAAAAGGACATCTCTTTGAGGGAATGCCGAAGAGGAACTCTGCCCTGAAAAGCGAAGGCCCGCTGGGGCCGTAGCTGACTCGATTCGCCCAAACTAATTTGAAGTCAATGAACCCAATGTAAGAGAAATATCCGCAATTGAAAAAAGACTGGTGGTATTTAGGAAAGAAACTGGCAAAGATGTCGAATCAGCGCAGAGGATCACACGTCTGAACCAAATTATACACACAGCATGAAACTCCAACCTCTGTCTTCACTGGAAATAAATTAAGCTCCTTTCCTCACCAGAGCAGGCTCTTGTAGACTTTTCCACCAGTGTGAAATTCAGAATGACGTAAACACAATGTTTTATCCTGGTGAGTGGGCGCCTGTAAGGAAGCATGAACAGCATACCATGTAGAAATCATCTTCCTGTATCTATGGGTCACACCGAACGTGCTCCCCAGCAACACACCTTCCTCCCTAATGTCTGTTCTTATGTGTGTTTGCCCTTCCCCAGACTTGCTAATTGCCTGTCTCATACCTTCTTTGTTATTGGTCAGTGCACTGCTGGTTCTTGGGTGCCCTCAGGGTCCTCTCTTTCCCTAACTCCACACCTCTCCCCTTGTTGGACTGAGACCCCGATTTGTTGTACTGAGACCACTCCTCTGTTTCGATCGTTTCCAGTCTGTCATATTTCTTCAATTGGCAATTGGTAGGGGGGTTGAGTGATGGTGTGTCTTAAGTGTATTGTTATGTTTGGTTGTATAGGTGTTGTTCGATCTTCAAATGTCACCTTTTCATTGGGTTTCTGTCTCCTTCTCTTTCCTCTCTGTGCCATTCCGCTGCTCTCACCACTGCATTGGTGGCTGATGATCTTGAAGTGGAATACATTCCTTGTGATTAGGCTATACTGTTTTTAGGTTTAAACCTATATAAACTGATAAAGCCCCATCCAAAAGGAAACAGCCCTCATCACTGTAAACATATAAAGATTAATAAATTCATGCACACCACTGCCATTCAAAGGAAGGAAAGTGAGATAAGCAGTCATTGTTATTTCTTTCTTAAGGGGCCAACAAAATGTAACTTTGCTATGCGAGGTAGCAGAAAGAAAGACTGGTTTAATTCTGTTCTGCTTCAGTTTTGTTGTTAAGAGTTGTCGATAAAATACTTTTTATTCTTCCTTTTGCTTCCTTCACGTTTTTTTGTGCTTGGATTTGAAAGTGCACGGTGTAGAAGCATGTTTTGGATCTGATCTAATTATTTCACACTCTAAAACTGATGTAATCTTTTGGCAGTGTATAATTAGTTAATTGATTTGTGAAATGTCTGGCTAAGTAGAATCTTGGCCAAAATGTACTATCACATCTACCAGAGATTGGGTAAACCCCTTATTCGTGGCATGTGTCACTGTACCCAGCTTGCTGTGCATACTCCTGCCATCTACTGTTGGCCTCAGATGTTTATAACTTGTTTTTGTTCAATGAAGTGTTTTAAAACATAAGGTATACGACTTCTCCCTTAGGTAGTATTACGCATGAACATAGACTCCATAATTAGATTGTTTTCTTCCGCCAGTGGGTTCGGGCGTGCCTCATTGAGGTTCTCAGTCTGTGTCACGTGACAATCTTTGTCGGGGCCGCTCGATTTTCTCTGTTTTCGATTTGCCAATGAACAATCTGTGCACCTGTTTTTCTGTCAACACCACAGTCGACCGGTCAGCATCGGGGTGGATCTCCTCGGGTGGGGTCAAGACCTGGGTGGGCCCTCTTTAGTGTTGCTGTTCTTTGAGAATGGTTGCAGTGTGCTGTAAAAGAGACCTTTGAGATACTGTCCACAGTGCCATTCCAAGTACTCGTGGACAGACCAGCACGCAGTCTGCAATTTGTGCCTCTCCCTAGAACACAACAAGGTGTCTTGTTCGGCCTGCCTTGTGTTCAGATCCAGGAAACACATTCATAATTGTCGGGACCAACGCCTCACATGACGTGCCATGGAACAATAAAGAGACAAGGAGATCCCTGGTATATTCGGGGGGGACTTCAAACGGGAGGAACGTCTATGAGGATATGGATGCCGGGCAAATCACAGCTTTCACCCCGGAACCGGAGTCACTGTCTGAGTTAGAGGATCCAAATCCACAACCACCTTCAGCCAAACGACACAGCATACACAGTACTACATCCCAACATGGCACTCACTGCCCTTCTAGGGACAGGCTACAAGCTCTCATTCAGAGTCCACCAGGCCGCCACTGCTTTACAGTCATTACCAGTACTGATTCCAAGCTTCAGAGCCGTCTTCGAATTCCAGTCAAGCACCGATTTTCCCCACCTCAAAACTAAGCTTTTCTTGATGGCAGTAACTTCTTCGACACCCACCGTTGGGGTGGCATCGAGAGACAGTTCGGAGCCGGCAAAGAAAACAGCTTTGGGATCTAAGCAAGGCTTGACGCTGAAACCTGCCTGAAACCTGCCTCGAAATCAAAACAAACGTTTATTGGGAAACCAACTTCAGAGCTGAAACACGCATCCATGTCAAAGGTGGCTTTGAGACCCAAATAGCCACCACAGCTCATTCGCCCATCAACAGCAGACTCTGATGGTCAGCAACCTATCCTTGAAAGCCTTCTGGAGAAGCTGGACTCATGCCAGCGACGCATATGTTGCCCACATAGGCAAAATCATCACTAAGCCTCCACCTCATTTTTAGTGGACTCTTCCTCAAAAAAAGCCGGCTTACCTACGAGGAAGAGTTAACAATGGAGCCAATGCGTGTGGGGGGGGGGGGGGGTGACGGGAGCGAGATGAGATACCACTGAAGCAGATGGCCCGTGATCTTAGTAATGTCAGCGATATAGTGATGTTCATGTGTGTAAACCTAATATTGAGTATATGTTGCTTGAGGCACTTTACTCAGTCATGAAATGCTACAAACTTATCTATACAAATGCCGTACCCTAGATTGTTATGTTTTTGGTTTGATTAGAAATGTTTTAAAAAAGAAAATAATAAAAACATTAAAAAAACAAAGGAGCAACCACATCTCCTAAGCTGAAGAGGAGACATGATGGGGTACCAGTTCTCTATCCCTGACACCTACCCATCCTCCTCCTCTTCCTACTCCTCCTTCACCACCTCTTCTTCTACCAGATGATTCCCTCTCTACTAAAAGGTCTGTATAGGTTAAAGGTTGGATGTAGAAGAATTGAGTGTATAATCCTGCCCTGTACAAAGGTGTCTCCTCTGAGAAAACATGGTGTATGAATAGGTTTGCAGGCAGTAAAGTCTCTACTCATACCTCTAAAGAGAGTAAAGGGGTAGTGTACAAGGTTTTAGACAAACACTAGGCCCTGTCCTTCCATATTTAAACAGGGTACACTTTGATTGTGGTAATACTTAATGAAAAAGTAACTCCTTGTTATACAAGCACATATAGAGTGAATGGTTCAGATTTATAACATCAAAGCATCTCTCCTGACAGCCCTGCACAGGTTAATTGGTAGGCGTGTAGAGCTTTACTAATAAAGCCATGTGTCTCAAAAGATGTTGACAGTGAAGGTGTTTGGTTCAGGTCACAAACAGCTATCTGTGTGCTGACACTTCTGAGAGGATAAAGCATGTATGTAGAGGTTGGTCTTATACCTTTCTCGCCCCTAAACTCTGGAATACACTAGCATTAAGACTCAGAAAGGAGGCCAATTTTATGAGTTTTAGAAAAAAATTAAAGACATTTCTCTTTCCCGAACCTTTAAGGTAAGTAAGTAATTCACATACTCAACTTTTCTGATAGCTCTGGGAAACCAGAATTTCTAGTAGCTATGCACTTTACAAAATTGGTGAATTGACATTGCATTTAAATGTAAAACAATCCATACAAACACTAGGCCTCCTATTATTGTAGCCAGTAGGCCACAACTTTTGTCTGGCTTAGTTTCAGGAGAGAGGGGCTCCTTTTCTTATAAGTGCATAACGCTAAATGTTTCATTTTTTATGCCAACATAGCCTCTGTTGAGCCATTTCTTCATGGTGACAGCTGTACTGAGGAAGTCTTCCCTCTCTAAAGATGTTTTTTCTGAGTGAATAGGGTGTTTAGTAGGCCCAGGCGGAAATGTAATTCCACTTCCAGAGTTGGTGGAATCTGGTAACTCCGTATTACGTGTGTAATTCTGAGTTCCTGCTAAATTCCTCCAGTAGGCGCATGGTAGAATTATTCTGCAGTTTGAGCCTTATGATGTTCACAGAAACCCCACAAGGCTCTTTGACATGCACTTGCTGGCGAGATTTACCGGCCACTAGCATGAATTCGGGTTGCAGTGGAACCTTCTAGCATCATTCTGTGATGCTGGTTATCATGAGCTGCTGCGGCTGCTTCTCGAGTATATTTTCTACTTGAGAAGCAGCTAAATCAACTTGAAAATAATTTATCTGATCGAGACTTCTAGTTGCAGATTATTTACCTTAGAATTTTCCCCCAGGTGTCAGACTGGATCTGGAGATTTTTTCTTCGAGCAATACCCTTGGGCATCTGTAGGTAGTGTTGGTTGACTCCGCGGGTGTCGTTGGCGTCGTAGTCGCCATGATGACGTCGGGAGTAGTACATAGACGCTGCCTCAGCGCAGTGACATCAGTTCTTTTATTTCCAGGCCACGCGCTGATCCAGAGAGAGCTACTGTGGTCTCTTTTTTTGACCGATTTCGACCCTTTTGCCTAGTTTTTTGGTGAGTTATTTGGTATGTCAAGATGTACCTGAAGACCGGTTTCAAGCCTTGCGAGGACTGTTACCACATGATGTCGGTGACTGATCCGCATAGGGTCTGTTTGTGGTGCCTGTAGCGCGACCACGACCCGAAGTCGTGCTCCGAGTGCTGGGCCATGCACCCGAAGGCCTTGAGGGAGCGGTCCCTCAAGCTCATGGTGGCCCGACGCCACCACCATTCTTCTACTGCTAAATCTTCGGGCCAAGATAAGAAGAAGCCAAAGTGGTCCACCACCCTTTGACTTCACCCTGTCGCTTGGCTGATGCGACGCGGGAGGAGCGTTGACGCTCAAGGCCTCCGTCTTCAGAGCCTGCTTTTTACCATTCAATGAAGGCCTCACCGATGTCCTCTTGGGTACTTGATCCAGACCCAAAACAGGGACTCCTGTGAACAGGACTATCACACATCATCGGTCCGCCCCGAACTACCCTAAATTCCTGTCCCAACACCCCACGCCTGAGAATCTTGTCATCCAGGCTTCCTCTTCCTCAGGCGCATTCCCATCCGCACCCACGGATAGGGAATCAAAAATTTTTGATTAATTTGGGAAGAAGATGTTTTCTGCCTCCAGTCTCGCGCTGTGTCCATGAACACTGCATGCCTTTTGGGCCGCTATACTCACTCTATGTAGAATACGGTCACGCAAGTTCTGCTGCAGATACCGAAGGAGGCCCGTGCTATCGTCTCCCAAGCTGTCACCGATAGGAGAGATGCAGTGAAGTTCATGACCAGATGTGGGCTGGACACGACCGACTCTCTGGGCAGATCGGTTGCGACGACGGTGGCCTTGAGGCTCCACGCCTGGTTGCGTTCTTCTGGTTTTTCGGAGAATGTCCAGCAGACTCTTATGGACATGCCCTTTGATGGCTCCAGTCTCTTTGGAGACAAGGCGGACTTGGCTTTGAAAAGGTTCAAGTACTCCTGGGGTACGGCTCAGTCCCTTGGCCTTTCCACTACCCCTCGCCCCCAACAGTCTGCCTTTCGCCCTTTCGTGGCCAAGGAAGGGAATCCCTGTCCTGTCCCCATCCCAGCTACCGTGCCACCTATGCTGTTCAGCTGCTGCGTGGTGGGGGATGTGAAATCTCACATGGGACAGAGAACCAGAAGTCTGCCCGGTCCACCCCTGTCCCCTCAAGCTCATGGTAGCCCGACGCCACCACCATTCTTGTACTGCTAAATCTTCGGCCCAAGGTAAGAAGAAGAAGTCAAAGTGGTCCGCCCCCCTTTGACTTCACCCCGTCGCTTGGCTGATGCGACGCGGGAGGAGCGTTGACGCTCAAGGCCTCCCTCTTCAGAGCCTGCTTTTGGGTCTGCTCCACGCTTCCCCGAATTTCCGAGCGACCCCTGCCCAATTGAAGGATTTTCATGAGGCCATTCGTCTCATTTTTGGCAGGCCGACCCTGATACGGCGCCTTCGGGCCCAAGGGGTTCGGTCGGGTGCCTTCAGGTTCTGCACTGGCGGCTTAGACTCCGGCTCCGGCCAACAAGGTTTCCCCCAGATATGCACTGACGCCGGTCGTACCACTGAGACCTTCCCCAGCACTGGTTCAATTGTCGCGCTCCCGACGCGTGTTGTGCCCACCATCAACGTCGACCCGATACTCATTCCCAACGACTTGGAGTCAGAACGACAGCGTCCAATGCAGTTTCTGTCTTCGATGGGGCTTACTCACGCCAGGTCAGATTGTGACTCTTTTTTCCTAAGGGTACAAATTCAGTGAAGGATTGGAGGGGTGCCTGGATCCTTATGAAAACCACGGTGACTCTAATTTGGACTGGGCACAGGAGTTGGGCGAGGCCAGTGGCATGGACACTTCTCCAGATGCTGGCATGCTGTCTTCTACCGTGCCCACAGCGGAGGGAGCGCCATATTCTATGGTGGTCATTAGGACGGCTGAGGTCCTTGGCCTTGACTTGCCGACTGTTCAGATCAGGTCAAATCTCCTGATGGAGGTGCTTCAGCTAGGGGCTTACATGTCTGAGCCCTTTTTACCATTCAATGAAGGCCTCACCGATGTCCTCTTGGGTACTTGATCCAGACCCAACTCAGGGGCTCCTGTGAACAGGACTATCGCACACCGTCATCGGCCCGCCCCGAACTACCCTAAATTCCTGTCCCAACATCCCACGTCTGAGAATCTTGTCATCCAGGCTTCCTCTTCCTCAGGCGCATTCCCTTCCACACCCACGGATAGGGAATCAAAAAGTTTGGAACAATTTGGGAAGAAGATGTTTTCTGCCTCCAGTCTCGTGCTGTGGTCCATGAACACCGCATGCCTTTTGGGCCGCTATACCCACTCTATGTAGAATACGGTCACGCAGGTTATGCTGCAGATACCGGAGGAGGCCCATGCTATCGTCTCCCAAGCTGTGACCGATAGGAGAGATGCAGTGAAGTTCATGACCAGATGTGGGCTGGACACGACCGACTCTCTGGGCAGATCGATTGCAACGACGGTGGCCTTGAAGCTCCACGCCTGGTTGCGTACTTCTGGTTTTTCGGAGAATGTCCAGCAGACTCTTATGGACATGCCGTTTGATGGCTCCAGTCTCTTTGGAGACAAGGCGGACTTGGCTTTGAAAAGTTTCAAGGACTCCTGGGGTACGGCTCGGTCCCTTGGCCTTTCCACTACCCCTCGCCCCCAACAGTCCACCTTTCGCCCCTTTCGTGGCCAAGGAAGGGACTCCCTGTCCTGTCCCCATCCCAGCTACTGTGCCACCCATGCTGTTCAGCTGCTGCATGGTGGGGTACGCAAAATCCCACGTGGGACAGAGAACCAGAGGTCTGCCCAGTCCACCACTGTCCCCGCATTAGCCTCCAAACCCTGCTAGTCTGTCCCCTCACTCCGATCTACTTGGTGGCAGGATTCGCCAACACCTGCCCCCCTGGGAATCCATCACTACGGACAGGTGGGTTTTGCAGATAGTTTGAAGGGTTACTCCCTCCCCTTCGAATCTGACCCACAAGCCATGCCTCCATCAGTCAGCCATTTTCCGGAGGATCATTTGGCACTTCTCCGCCAGGAAATTGTAGCTCTCTTGGCCAAGGGAGCCATAGAGAAGGTAAACACGCCTGACTCCCTCTCAGATGCTCCATTTCATCTGAGCTGTTCTGGACACAGTGCGGTTTCGGGCTTATCCTTCCGAAAAGCGAGTTCAAGATATTCAGGCTATGATTCCAATCTTTCAGCCTCTGTCTGGATTTCAGTGAGACTGACTCTGAGGCTGCTGGGCCTCATGGCCTCCTGCACCCTGCTATTGACACATGCCTGTAGGAAAGTACCATCTTACCTGGCACGTTACCCCCATTTTTACTTGTGTCTCAGTTTGTTTTTGCCTGTCTCACTGGGATCCTGCTAGCCAGGACCCTGTGCTCATAGTTTGTGGCCTGAATGTGTTCCCTGTGTGGTGTCTAACTGTGTCACTGAGGCTCTGCTAACCAGAACCTCAGTGCTTATGCTCTCTCTGCTTTTAAAATTGTCACTGCAGGCTACTGACCATTTTTATCAATTCTGATTGGCACACTGGACCACCCTTATAATTCCCTAGTATAAGGTACCTAGTTACCCAGGGTATTGGGGTTCCAGGAGATCCTTAAGGGCTGCAGCATTTCTTTAGCCGCCCATAAGGAACTCAGACAAACCCTTCCACAAGCCTGACATTGCAGCCTGTGTGAAATAGTGCACACACTATTTCACAGCCATTTTCACTGTACTTAAGTAACTTATAAGTCACCTATATGTCTAACCTGCACTAGCCAAGGTGCCCCCACATTGTTCAGGGCAATTTCCCCGAACTTTGTGAGTGCGGGGACACCATTACACGTGTGCACTACATAAAGGTCAATGCCTATATGTAGCTTCAAAATGGTAACTCCGAATACGGCCATGTAACATGTTTAAGATCATGGAATTGTCCCCCCATGCTAAATCTTGTATTGGGATGCCAGTCCCATGCATCCTCAGGGCTCCAGCATAGATCCTGGGTACTGCCAAACTAGCTCTATGGGGTTTTCACTGCAGCTACCGCTGCTGCCAACCCACAGACAGGCTTCTGCCCTCCTGGGGTCTGGGCAGCCCAGTCCCAGGAAGGCAGAACAAAGGATTTCCTCGAGAGAGGGTGTTACACCCTCTCCCTTTGGAAATAGGTGTTAAGGGCCTGAGAGGTGTATCCTCTCCTGGCCTCTGGGAATGCTTTGAAGAGCACAGATGGTGCCCTCCTTGCATTAACCAGTCTACACCGGCTCAGGGATCCCCCAGCCCCAGCTCTGGCGCGAAACTGGACCAAGGAAAGGGCAGTGACCACTCCCCTGTCCATCACCACCCCAGGGGTGGTGCCCAGAGCTCCTCCAGTGTGTCCCAGACCTCTGTCATCTTGAATGCAGAGGTGTGAGGGCACAATGGAGGCCTCTGAGTGACCAGTGCCAGCAGGTGACGTCAGAGACCCCTCCTGATAGGTGCTTAGGTGGCCAATCCTCCTCTGAGGGCTATTTAGGGTCTCTCCTGTGGGTTTCTCGTCAGATAACGAATGCAAGAGCTCACCAGAGTTCCTCTGCATCTCCCTCTTCGACTTCTGCCAAGGATCGACCGCTGACTGCTCCAGGACGCCTGCAAAACCGCAACAAAGTAGCAAGACGACTACCAGCAACATTGTAGCACCTAATCCTGCCAGCTTTCTCGACTGTTTCCTGGTGGTGCATGTTCTGAGGGGTGTCTGCCTTCACCCTGCACTGGAAGCCACAAAGAAATCTCCTGTGGGTCGACAGACACTTCCCCCTGCTAACGCAGGCACCAAACTTCTGCTTCACCGGTCATCTGGGTCCCTTCTCATCTTGACGAGCGTGCTCCCTAGAACACAGGAACTGGATCCAAGTGACCCCGACAGTCCAGTGGTCCATCTGTCCAAATTTGGTGGAGGTAAGTCCTTGCCTCCACACGCCAGACAGTAATCCTGTGTACTGCGTGAACTGCAGCTGCTAGGGCTTCTGTGCACTTTTGCAAGGAATCCTTCGTGCACAGCATAGCCCAGGTCCCTAGCACTCCATCCTGCATTCCTCAACTCGCTGAGTTGACCACCAACTTCGTGGGACCCTCCTTTGTAGTGTTGAGACGACCACCGTGCTCAGATTTCTTGAACGCCTGTTCAAGTGCTTCTGCTGGTGCTGCCTGCTTCTGCGTGGGCTCTCTGTGCTGCTGGGCACCCCCTCTGTCTCCTCCTCCAAGGGGCGACCTCTTGGTCCTTCCTGGGCCTGGGCAGCACCCATTTTCTTCAACCGAGACCTTTGCAGCTCGCAAGTCTTGTATGCAGTCTTTCTGCGTGGAAACAACTCTGCATCCTTCAGCACGCCGTGGGGCATCTTCTGTGCAAAGGAGAAGTTCCTGGAATCTTCAGTTGTTGCAGAATCTTCAGCTTCTTCCACCCGGAGGCAGCCACTTTGCACCTTCATCTGGGGTTTAGTGGGCTCCCCCCCCCCATGGACACTTTCCTAACTCTTGGACTTGGTCCCCTTCCTTTACAGGTCCTCAGGTCCAGGAATCCGTCTTCAGTGCTTTGCAGTCAGTTGTTGTCTTTGCAGAATCTTCTATCACAACTTTAGTGTGTTTCTGGTGAAGTAGGGTAACTTTACTCCTACTTTTCAGGGTCCTGGGGTGGGGTATCTTGGACACCCTTAGTGTTTTCTTACACTCCCAGCGACCACTTTCTTTGTATATGGTTTGTGTTGCCCCTAGGCCTATTGCATCCTATTGTATTCTAGTGTTTGCACTACTTTTCTAACTGTTTGCTTACCTGATTTTGGTTTCTGTGTATATTTATTGTATTTTACTTACCTCCTAATGGAGTATATCCTCTGAGATATTTTTGGCACATTGTCACTAAAATAAAGTACCTTTATTTTTAGTAACACTGAGTATTGTGATTCTTATAAAATAGTGCTATATGATATAAGTGGTATAGTTGGAGCTTTGCATGTCTCCTAGTTCAGCCTAAGCTGCTCTGCTATAGCTACTTCTATCAGCCTAAGCTGCTAGAACACTGCTAATCTACTAATAAGGGATAACTGGACCTGGCACAAGGTGTAAGTACCATAAGGTACCCACTATAAGCCAGGCCAGCCTCCTACAATATTCTGCTGGTCAATTCTCCAAAATGCTTTGGGAAGTTGGTATTTAATGGGAATTGTAGCTCAGCCGATGATCTTGCTATCTGGAGATCGTACGTCTCGCTGGCTGATGATGTTAGGGCCACATATTTTTGAAAGAATAGCACCTTGAGTCTGCTGAGCGTGTTAAAATTTACATTAGAAGTGGTGATGTGGGGCCACAAGTCGGCCACTTTTATCATGTGTTGGAGGGGGGGCGATAAAACATGCCACGTGAGTAACTGAAACTGAGTAAGTGATTACTGGCTTCATTCTGCAGCAGCTTTGATCATTCAGAATCACAAAACTTCCATTAGAAAGCTGCTGAAATACTGTATGAATCAAAGGGACGGGAGCACCCTTCAGAAAGTATGCCAGATTTGCGACCTCCACATTGCAAAGGCCATGCAAGGACACCTGCTTACAAATCATAAAATCAATAACAGTAGCCTTACATTCGATTCCGCTAAGAAATACTTCTTTTTTGCCATTCATACACTTGTAATTTAAAGGCAACTCCCACACCTCATGTATGTAGCTGTCACCTAGCTGCTCAAAACTGCCTACTGCAAAATGTTTTAAGCATTTTGTGAATCGAAAGGTGGAAATGGTCAGATTTATTACTCCATGTATTAGCGATACTGGCGAGGGTATTTCTGCTACAGTGGAAGGCAACGTTTTTAATTTCTCTACATTAAACTTGAAATAACTTGCTTCTGTCTTGGCCATTACCTGTTGTTGTCTGGACAGATTAAAAGCTACATACAATTGAGTAATATTAATGGGTTTCCATGGTGCACAGCCATTTTTGAGAACCTGCAGTGTCCAACTTAACTGCATGAACGCAGCTGGCTTTGCCCATGTTGTTAAAAGAACATGTCATTCTGAATGATGTCAATAATGCCATTATCGACAACAGCGAAAGCCTTTTCCATGTTTTCTTTATCAATCTGCCTTAAATGTGCAGCAGTTTCCATCTGGGATAGTTACCAGATCTCATTATATATGGCATATAGGAAACACTTCAAGCGTGGCTTCCTAGATTCTAACTGGAAATCTTGTAGATTGACTTCCTCAGTCATGAGACTAAGGTGTTTTTACATATTTTAAATTAGAGGAATGTACCCATTGTTGGCACAATTTACCCACACTGTAGGTAGTACACAATAACCATCTGCAGGGACTTGAAAGTTAGGAATTAAAGGTACCATTCTGAACCCAAGCAGTAAAGTGTTCTTCAGTGAGATTTGAAAATGTTTGCCAATTGTGAAATTTATCAGGTTAGGGGATACTGGGTGTTTAATTCTTTTATTTTTGCTAACCTCAAACAGGATGTTTGTTGGATGGTGTCATTTACAAATATAATTTGTAAGGAAATAAGGCATGCTCTAAACAAAGCTTCCCTACCCTGTATTTGCCAGTCTTTTGCTCCTCAAACACTTTTCAATTCAGCAGTGTTTTTCCAATATTCTTAGCCTTCCTCAGCAAGACGGGAAACAAGGGAATCTCAATAGATTAATTTTGTGACTGTTAGCAATAATTTTCTCATTTTGGAAGGGGGCAATTTCAAATAATGGAATACAGCAATGCTGGTGTCATGCCCAGTAAAATATGCAAACTTATCTACATATATTTTGGAACCTCCACAGGTGGTGTTGAACATTGTACTCACTGTGTGTAATTGTAGATTAATTTTTATGCACTGGTTTGGTGCAGGAAGGAATGTCTATAACTGTGATAACAAAACATTTGCCCATAATTTGCTGTGTTCATATACACATTTTCACTTTCGAATGCAGTGTAATATTCTAGCACAGACAGCATAGAATCAACTGTTTTAACATCCCAGTCATCAGAAACAATACCAGGTGTAATTAAATCACGCATTGAAACTTTAAGCACATATGGAATTTGAATGACCTCAGTTGGACCATATATGTAAAATGGCACTTTATCCCACACAATCCCATCTGGAGTCGGAACTGATGAAATATTCACGCAGGACAAGTTTCTTGGGATCTTATGGGAAGGTAGGTAAGTTGCCAAAACCTGCTCTACCAGCTCAATGGCAGAGCGTTCAAGAAGATAATGACCATTTATCAAATAGAAAAAGACAATGATGAAACCAAACCAAAGCAGATAGGCAAGCAATGTCAACAGCATCCACAGATGGTACCATTGATAAACTAAGTAATTGTTCTTAAGCCAAATGTACAGCTTACGTGTCTTTCATACAGTCTCAGTTGCAGAAACAGACGAGTGAGAAGAAAAGTCATCTAGGTTGATTAAATAACCAGAAGCAGTCTGTGTAAACACAGAACCATTTGCGGTGGTTCATATTAGAGGATGTTATGTGTCTCAGTCGAGTTGGAATAATAGCTTTCCACATCTTGGACCGTGTTGACAGGAAGCGTCAGAAGCTCATTCTCCTCCCTCCCCATGCATGAGGAGACAACTGTAGCATTGGTGCTGGCAGAAAGGTTGTGTAATGCTTGTAGAGGTATATCCTGTTGAGTAGTGAGAGGGGACTGGGTACTACCCAAAGGACCTGTAGGTCTACTGTGTAGGATCAGCCACATAGTGGAATTTGATGTTGACGATGGAATAAAATCTGTTCTCTCTGGAACCAGGCTGCGGTGGTACGATGACAGTTCTGGTACTGTGTATTCTCAGGACTGGAACCAGTGCTGTGTAGGGTGGACCAAATTCCTTTTTCACAGCAGTTTTTTCACACACTAGATCCCCTACTTTAGGAATCCAGCCTGTAGATGTTGTTGATAAATCCCTTATTCCATAGGTGGTGGCACTTGCGGATGAATTCTCATCACGAAATTGCTGTAGCTCCTGCAAAACAGTGACATGTTCATTTATGTAAAACGGTGTCTGCCGCCACCGTGCCAGAACCATCAAGATCAGGGACATACATTGGTGCCCCAAAGAGGACCTCATAAGTAGTGCGACCTCCCAAGGACTTTCAGGGCAGAATATTTAATTCCCTGTGGACCTCTTATAGGTGATGAAGCCAACTACGACCTGAACCTATAACCCTCACTGTTAAGGACTGCTTTAGGTCTTGATTCTTCCACTCCACCAGGCTGTTTCCCTCAGGATGATAGGGGGAGGAGTAATTGAGCTGACCACCCATCGTTAGAATGGTGTCCCTGAATGCCCTAGAGACAAAGCCAGGTCCCTGGTCCGAGTGGAATGCTGCAACCGCATATGTCCCGTTAAAGACCAGCAAAGTCTTTAATAACAGTCTGAGTATCAGCCGACCATTGTGGCCATACTCACAGGAATCTAGAACAGGAATCAACATTGACTAGGATGTATTTATATGCATCATCAGGTTGTAAGGGACCACACTGGTCCAGGTACAAACATTGCAGTGGTTTGTTTGCGATTAGGAGGTATGTATGCTGTGGGCATTTAATGGTGGACCCTTTAATTTGCTGGCAAATGTTATAACAAAGGACATATTGCTTGGTCTACTTGTAAAGAACTGCCACAAAAATCATTTGTGTAATAGTGATGTTGTAGCCGCCATAGCTGCTTGAGCAGAAGAGGCACCCTCATGCGCTGCTTTTATGAGATCCATTCTTCGGTCTTGGTTGGGGATCACACAATCTCCCACTCCTGGAATTGTGCAAATGCAATGTCCTGGGCACTCAGATGGTAGGAATATTTAGCTGGAAATGCTTTTGGTAAAGGCTTGCCATCAGTCAAAGCTTTAACAGCAGCCAGCTTCTCATTATCGAGTCTAGTTTGAGAACGAGGTATTGCACCAACAGAAGCCGTAGCAACTGCAGATTTTGAAGCTTCATCATCCAAAGTGTTTCCTACAACATGTACTCCTACACGTTGATGGCCCTGTGTATGTACCACATGAGGTTTTGGTATTCTGTCCCGTGGATCAGTTACCGTCCCCCACAGGTTTCTGTATTGATGGTGTTACCTTTGGAAACTCTAAACACATGCAGGCGCCAGTGATATAGGTAGTCACGCAATAATACAAATCGAATACAGTCAGAGTTGGTTGGCCATGATCTGTATGTTCCAGTGCTAGGACACGAGCCTTAAGCTCTGCCATCTAAATGTGCAATGCAGTCCCCTACGGTCTGCGTGTAGGTAGTTTGAGGGTGGAATGTACCGTCCCTTATCACACCACTTACGACATTGCAAGCAGCTGAATATTGATGTTTAATACCTACAGTTGGTTGTGCTGAGCCATCAGTGTAAATGACAGTTCGTTATTGTTCTAATGGAAACATATTAGTGGGTGCGGTCTACTCCTGTTCATATTGAAGGAATTCCTGATTCTGAAGTTTTGGGCCAAAGATGTAATCAACATCAGTGGCAGTCAGGGTGGTTGTCTATTGAATCCAAAGTTGATGTAGTGCTTTTGCGTTTGGAACGTTGGCTTTGGTGACTGCATCAAGGGCTGGCACTGGGGTAACAACAGTAATGCGTTTCCCTTAGGCAAGTGGCATCTCCTTGATGAGAGCCATCTGAGCAGCAGTCAGTATTTTTTCTGTTGGTGCAAAAAGTTGTTCTGCATTTGAATATAAATGTGATTTGTATGCTATAAGTACCGTGTCACTTTCATTGAATGTGACATAGGTGAAGCCGATGGCACCAGCAATTATTCTGATGACCAAGTTTGTTTTGTTGTCACATGTGTAAATGCTTTTTTTCAAGCATGTGTTGCTTAAGTTCTCTAAGAGTGCATGTGTGTTCTACTGTCCATTGCTTGCTTGAGAAATCTGGACGAATTAATTCATAAAGTGGTGTTATGCATTGTGCATAATCAGGTATGTATGTTCTACCAAAATTAAAGAAACCCAGCATTGACTGTAGTTTCTTAATGGTATTTGGAGTTTGAAGATGAGCGTTTTTTTCTAGAAAGTGCAGGCCAGGCTCTTGCCTTCATCTGATAGTTCATATCCCAGAAACAGGTCACTCACAAAAGCAATATTTGTTTTCTTGAAATTGAATTTGTAGCCATGGGCGGCAAATCCCAAAACGATCTGATTCACCCTGGCCAGATGTATGTTTTGGTCGTCATCTGTGAAATAAATATCCTCCACGTAAAACAACTTGTCTAGATCCATCTCATGTAGTATTGATGTGACTCGGGATGAAAACAACCCAGTGCTGTTCTTCTACCCTCGTGGCAAACAACAAAAGCACAGCTGTGAGCGTAATGAGCTGAAGGCCCTATGATCCTGAATTTCAGGCACTAGATTTTGGCAGAAAAAAAACATTGAAAATATCCAAGGTTGTTTTGTATTTTTTGCGCACTATATTGTTAATTAGTGCTGTGTGCTTTTTGGATCGCATAAGTGCGAGTGTGAGCATTTAAGTGTCTGTAATCTAAGGCTATTCTATATGAATGATCTGCTTAGACAATAGGGAGTAACAGGTTATTCATTGCAGAGACACAGGGTTCAGTTTCTCCCTGGTTCTCAAGTTGTGTGAGAATCTCTCTCACTGGAGCTTTTGGCTCATAGAGGTTGAGGCTGTGGTGAAGATCTGATTGGTATTACATGGTACTGGAATTCTTTATCCCATCCTACATGGTTGCGCTATAGCGCGGGAGCTTGCAGAAGAGCCCAGTCTGCAGCATAGGCTTCCTTCACCGCATCTGGAACCAGGACCGAGGAAGATGTCAAAATTACATCTTCCCCACGTGGGAGCTTGCGGACAAACTCTGGTGGCCAATCTTTTTCAGCTAAAAGAATATTAGAGTTTACATTTTCCCAAAATATTGCTTCAGTTGTGCACTCTGTGTCTCCCTCTACTTGAATATTTAATTCATAAACCCTGTCGGGTGGGGAGAACTGCCTGTCTGCTTCCTCTATGACGAGAAAGTCATTAGTTGCTGTCACATCCAGATTATCTGTAAGACTCTGGAGACAAATTGTGACTTCTGATGGATACAACTACCTGTGGATTCCTCACCTAATGAATACTCCCATGGCGCCAGCATTCGACGGAAATCTTCTTACTAGTCTCTGCACGTCGACGAGGACGTCACTCTAGCCCACGCGACGCCGTCTGACGTCATACAGGCAATAAGAGGTCCTCGACGACGTGCGGACGTCAGTTCCCTTTTTTCCGTGCATTCGAAACGGTTATCTTCGAGGGAGCAACTGTTACTTTTGTGGTTACAGTGTATTTTTGCTGCGTAGTCTTTCGCTGTGGTAATAATGTCGCAGAGAAAGTCTGGATTTAAGCCTTGTCGTGAGTGTGGAGGCAAGATGTCTGTGACGGATCCTCATTCCGATTGCCTTTGGTGTTTGAGCTCCGACCACGACGTCTCGACTTGTGATTCATGCCAGCACATGAATCCAAAGGCCCTCAAGGAACGTGAGGCGAAGCTGTTTATGGCAAAATCGAAGGAGAAGCATCACAAGAAGTCTTCTTGTACAAGACATCGGCGTCATCGAGACTCCCGGCGCCGTAGAGAATCTCGGCGTCATTCGGAGGAGACTCGTTCCAGGTCTTCGGATCGGCGCCGAAGGACATGGGAGATCAGTCCCACGGTTACGCTGCATCCTTCGATGCCGTTGCCCTCTCCGGCGTCTCCAACTTCACCTGGACAGGCGTCGGTGATTGAGGTATTGGAGCCTCAGGTGTTTTCTCCGGCGCAGACGTCGAGACCGGCGTCGGGGTCGCCTCTGAGACAGGCACCTCAGTATCCGGCTTTTCCCACCCCTGGAGCCGATAGTTCCGCATTCTTGAATGCAATGTATGCCATCTTCCAACAGATGGCTCCAGGGGGTGCTCCGGCTGGGCCTTTGGCCTTTTCTTTGGGTGATCCTGCGCCTCTTCGGCAGGCACCCTTTATGCCCTTTCTCCCTTTTGGGAACGTGGGCTCGGCGCCAGTGTCGGCGCCGGTGGCCGCTCCGGTGGCTTCAGAAGGATTGGCCCCGGGGATTTCCATCCCGTCGACGTCGGGATTTCGGCCTGTGACTCCGGTGGGTCCATCTGCTTCAGCTGCTCTTTCGTCGGTGCCGAAGTTACCTGTGGCGCCGGACGCGGCGTCAGTGGCTTCTGAAGATCGGCGCCGATCTTCGACTTCGGCGGAGGCATTGTCGACTCCGCGTATTGAACAACGACTTCATTCGAGGAGACGTGCTCTCCGTGTATTAGAAGAGCAGGAGTACCAACGAGCCCTGGAGGAAGGAGAGCTAGAGGATTCGGGTGATGGGCTGCGTGGACTGGAGTCGGCCAGTGGGCTGGACACTTCCCCTGAGTGGGATCTTTCGTTCCCGGGGGAATATACTGAGGAGGCTGCTTCCTTTCATGCAGTGGTACGGAAGGCAGCTAGTTTTTTGGACCTGCCTTTGCCGGTGGTGGAGGCTAAACAAAACCTTTTAACAGAGGTGCTACATCCGGCCTCAGCTACGGCGGAGCCTCTGTTGCCATTTAATGACGCTCTGCTGGATCCGGTGTTAGAGGTGTGGAAGAGGCCGGCATCTTCCCCAGCAGTTCACAGAGCCGTGGCCAGGAGGTATCGGGCGGCTCCGACTGACCCTGGTTTTCTATCTAGGCACCCTACGCCGGAGAGCTTGGTGGTGCAGGCCTCCTGTTCATCCAAGTCAGCGCCTGGTTCTTTCCCGACGGTGCCTGGGGACAGAGATTCAAAGAAACTAGAGGCGCAGTCCAAGAAGATTTTTTCGTCCTGCAGTCTGGCGTTAAAAGCCACCAATGCAACCTGTATCCTGGGGAGGTATATTCATGCTCTGATGGATGACATTTCCTCATCGTTTACAGAGCTTCCCCAGGGTCTTTTGGATCTTGTTTCAAATGCCCAGGCTGCTGCGACCCAGATTATCCAGACGGGACTGGATACCACTGACTCGGTAGCCAGAGCAATGGGCACAACTGTGGTGGCAAGGAGACAGGCCTGGCTCCGTAACTCGGGCTTTTCTGCAGATGTACAGTCCACATTGTTGGATCTCCCGTTTGATGGGGACAAACTGTTTGGAGCCAAGGCTGATTCGGCCTTGGAACGTTTTAAGGAAAGCAGGGCCACGACTAAGTCGTTAGGGCTCCAAGCTCCTTCTTCCACGGCCTCTTCCAGATTTTTCAGGAGGTTTCGTGGATTTGGGCGTGGCTCTTCCTCCTCTTCCTTTCGGGGAAGATATCAGCAACCTGCCTCTTCCCATCCCTATAGATCTTTTAGGGGGAGAGGTAGGGTCCGCACCAGAGGAGCCTCTCAGCAGCACTCTGCCTCTTCCTCATCCTCTGGTGGGGTGCAGCAGGGGAAGTAGCCTTAGGCTTCCACCATTTCCCACTCACTCCTCTCCTGTAGGGGGAAGATTACAGCATTTTCTCACCAAATGGAAGACTGTTACAGCAGACACTTGGGTTCTCAGTATTGTGGGAAAAGGCTACACCCTTCCCTTTCGGGAGTTCCCGCCCCTCATCCCGCCCCGCCCTTCTTATTGTTCAGAAGAACACCTCCTGTTGCTAGAACAGGAGGTACAAGCCCTCCTTTCCAAGGGCGCGGTGGAGTTGGTCCCAGAGCAGGAAAGGGGTCGAGGATGTTACTCAAGGTATTTCCTGATTCCCAAGAAGGATGGTCGTTTGAGACCAATTCTGGACCTGAGGATCTTGAATTGGTTCCTCAAGCAGGAAAAGTTCAAGATGCTGACCCTAGCACAGGTGCTTTTGGCGTTGAACAAGGAAGACTGGATGGTGTCTGTCGACTTGCAGGATGCTTACTTTCATATCCCGATACTCAAGTCACACAGGAAGTATCTCCGGTTTGTGGTGGGATCGCAACACTATCAGTTTGCGGTCCTTCCGTTTGGTCTTACTTCAGCACCTCGAGTCTTCACGAAGGTGATGTCGGTGGTTGCGGCAGAACTAAGAAGGAAGGGGATAGCAGTATTCCCTTACTTGGACGACTGGTTGATCAAAGCCAAGTCCCCGGAGCTTGTGTCGCATCATCTGCAGTCAACAACCCAGTTGTTGTTCGACCTGGGTTTTTCGGTGAACGAGCCCAAATCTCACCTAGAGCCCTCTCAGCGCCTCCTGTTCATAGGGGCAGTACTGGATACAACATTGGGTCGGGCCTTTCCTCCGCCTCAGCGGATTCAAGATATTCAGGATTTGGTTCCAATGTTTCGAAATGGAGCGGTAGTTCCAGTCCTCAAGGTCCTTCGTCTGCTCGGTCTGTTTGCCTCCTGCATTCTGTTGGTCACGCATGCTCGCTGGCACATGAGGGCTCTTCAATGGTGCCTCCGAAAGCAGTGGTCTCAACACAAAGGGGATCTAGAGGGTACTGTCAAGATCTCCAGAGATGCTGCTGTGGATTTGAAGTGGTGGATTGCAAGCAACAATCTTTCACAAGGAAAGCCGTTCCAGCAGTCGCCACCAGTGGCCACAGTCATAACGGATGCTTCCACTCTAGGGTGGGGAGCTCATCTGGGGGATCTGGAGATCAAAGGTCTTTGGTCTCCAGAGGAACAGATGTTTCACATCAATCTGTTAGAGTTACGGGCTGTACGTCTGGCTCTCAAGGCCTTCCTCCCTTCCCTTCGTGGTCAGTCGGTACAGGTCCTAACGGACAATACTACCACGATGTGGTACATAAACAAGCAGGGAGGAGTGGGGTCGTACCTTCTCTGCAGAGAAGCTCTTCGACTATGGTCCTGGGCAAAGGACCATCAGATTTGCTTGATAGCAAACCATCTGGCCGGAGTCTTGAACGTGCGTGCGGACAGTCTCAGTCGCCATTTCTCGGCAGACCACGAGTGGCGTCTCCATCCAGATCAAGTCCGTTTAATCTTCCAGAGGTGGGGGTTTCCTCGGGTAGATCTGTTTGCCACTCGAGAGAATGCGCATTGTCCGTTATTCTGCAGCCTCCAGTATCCGATGCAGGGAGCGTTGGGGGACGCGTTTCAAATAACCTGGTGCGGCCAGTTACTTTACGCGTTTCCTCCCATACCCTTGATTCCTCGAGTATTGAGGAAGATTCGCCAGGACCGGGCTCTAGTCATCCTAATAGCTCCGGATTGGCCAAGGAGGGTATGGTACTCCGACCTTCTCCAACTCTCAATGTGCCCTCCGCTCCGTCTCCCTTTCAGGGCAGACCTCCTCTCGCAGTCGCAGGGGCAGGTTCTACACCCCAACCTCCAGAGTCTGCACCTACATGCCTGGAGATTGAACGGGGCAACCTGAGTTCCTTCTCTCTCCCACCTGAGGTAGTGGATGTTATATTAGCGGCCAGGCGACACTCCACTAAATCTATCTAAGCTAATAGATGGTCTAAATTTGTTGCGTGGTGTGGAGAGAGGCAGATTGATCCTTTGCATGCTCATCTTTCGGACGTTTTGTCTTTTGCTCTGTCTCTAGCGCAGAAAGGTTGTGCAGTGGCTACCATTAAGGGTTATTTATCGGCCTTGTCAGCCTTCATATGTCTTCCAGACCAACCATCTTTATTTAAATCCCCTATTGTTATCAGATTCTTGAAAGGTCTTCTAAATAAATATCCTCCAAAGCCATTCGTTATGCCGCAATGGGATTTGTCCTTGGTCCTGACTTTCCTTATGGGGTCCCCTTTTGAACCTATGCATTCTTGCCCCTTAAGGTATTTGGTTTTAAAAACAGTCTTCCTGATAGCTATAACATCAGCAAGGAGAGTGAGTGAGTTGCAGGCCTTATCAGTAAAGCCCCTTTATACAACTTTTTATGGGGATAAGGTGGTGTTGAGGACCAAGGCTGCTTTCCTCCCGAAGGTTGTTTCACCCTTCCATTTGGCTCAGGCAATTACTTTGTCCACGTTCTATCCTCCGCCTCATCCTTCCAAAGAGGAAGAAAGACTACACCGTCTGGACCCAAAGAGAGCGTTGAGCTTCTTTATTGATAGAACAAAGGATTTCAGGCTGGAGGATCAGCTGTTTATTGGATACGTGGGCAAGAGGAGAGGAAAGGCAGTCCACAAGAGAACACTATCCAGGTGGGTTGTTCTTTGCATTAAAATCTGTTACTCTTTGGCAAAGAAGGATCCTCCTGAGGGCATTAGAGCTCATTCCACCAGAGCTAAGTCGGCCACTTCGGCCTTGGCCAGAGGTGTTCCTGTGGTCGACATCTGCAAGGCCGCAACTTGGTCGTCCCTTCACACTTTTGCAAAACATTACTGTTTGGATTCTGAGGTTAGAAGGGACGGCCATTTTGCATGGTCAGTGCTGCAGGATTTCTTGGTTTGACCATTTAGGCACCCACCGCCGGGTGTGGTACTGCTTTGGGACTCTATTCATTAGGTGAGGAATCCACAGGTAGTTGTATCCATCAGAAGAACGAGTTACTTACCTTCGGTAACAACTTTTCTGGTGGATACATTAGCTACCTGTGGATTCCTCACGGTCCCACCCGCCTCCCCGTTGCCTTTCTGGTCTTACCAAGTAATCCTTGAGTACGCTCCTCTTGGTCTTTGAGGGTGCAATAGATGTTGTATATATTATATTTATATATATGTATATATCTTTGTGTATATACTTGATGTGTATATATATTTTAAAAAAGAGAGAGTTATATATATATATAAAAGATTTACAGTTATTCATGCAATGTTGTGTATTTTTACAATGTAATGGGATGTTGCCTTGCTCTTTCATTGCATTGCCTGGTTGTTCTCATGCACGTAAAAAATGATTGGTACTGATGTCCGCACGTCGTCGAGGACCTCTTATTGCCTGTATGACCTCAGACGGCGTCGCGTGGGCTAGAGTGACGTCCTCGTCGACGTGCAGAGACTAGTAAGAAGATTTCCGTCGAATGCTGGCGCCATGGGAGTATTCATTAGGTGAGGAATCCACAGGTAGCTAATGTATCCACCAGAAAAGTTGTTACCGAAGGTAACTAACTCGTTCTTCTGGCGCAATGTGTAGCAGAGTTGCTGTCCACGTCATGCAGCATGGCTGGCATTTTTTATAGAAATTGCAGCCCCCTTTTTCTTTTTAAATTGACGTTTTTGTCCTTTTTTTTTTTTTTTTTTAAATTAACTCAAGCTTTCGAGGAAGGTTGTAAGTCCTTCTTTGGCTTTGTGAAGTCACTTCGGGTTTTAGACCGTCCCACACTCTTACTCCATTTGTCTGGTGTGTCCTGAAAGGAATAAGAGGGACGTGTATCAGTATATTGGTATGTATCAGGTTTTTTTTAAAGTTTTTCTTTTTATATCTTCTTTCAGAGGTCTCCAGATACAGAGAATCTGCTCTCTGACTTAGTCTTTCTTTATTTTGTTTTTGTTTATCTCAGCATTTTTTTTTTTAACCCTCCTATGCTTGTTTACTACCTTCCTTAGGGGTGATACTTTGTAGCTGTGTCTTAGTTGGTCTGGCTCCCAGACTATCCCTTCCTATACTAGTATAGGTTTTGGAAATATTCTTTGGCAGCTCGCACTCCTGTTCCTGTTGAGGAACCTCTTCGAGCTGTTTGTGAATGGCCAGTGCTGCAGATGTTACTTAAAATAATTGAGGACACTGTGTCAAAATTGCGCATCAGTTTCATTGCCACATCCAGGGCCGGAGCCGCCCAGTTTTCATTCTGAATTTGTTTTAACAGTTCTGTAAATTGGCAAGTTTTGGGGTACCATGTGTGGTAGTGTAGATTGCGACAAAGACTAAACCCCAAGTGTTACAGTCTTCTATTGAGGGGACCATGCCAAACGGCAAGCACCTGGTGAGAATTCTGTGTTTATCTTGGGGTCCCGTATGGTGAAACACTGCTTCTAGCTGGTTTGTTTTTTGTGGAATCCAGAACTGAATCTTCTCCCGTTCTGTCAGTGTTTTTCTGTTTATTGAGTGGGTTGTTTGTGGATTAATTACTGGAATAGCCAATTGATGAACAGCAAGAGCAGCCCTTGCTGGGGCAGTGTTAAAAGTCTGCATCACAAATTGTATTACTCGTACATCAGATACTTGCATAGAACGCACATTGGTATGTGGCGTGTATGTGCTCAGTGTTGGCCACATTAGTCCATCATTGCTTAGAGGACCTAGTCTCACAGGTTGTACTACATGTGGAAGGGCGCCATTGAATTGGTTTTGATGTTCTCGATAAGAGAAAGGTATCTCTTAGTATTGGTAAGCTTGGTACTGTTGTGGTACGTTTGCTATTCTGTATGTATGAATGTATGTGTATTTGCATCTACTTCAGGAAAGTTGACACAGGAATAGAATACGTCTGTCCTATATTCATCGTGGGCTTCCATGACGAATGTGACATTTCCGCCATCTTCTGTTAAGCCATGGGCTAAAAAAAAAAAACAACTGCATGAGCGCTTGTCTGCGGTTATCCCTGATGTTTACAGGATTTGCCATGTTTGGAAATGTGTTGGGGTTGGGAACACAAACAGGGAAAACGAGTCCTTTTATGGTTCAACCTTGAACAACCTACAGCCAAGTTAGGTACACTCGCCACTTAGCTGAGGAGGATTGCCCCTAGGACCACAGACGTCTCTGTGTAATGGTACTTATGGTACCTGTAGTGTGTGTGAGAGACAGATACTCAGGAGACTCGTATAATTAGGGCTTACTCCATTGTTGGTGGCATGTCATTAAGACTTGCGCAAAAGTAGCGAGACTAGCGGATTTGGGGCAGCAGCACCTCTGCATTGTAGGCAACTGAGTCACTCCTACACCAGATGGCAACTGTCAGCCCAACCCACCCTTCTCACTAGCAGTACCTCACCAAGACCCAGCTGGTAAAGGTGATTTGTGGCAGCAGTGCATGGACTTTGAAAACCTCTCAGGGAAATTGTGGTGAAAACTAGTATTACCCTTTTCTCTCCGCATACAAGTCTCTTACACACACATAGGCAAGAAAAGAGATACAGGACAGTTTTCAATACATTTATTGAAACAACTACGATCTATGATAAAATGCATGAGCTACAACGATTGGTAAAATAAGGAATAACAAAATCAGGATTGTGAAAATCAGAGATGTGAATATAAACAACTCCAAGATATTTGTAATAACATGCATATTCAGTTCCTACCTTAAAAGCCTAATCTCTAACCCCTGAATGAGAGTATGTCAGTATAAGGCAAATCTGGCCGTACAGTGTCCAAAAGAAGCACATAACCCCCACCCCCTCCACTGCCCCGTTACCTTGGTACAAGGTCAGGCCACCAGTCTCCAGGTCAGGATCTGTGGAGACACAAAGGCTGAGGTGGGCCAGAAAACTGTCATGCAGCATAGATGGAAATTCTGTCTGGAACCCCCTCTGTTGCCCTTTGTCCTACAAGATGTTTTTAAAGTGGGCATGTTTATGTTCATGCACAGAAGTCTGATGCAGGTATGTACAGGGGTGTAGGAGACACTACATTTCTGGTGGGGACAGGGACAACCTTGAGGACTTTCCAGCGATCTTATACAAATCGCCCATTGTGTGAGAACGCCTGGGTAGACGAATACAATCACATAGTTTTGAAGTGAAATATTGAGAAAGGCATGCATGTAGTCACAGTTTGCAAGTATACGTAATTGTTATTTACATTCACAAAGTGATTGGACCAAATGTAAAAAAAAAAACATGTTTATGAATCTCGCATCTTCATGCACCAAGCAAACAAAAGTGGGATAAAAAATGGACGAATAAACTAAATGCTCTTGGTGAGATTCCTAAACCTCAGCATGCAATTGGCCTAATTAGAAATGATTTTTTCTTGCTGCAGGTATCTATAATAAAATTATGAACTTGAAATTGAAGAACCAAATAATTTCTTTCACAGCGGACGACAAATTGTTTCACTATTGCCTGTAGGTCAATTGAGTCCATCATATCTTTATGTATATTGCATATGGCAACATGATTCAGTCTTTTCTGGGGCATAAGTTTTCAGTCAGCGGAGATCACTGAAGCTTCTCTCAGCCTCAAAAGAAGATACTGGAATATTTAAAAGAATCTGCAGTAGTTTCTCAACCTATGAAAAGAAAGCTTTCTCTCTTGGATGCGTTTTTCGGAGTATGTCTGCCAGCTCTGGGATTGAAGAGTACTTGAACATAGTAGATAATATAGTTAATTGAGGTTTGAGAGGCAAAGAGTCCATTTCTTTATACTGAGCAATAGAGCATGCCACTGCCTGTTAAAAGCATCTGTTCAAGTTTTTCATATGTTTGGATGCCTTCCTGGTCAAAACGCTGAGTTAGATGAACATAAACTGTATCTAAAAGTTCAGAGTACTGAGGGCGATAGTAGTCCCCCACGGTTACAGGATGAAAACTTCCTGCTGCTCCATCATCTATTCTTTTACGGATTTGCCGCAGTCGTGACACTTCAGTGGCATTAAGATGGTACTTAGCAGTCATGTGGTTAGTGGAATCGTGCAGACTGTTGAACGACTCATCACTACGAAGCTTCAGTATATCACTTTTTGCTACATTCACAGCAGTCAGGGTAGTTTTTTAGGGCAGTGCAGGATAGGTTTTAGGGTACAGGATGGGGAGGTCAGGTAGTTTTTAGCTCAGGGCGGGGGTAGGTTTTAGGGTACAGGGTGGGGGTCGGGTAGTTTTTAGGAGAGAGCGGGTTAGGACTCAGGGCGAGGGTGGGTAGTTTTTAGGAGAGGGCGGGTTAGGGTTCAGGGCGGGGGCAGGGGGTCAGAGTACTTTTTACAGCAGTGCAGGGTAGGTTTTAGGGTTCAGGACGGAGAGGTCAGATAGTTTATAGGACAGGGTGGTTTAAGTTTTAGGGTTCAGGGCAGGAGGTCAGGTAGTTTTTTAGGACAGGGCGGGGTAGGTTTTAGTATTCAGGGCCAGGGCGTCGGGGTCATTTTTAGAACAGGGCGGGGTAGGTTTTAGGGTACAGGGCGAGGTTGGGGGTGGTTAGTTTTTAGGAGAGGGCGGGTTAGATCTTAGGGTTCATGGCAGGGGGCCAGGGTAGTGTATAGGGCAGTGCTTGGGCAGGGTGGAGTATGGTACCAGGTGCGAGAGGACAGGGTGGGAAGAATTTACCACGTATGTTCCTTTACCAAACAACGAAATTCGCTGTAAAGGCAAGCATGGTAAAGCATGCATGTGTTGTTCATCATACATCCCTCATACCAGTGTAGGGTGTCAGCACTTTACATTACACAGAGACAATCATCATATGTGTGTAAATCAGTGTATAGGAAATGTTACATAAGACAGAGGACTACAAGGTGTAGGAGTCACAGGTCCTCCATACTGGTAGCAGGTATAGTTTAAGAGTGCCCTGTCTGGAAAAGTGCAAGCTCTGAATTTAAAACAACACCATGGTTGGGGGTTCTCTTTAATAATAAGAATTGATTTTCACTCAAATGAACCTGTTTTGCAACATTAAGTTCATGAAAAACTGGGGAACAATCATAACACTATAATCTATACCTTGCAGTTTGTATTGCTCACTGTTCTATATTAGGTTTTATCTTATAAACTGCAAGGGACAAAAGAATCTCTCTGACAAAAGCAGTAACCCACAGACCTATTCACATTATATGCACTTTGTGATCTGCAATTTAGTTCTTTGCAGCAGGCACATTAACCCTGTGCACTAGTACTATTTTATGATGACTAAAAACTTCCACTAGACAGAACTTCAATCTCTCTCCGGGAAGACCATTAATCACCGGATTGAGATTTGTACTGTTGCCTGAAAACTGTTGGGGCAAGTAACATCCAGCAGGTGCTTTCTAAGCC
This sequence comes from Pleurodeles waltl, assembly GCF_031143425.1. Lineage (NCBI taxonomy): Eukaryota > Metazoa > Chordata > Amphibia > Caudata > Salamandridae > Pleurodeles > Pleurodeles waltl. The sequence goes on from NC_090439.1 coordinate 205,504,002, forward strand.
ATTTCAAGCACGGATGTCACCTCAGGGGACTATAATTAGCAGTTGAGACGCCGGTGACACGGAGACAGACGGCGACAGAAACGGGGCCCTAACAAACATTGTTGCACAGTGTTCCACCAGCGTGCCAAAGCCTGCCCTGCTCACATCTTACAGTGAATAACCAATACTTTATTTAAAAAGGGAGATGCTCGGCAACACAGCACTATTTTAAAAAAGAAAGGGCAATACTTTATTTAATTTCCCAAACCTCCTTACCTTATTCAAATCTTGTAGCTGTCTTCAGGGTAAAGGGCGGCAGGAACGGATTTCAGAAAGCAATCAACAAATGGCCTCTACCCCTTTGTTTTCAGAAGTGCAGACTGCAGGCAGCTGTGGATGTTGGCCGCAAGGTGCGAAAGAATTCCTTGTGTGCTGCAGCACAACTAAAGGGCAAAGGGTGAGTGGCCTTTGTGATGTCACCATTATGCTCCGACCATCAGATTGGTCGAGGTAGCTGCAGGCAGGTCACAGGTCAAGTGCAGGGCCAGTATAAGTTGCGCTTCGGCACGCTAATGGCCCTGCAAATCAGATAAGAGAAGGGGAAATCATTTTGTCCCCTCGTTCCCCCTACCCTTGTCCCCCGTGTCCCCCCCACTCCAAAATCTGGGGGGGATATATCCCCTGCGTCCATCAAACTTCCTACACCCATGGGTATGTACCTAAGTGCCGGACTGTTTACGCAGGCTTGGGGCCTGCAATACAAAATATTGTTCTGTACTCCTTACATTCTGTTCTTGTGATTCTGAGGAACAGAACATGATGCAGAGTAAGTCATCCATAGCTTTTGCAGAATAGCAGCTGATATTGAAATTAAATCAATACCACTAAAAGTTCAAGAAGATTAAATTAATAAAAACAGAGCATAATTACTGGATTAAAGGGCACAGGCTGCGAGCCGATGCTAAGCTATCACTGTGCCCAATCTACTAACTAAAATTGACTATTTTTTGAAGATGACATATGATCAGTTGATACTGCTAAAACATATTTGCACTTTGCCAGTGATTATTTTATCACAAGAAGCAAATACGTTGTAGAGAAATTTATTCAGTAGGAGAGTTCAAGGGCTTCAATTTCCTCTAAATGTCTGGTCAGAAGGCAGCTTTGTATTTGATGGTTGGCCTGTCTCTACTCTTCTTTACCTTTACAATTCATATGCAGTGTCTTATACCTAGCAGTAATAGTTTGATGTGTAATGGATGGTACGGCATCACTCAGCCAGGTTTCTGGTACAAAATGTAGTGTAATCAGGGTTGGAACCCCTTACAAAATCCTTGTTACAGAAATGTTTGTTCAGTGTTTTACTGTAGGAAGCTGGCTCTGTATATACTGTATCAAAATGAGATATAGTGTGCACAGTGTCCAAGGGTTCCCCAGAGGCTGAAATAGATACAACAAATGCTCTATTTGTGGTAGTGTGGTCCAGCAGTTAGGCTTATCAGAGGGTAGTGTTAAGCATTTGTTGTACACACACAAGCAATAGAAGCAACACACACTCAATGACTTAACTCCAGGCCAGTAGGATTTTATATAGAGAAATATCTTTTATTAATTTATTTTTAGAACCACTTGATTCAGTTCACAGGTAAGTACATAAAATAAAAGGTACTTTGCAGATATACGATCACGACTTTGAATGGAATGAACAATGTATACAGTTTTTATCAAAATGGCAAAAAGCTATTTGGACACAACAGTTCCTGGGGAAAGAAACTATAGTACAGTTTTGCAGGTAAGTAGATGACTTACAGTTCTTATCTCCGGGGTTTAGGTAGTCTGTCGTTCGGGGTTCAAGTTAACACCAAACACCCACCACCAGCAACATGGGGACGGTCGGGTGCAGAGGGCAAGGAGGAACCAAATTAACGTGGGCTCCTATGGAGACAGGTGGTACTCGGGGTTCAGTCAGCCATCAGGTAAGTGGGTAAGTGACTCGGAGGGCAGACCAGGGGTTTTTTAGAAGAGCACTGTAGAGGCCACAAGTAGGCACCAAACACACACCCTCAGCAAAAAAGAGGCTGCTGGGTGCAGGGTGCAAACAGGGCGTTGGGTTTCCAGTGCTGGTCTATGAGGAGACCCTTGGGTTCACTCAGAGGCTGCAGGCAAAGTCCGGGGGGATGTCTCGGTCACACCGCTTGCTGAGCGATGAGGCACAGGGGGTCGGTTTCTCCAAGGCCTGGGGGTGGCAGGTGCAGTGTGTTCTCTAGGCATTGGATATATTCGTCTGGAGCTCGCAGTCATGGGGGTCCTAGGAATTCCCTCTTCAGGCATCGTTGTGGAGGGGTGGAGAGGTCAACACAGGGTGGGCACTTGCTAACAATCGCCTGAGACCCTTTCTTGCTGGGTGGACCACCTGGACATGGGCCGTGGGTGTCGGGTGCAAAGGGGCAGGACTCACGCATCTGGAGTGCGGTGGGAGTCCTTAGTTGTAGGTTTCTTTAGACAGAGCCGGTGTCCTCTGGAGCTCTTGGTCCTTTTGGGTGCAGGGCAGTGCTCTGGAGTTGGCAAAGGTCACTGGGCCCACCACTGGTTTTTGTGCAGGTTCTTTGAAGCTGGAGAAAGTCCGGTAGGGCTGGGGCCAAAGCAGTTGACATCTTCCTCCTTCTCTGCTGGGGGTTTCAGCTTAGCAGTCCTTCTTCTTGTAGGTTGATAGGAATCTGGTGAGCTGGGTTCAGGGAAGCCCTTAAATACAAGATTTACGGGCGTTACAGGGTTCAGATGGCAATTAGGGGTGTTACAGGGGGTCAGAGGGCAGTAGCCAATGGCTTTTGTCCCTGAGGGTGGCTACACCCTCCTTGTGTCCACTCCCTTTGGGAAGGGGTGCACATTCCTATCCCTATTGGTCACTGTCCTCCAAACCAAGATGGAGGATTCTGCAGGGAGGTGGTCACTTCAGCTCTGGACACCTAAGGGGTGGTCCCAGCTGAAGTGGTCACTCCTCCCTGTTTTCCTTAAGTTTCCCACCAAACTAGCCACCCCAAGTGGGGGCTTGTCAGGGGGTGGGGGCAGGCATCTCCACAAGCTGGAGTGCCCTGGGGCATTGTAACACGAGGCCTGATCCTTTGAGGCTCACCGCTAGGTGTTAGTTCCTGCACACCTCCCCCCAGAGCGGGCTTTGTCTCTGGCTTCAGAGAGCACAAAGGCCCTCACTCCATGGGGTCAGAAACTCATCTGCTAGTGGAGGCTGGCACAGATCAGTTAGTCCTACACTAGAGGAGTGGGTAAAATACAGGAGCCAACTCTAAGATGCCCTCTATGTGCATTTTTTTAATAAATCCCCGACTGGCGTCAGTGGGGGTTTGTTGTGCTGAGATGTTTGATATCAAACTTCCCAGTATTCAGTGTAGCCATTATGGAACTGTGGTGTTCGTTTTGACAAACTCCCAGACCATATACTTAATATGGCACACTGCACTTATAATGTCTAAGAATGGATTTAGACACTGTAGGGGCATATTGCTTATGCAGCTATGCCCTCACCTTTGGTAAAGTGCACCCTGCCTTAGGGATGTAAGGCCTGCTAGAGGGGGTGACTTACCTATGCCACAGGCAGTGTTTTGTGAGGATGGCACCCTGAGGAGGATGCCATGTCGACTTTGCCTTTTTCTCCCCACCAACACACACAATCTGCAATGGCAGTGTGCATGTATTAGGTGAGGGGTCTCTTAGGGTGGCACAACACATGCTGCCGCCCTTAGGGATCTTCCCTGGCCACAGTGCCCTTGGTACCACTGGTACCTTTTACAAGGGACTTATCTGTGTGCCAGAGGTGTGCCAATTGTGGAAACAATGGTACATTTTTAGGGAAAGAACACTGATGATGCTGGTGTCTGGTTAGCAGGATCCCTGCATGCTCTGTCAAGTCAGCATTAATATCAGGCAAAAAGTGTGGGGGGGGTAACTGCAACAAGTGCTAATTTCCTACATTTACCATTCAGAAAAATGAAGTTGAGAAGTTATGGGGGTTTGCGTGGTTAAGAGAGTAAGGTGGGCAAAGCAGGAGGTTCAGGTGGAAAGGTTGAAGGGTTAAGATCAAATTTAAGCATGCTTAGAAGAGACTTTACGAGGTTAAGGGCAGGGCAGGTAAGTGAGTGGGGAGTGTGTGTTGATGAACATAGTTGGAAGTCCTTCTGGGGAGAAGGGAAAGGGAGAGGAGGATGCCTGATGTACAGTGTGTTTGAGAGCAAATGAAGAGGGAGGGGTGGATGAGAGATGTAAGATAATGTAGAGAGTTGATCTATAAAGGGGTGATCTGATAGAGACTTCTAGCTGCAGATTCCTTACCTTTGAATTCCCTGGTGTCAGCTTCAAATATGGAATATTTTGCTGAGCAATACCCTGTGCGCACGATCGGGTGGCGTTGTTCAGATCAGCATGCATCGTTTGGCTCCTCGTAGTATCGTTGGGGCTGTCTGTGACGTCATGGTCGCCTATAAAGGCACCACCCCGGCACACATACGTCAGTTGTTTTCCTTCCACACCAGTTAAGCGCAGGTCCGGGACGAGCCACCCTCTGCCTTTTTTGGCAGGCTTTTTTCATACCCTTTTGTCGAAGAAATTTTTAGTCTATGTGAAATGTCCTTGAGGAAAACTGGGTTCAAGCCTGAGGCACCTGCCATCGTGCCATGTCAGTGGCGGACCCCCACCAGGTATGTCTCTGGTCTCGACAGAGACCACAACTCGAAGTCGTCTTCCGACTGCCGGACCATTGCCCCAAAAGCTTTGAGAGAGTGGTCTCTGGAGCTCATGGCAGCCCTGCAGTCGACGTTGGTAGGCACGTCTCCTAGGAGGTCACGTCCCGCTCGAGGAGGCGGTCACGGGACCACTCCAGAAGCCCAAAGTCCTCCTTCTCATTCGAGGTCCTCAGGGCACTCAGGGAAGAGGCACAAAAAGAAGACGTCCAAGCGGACTTCGACTTTGCTATGCCCGTTGGCCGACAGGGCATCAAGGGAATGTCGATGTTCCGAGCATGGTTCCGCGGAGCTGATGCCAGGGCCAACTTCACGTCTCCCCCCGCCCCTATCCAGGAGCTGGACCGACCCCCGCTCAATTCAAAGAATTTTACAAAGCCATGGGCCTCATATTTGAGCTAGCTGTCCCCGTTGGTGGGTCCCTTCCCAAGCCAGATCTCACAGTAGTGACAGATGCGTCACTTCTGGGATGAGGGAGCTATCTGGGAGAGGTGGAGATCAGAGGTCTCTGGTCTCCGGTGGAATCTGGACTCCATGTCAACTTACTGGAGCTCCGGGCAATCCGACTGGCATTGAAACCATTTTTCCCTGTTGTAAAAGGGAAGTCAGTGCAAGTGTTCATGGACAGCACCACCACAATGTGGTACTGCAACAAGCAGGGTGGTGGGGTTGTGGCCCCCGTGTCAAGGGGCTCCACATCTCTGGACATGGCTGGAACAGTAGGGCATAATCCTGGTGGTTCAGCACCTGGCAGGTTCCCTGAACACCAGGGCGGATGAACTCAGCCGTCGATGCCTAGCGACTCACGAATGGTATCTCCACCCGGAGGTGGCGCAAGGACTTCAGCATAGGCCTTAGTTAGATCTGGTCGTCTCCGCAGAGAAGACTCAATGTCAGCAGTATTGCGCCTTGGAGTTCCCAAGGCGGCAATCGCTCAGCGACACTTTTCGTCAATGTGAAGTTTAGCCCTCCTGTACGTCTTTCTGCCCATACCTCTTCTGCCCAGAGTTTTCAAGAAGATCAATAACGACTGGACCCAAGTAATCCTAGTGGCTCCGGACTGGGCACGGAGAGTGTGGTATCCTGAGCTTCTCAAAATGAGCATAAATCCTTCAATCAAGTTGCCCCTTTGGGAGGCTCTTCTGCCGCAGCAGCGGAGGAAAGTTCCCCACCCGAACCTGTCAACTCTGCGTGGAGATTGAGCGGCAGTAGTTGATGGCTTTTGACCTTCCTACGGAAGTCTGTAAAGTTATTTTGGCAGCCAGGCTTCCCTCCACTAAAACGGTATATGCCTGCCGTTGGAAACGCTTTGTATATTATTATACTGAAATGTCTATTGATCCTCTTTCTGCTTCTCTTTCTGATATCCTTCTCTTTATCCTATCTCTTTCCCAGCAGGGTTCTGCCTTGGAAACTCTCAAGGGCTAGCTTTCTGCCATATCGGCATTCCTTCGGCTGCATGATCAGCCTTCACTTTTCAAATCTCCCATTGTACATAGATTCCTCAAAGGGCTTGTACATATGTTTTCCCCTACGCCCTTTGTTATGCCCAAATGGGACTTAAATATGGTCCTTCCATTTCTTATGTGTGCTCCCTTCGAGCCCTTGCACAATTGTCCCATCCAGCTGCTCACCATCAAGACGTCTTCTTAGTGGCAATAACATTTGCCAGGAGGGTGAGTGAGATGCAAGCTCTGTCATCAAAGCCACAGTATTTCATTATCTATCCAGGAAAGGTGATACTCGGAACTCGCCAAGGGGGTGACCCCATTTCATATGGGTCAAAAACATCACCCTGCCCACCTTATTTGCTCCACTGCATCCCTCTAAGGAAGAGGAGCGACTCCACTGACTGGACCCAAAAAGAGCATTGTTGTTCTACATTGACCGCACAAAAGAGTTCCGGGTAGATGACCAAATCTTTTTGGGTATGTGGGAGCAAAGAACGGTCAGTGTAGGAAGTTAGCTCTGTAAGTAAGAGATCGTGTGCACAGGGTCCAAGGGTTCCCCTTAGAGGTAAGATAGTGGCAAAAGTAGATCATTCTAATGCTCTATTTTGTGGTAGTGTGGTCGAACAGTAGGCTTATCAGATGGCAGGGATAAGCACTTGTACACACAGGCAATAAATGAAGAACACACACTCACAGACTTAACTCCAAGCCAATAGTTTTTATATAGAAAAATATATTTTCTTAATTTATTTTAGAACCACAAGATTTGAAGTAAATACATAAAATGCAAGGTACTACACACAGGTAAGTAAGGAACTTTGAATTAGAGTAGTAACATACACAGTTTTAGTTAAAATGGCAATAAGCTATTTTAAAAGTGGTCACAGTGCAAAAATCAACAGTTCCTGGGGAAGGTAAGTATTGGTTAGTTTTTCAGGTAAGTAAGGCACTTACAAGTTCAAGTTTCTAGGCATAGGCAGCCCTCTGTTGGGGGTTTAAGGCAACCTCAAAGTCACCGCACCAGCAACCCAGGGCCGGTCAGGTGCAGAGGACAAAGGAGGGCCCAAAACACATAGGCACCTATGAAGAGCAGGGGTGCTCTGGTTTCAGTCTGCCAACAGGTAAGTACCTGCGTCTTCGGAGGGCAGACCAGGGGGGTTTTGTAGAGCACTGGGGGGGGAGACACAAGTAGGCACACAAAATACACCCACAGCGGCGATCTGGTGCAGTGTGCAAAACAGGCATCGGGTTTTGAATAGGAATCAATGGAGGGACCCGGGGGTCACTCTAGCGGTGCAGGCAGGGCACAGGGGGCTGCTCGGGCCAGCCACCGACTGGTCTAGGCAGGGGGTCACCTGAGGGTCACTCCTGCACTGGAGTTCAGTTCCTTCTGGTCCTGGGGGCTATGGTTGCAGTGCTTGGTCCAGGCGTCAGGTTCCTTGTTACAGGCAGTCACGGGCCTCTGGATTCTCTCTGCATGCGTCGCTGTGGGGGTCCAGGAGGGTCGTCTCGGGCTGCTCACGAGGTCACAGTCGGCTGGGAATCCTCCCTGTGGTGTTTGTCTCTGGAGCTCGAGCCGGGGGCGTCGGGTGCAGAGGGTGAAGTCTCACGCTTCCGGCAGGAAGAGTGAAGTCTTTAAAAGTTGTAAAGTTGTTGCTGTTTGTTAACAGTGCCGCTGTTCTCAGGAGTTTCTTGGTTCTTTGGGTTTCAGGGCAGTCCTCTGAGGCCTCAGAGGTTGCTGGTCTCTGTCAGTTGCATCGCTGTGCAGTTTTCTTTGAGTCTGGAGACAGGCTGGTAGTGCTGGGGCCAAAGCTGTTGTCGTCTCCGTCGTCTCTGCAGGGCTTTCAGGTCAGCAGTCCTTCTTGTTGTAGGTTGCAGGAATCTGATTTCCTGGGTTCTGGGGTGCCCCTAAATACTGAATTTAGGGGTGTTTAGGTCAGGAGGGCAGTAGCCAATGGCTACTGTCCTGTAGGGTGGCTACACCCTCTTTGTGACTCCTCCCTGAGGGGAGGGGGCACTTCCCTAATCCTATTGGGGGAATCCTCCAGTCTCAAGATGGAGGATTTCTAAAGGCAAGGGTCACCTCAGCTCAGGACACCTTAGGGGCTGTCCTGACTGGGGGGTGACTCCTCCTTATCTCCTCCAGCCTTGCCGCCAAAAGTGGGGGCAGTGGCCGGAGGGGCGGGCATCTCCACTAGCTGGGGTGCTGTAACAAAAGGCATGAGCCTTTGAGGCTCACCACCAGGTGTTACAGTTCCTGCAGGGGGAGGTGAGAAGCACCTCCACCCAGTACAGGCTTTGTTCCTGGCCACAGAGTGACAAAGGCACTCTCCCCATGTGGCCAGCAACTCGTCTGGTTGTGCCAGGCTGACAGAAACTGGTCAGCCTAGCACTAGGATTCGGACTGGTATTCAGGGGGCATCTCTAAGATGCCCTCTGGGTGCATTTTACAATAAAGTCCACACTGGCATCCGTGAGCATTTATTGTGCTGAGAAGTTTGATATCTAACTTTCGAGTATTCAGTGTAGCCATTATGGAACTGTGGAGTTAGTGTTTGACAAACTCCAAGACCATATACTCTTTATGGCCACCCTGCACTTACAATGTCTAAGGTTTTGCTTAGACACTAGGGGCATAGTGCTCATGCACATATGCCCTTACCTGTGGTATAGTGCACCCTGCCTTAGGGCTGTAAGGCCTGCTAGAGGGCATCTATCTGCTGCGCATTGGCCAGGAAGCAGCCTCCTGAGGGCTTGAGGGCACATTCTACCAGGGGCAAAGCTGCTACCACTGTGCTACTTCGGGGCGTACCAGTCCTGGATATCTGTCAGGCAGCAACGTGGGCCTCCTTGCACACGTTTGCAAAACATTACTGCCTGGACAATCAGGTACAGAGAGAGATACTTTGCCCGTGCGGTCCTACATGACTTTTTATTGTAATTAGGGGTATCCGCAGCCCACCGCCAGGAGTTTATGGCTTGGGTATCTATTCAAAGGTAAGGAATCTGCAGCTAGAAGTCTCTATCAGCTGAACAATTTACTTACCTTCGGTAACACATTATCTGGTAGAGACTCTATCTAGCTGCAGATACCGTACACTCACTAATGCCTCCCCGCTTTGCAGATATGTCTAGTGGGATTAGGGTTTATCCCTTTCAGGGCCCTACTTTTGCACAGACAAATGTTGGTTCTGTCCATAACTCTACGCTTCTGGCGTGGAAGTTCGTGGGTAAAAGAACTGAGGTACGAGTGCCGGAATTGTGCCTTTATAGGCGACTGTGATGTCACAGATAGCTCCAACAACGCTGACGACGCCACCCGTCGCTGAACGCCGCACATTGATCCGAACAACGCCACCCGTTGGCGCTTGCAGGGTATTGCTCAGCAAAAGATTATGGATTCGAAGCTGATGCCAGGGAATTCAAAGGCATGGAATCTGCAGCTAAACGGAGTTTCTACCAGATAATGCGTTACCGAAGGTAAGTAACTTGTTTGTTAATGTATTCATTGGTTTGTTGCTCATTTGGAGTGTAACACTGAATGATAGACTTGAATAATTTAGATTCAGTAAAGAAATATAAAGGTTCTTGAACCTTTAGAATCCCTATGATGTTGGGGAAAAAAAGATGCAAATTTTGCGTGGATAGTTTATGTGAACAAAAGGCAATGAAGGCCTAAGCTTGAAATGCCCCAAGTAGCCGGGAAAAGGCCTGGCAGCAAAGTGGTTAAGGAAATGTCAGATTCTGAAGTAGTTGGGTATATGTGGTGTTCAGTAAAGCAAAGTTGTCACTAATCTGTGGGGTCAACCTGGGTGCCTGGAAATCCCATGGAAACAGCAGAACCTTCAGTAATGTGTGTGATCAGTATATCCAAAAGTGGTGTCAACACTATGCTTTAGAAATAGCAGAAATCTCAATATGGGATCTAAAAAATCTACCCAAGAGGGGTTTTACTGCAAATCTGCAGAAAATACAGAGCCCACTTAGTACTTTGAAGTGGTGTTATTGTTGTATAGTGCCCTCTAGGCAATAGAAATGGTGATTGCTCATGTAAGACTAATACTTTCATTTGTAAAACAAAGCAATTATATTATTCTAATCACCCTCAGTAACTATATTTGCATCTCAGAGCTTAATATATAACACCAGTATAACAAACTATAAAAACTATTCCTTAGTAACCTGAAATTGTTGGTTTTGTTTGATAAATGAAAGTTGCGTAAACACATGTCCTGTGTTTATTCTCTTACGAGACTGAATTGTGTTTTGTCTTGCTCATATTCTGTAGGCTTTCAATACTTTCATTGATGATATTTTTGCATTCATTATCACAATGCCAACATCCCATAGACTGGCATGCTTTCGGGACGATGTGGTTTTCCTGATATATCTTTACCAAAGATGGTAAGTCTATTTTAGTTTACTTCTTCCTTCAGGGCTATTGTAATAGTTTATATGAAATGATGTTATCACCATCTTTCTTCCACTTCATCAGTTGTCATGGTTCTTGATACTGGGTTATTTATTATAGTTTCTGTAAAACTCTGTGGTATCCCCTGTGTAGTAATAATGCACTTGTGGCGAAATGCAAGGAGTATCTTATCCAGGTGATTGGTTGACACCTGTTCGGTATAAGTCAATAAGGACTCTCAATGAAGGACCACACGCCAATTATGAATACAATTTAGCTTTACTAGAATTTCAGGGAAATGTATGAATTTAGTACTTCAACAATGGCAGAATAAAAATAGCAGTAAAGAGCATCATATATATATATGAGTACACTACAAAGAGCATCTATGTATATATATGAGCAAAGAGTTCATTGACAGATATAAGCTTGGAATAACTGTATACCAAAATGTGTTACATTACGATGTTCAGGAAGTAAAATATAAACAAGTTGAATACTTCAGATAAGCTTTGATTTGCTGCACACCAAAATGCATGTTTCAATTACTGCAGCAGGCTCACACTACGATGTTCAGGAAGCAAAATATAAACGAGCTGAATTCTTCAGGTTAGATTTGCTTAACTGCATACCAAAATTCACACTACGATGTTCAGAAAGCAAAATATAAACGAGCTGAATACTTCAGATTAGCTTTGCTTAACTGCATACTAAAATTCACACTATGATGTTCAGAAATCAAAATATAAACAAGCTGAATACTTCAGATTATAAACACAGTGCAAGCATAATAATCAATCATAATAATAGAGCAGAGAAACAAAGGCCTTTCATCCCTCGGTGAAACTTAACTTAGTCCACGAAATGCTGGGAAGCCCTCTACTGCCCGCTTGGACCTCTCTCCCCCTCGAGCGTCACGGTCTCTGAACAGCACACCAGGGAGGCATTACTGGGTCTAAAGATGACAGTTTTCACAACTCCATCTGCGAGCTTCAATTCCCTCACCCGCCTTTTAGTTTTTAAATAACCTGAAGCTTGGATTCTATCTTTTACTGTGGTCTCGTTCTCAAGGTTGAGACTAAATCTCCTTCACAACCTGTATCTTAGACATGCAGCTGCGAATGAGTTTATCTACGGAATGTCATAAAAAAAAAAAAAGCTTGAAAGCGAACATCTTGAACTTTTCCACGTTGCTCTGGCTTCATCAAGCTCATCTACACTGTTCAAGCTAATTAACACTTCACGTCACAATGTCTTCCGCACCTTTCCCTATACTGATCACTCCACCCCTTAGATGAGCGCGATGCATGCGAAACAAGAATCATTTATTTTGGCGCTTCGCTAGATAAGTTGCTATGAATACTTGTTAGCATTATTCTAAGCGCCTGCATCTTAGTATAAAGTTGGTTTGTGCGTACATATAGTCTACATAGTATAATCATTAGCATGACACAGACAATCAATAACCAAATTAGCGGATGTAACACTATATTTAGCGTCTTCGTAGCTCCTGGTGCCCAACCTAAGAAGATGTCATACCAATGGTGCTCATTTACTTGCTGGATGCGTGAAGCAGTGTGCATTAACTGTTTGGCGTCTATGGTCATCTGTATGGCGGTATCCTTGGTATATTTAGCCGCCATGTCGAATTTAGCAAATGTGATTTGTGCGTAGCGCCTGATTGCCTCTAGTCTAGGCAGCTTCACAACAAGCGGGATGTTCCATTCTAACTATGCTTGCATTTGCGTCTGTAATGTGGTTGTGGTGAACTTAGTCGGTCGGTATAGGATGTGAGTACTTATGTCAATAATCCTGGTAATATTGCACGTACACATTACCTGCTCTCTGGTGGTTTGTACAAATCCGTTAATAATTAAGGGATGATTAGTAACGTAACATATACTCTCTGTTCCTATCTGATATAAGTCTGTGCCGTTAATAGGATAAGGTAACCATTCATATTCTCCTGGTATTGGGTGAAGGCATGGATCTAGCACCCGTCCAGTGTGGGTACATACCCACCCCTTAGACCAATCTGCACATCTAGTGGGATCTACGGTGTGATTTGTTTGATCAATCCACTTTTTGTCAGTATGAGGTATCCACCATTCTTCACCTATCACTACAGGGAGCAGTATAAAGGGGCACTATATTTCAGGAGGAAGATCACTTCTAGCTATATCAAAATGAGCATAACACATTTCTCCCTCACAATGAAACTGTATGGGCTTTACCCATATTTCCTCAGGCAAATGCAATTGTTGTCTCCAATATTCACCCTGAATCTGTCCCCATTCCGCTTTGAAGTCTACATACTGTTGATTAACAATGCCTTGCCATAGTATGCACTGAATGCCTTTGGACACTGTTTGCATGCTTTGAAAGCTTTTTCCAAATTGTTCGTAAGTGAAATTATGCCATTGCCAATCATAATATAACCCACGCAGAACCTTCCATACTTCTTGTGAGTGTGTTGGCCCCCATTGTGAAATTACTTTTATGGCCTCCCCCGTACTATACCCTGTTGAAGATAGCTTATTCCTAATGGCTTCAATATCAAAAGCATTCAGGGCCCCTACCCCAATTCCGGTGGCCTCGGCTATCAAGGATCCTAGATCTCTTCTGATGCGTAACTTCGGCATGGGCCATAACTGTAGTGTCCATGGTGTGCATAATGGATCATACTTAGAAACATTCCCCTTGGCAATAGTTATCTGTAACACAATATGGTTAATTATGCTTGCATGCAAAGCTTGCTTACATCCTATTCTATATCGAACTATGGAAACATTGCCTAAGTTGCTAACCATGCGTCTTTTGGCTACATAAAACATAAAGGCGGGCAGTTTGGAGTATCGAACTCCTTTGGTTCCATTGTTCATTGTAACAACCACCATATGTCCTGGTAAAATATTTTGTTTGTTGGAACAATCATAGGGTTTACACGGATATGCCTGTACTGGTGTAAAAGGTACAATGGTATCACAATATTTACATATCATGTTTAGCGTATAATTCAAAGTCTGTGCTGTTCCTGGCATCCCCTGCAACTCGTTCAGTCCGTTACCATGTCGGATTTGCTGTCCAGTTACCTTCCAGGTTACAGCTTTGGCAGCCATCCACTTGCCTCCAGGTACCTTCACTTTGCAAAGTGAAACATTTCCCTGGTCATCAGTTACGTTAGCGGCTTGAGGTGCACAAGTGACATGAAGGTCCGTAACGACATTCTCTGTTATATTCGGTCGGACCCATACACTTCTTCCGGTTATAATCATGACCGCAAACAGGAACCACGTCATCGATGCAGATGTCATCATTCACGACCGTGGGGTAAGTCTCACTGCAGGTACAAATACAGGTAAATTAGAGTTCTTCAAAAGTACAATATACATACTCCCCACCCCTGGATGATGCACGCATACTCTTCTTCCTGTGCTTCCAAATCCTCCCTCACCTCTCTGGGTGTTATCGGGGGGGGCAGATCTTTCTTCAATGTGGGGGGTATACGCTTGTTCACAAATCAATTGAGCAAGTCTGTCATGTGCTTGATACGATACAGTAGCATCTCCTTGGTTCAGTAATACTACTTTAACCTCTCCTCTAAAATCTGGGTCTATGACTCCCCCTAGCACCGACACTCCCTTGATGGCTAGGCTGGATTGAGGGGCAATTCTACCATATGTTCCAGGTGGTACTCTTACTCCTATTCCTAGGGGAACAGTCTTCACCTGTCCTATGAGTATTTCTCCATCCTCTGGAGCAAACCGGTCCAGTCCTATACTGCCAGAGGTAGCCTGTAAAGGTAATCGAGCTCAAGGGTCTGTTTTCCAGACAATCATTGTGTGGGTGATTTCTTTATCATGCCCTGTCATCCGAATGAAAGGAGTCTGCTGCCCAACTGGTCTATTGTTCAATTCGAACAAGGCTTTGTCTAAATTACTACTCCATCCTTTTAGAGTCTGATGTGCTGCTAACTTTTTTTTACTGTTCTTTCAACAATCCGTTATATCTCTCAATCATGCCTGCAGCTTGTGGATAATAACTAAGGTGTAAAATCCACTGAATTCCCTGTTCCTGCGCCCAATCCTGCACTGTTTTCCCTGAAACGTGTGTGCCCCTATCTGTTTGGATTTCATCAGGTACCCCATAATATTTTATCAGGTAGTTTAGCCCTCGCAAAGTGGACTTCTGATCTGCAGACTTACAGGGCATACCCAACATAAGGCCAGAGTAGGTGTCCACCATGGTCAATACGTAGCTTTTTCCTCCTTCCTTTGGTAGCGGCCCGATATAGTCCAATTGCCACACCGGAGCAGCTGCAGTTCCTCTTCTGATATGGCCGCTAGGCTTCTTTTGCAGTGGCATTTGTCTTATCTGGTTGCATGTGGGGCACTCCTTTCCTGCTTGTTGCACATGTTCTTTAGTAACTGGAATCTGTCGTTTCTGTGCCCATGCATAAGTGCCATTCTCTCCTAGATGTGCAGATGTTGCATGGGCCCAGTTTGCTAGAGCAGCCTCAGCCTCCTCATTGATGACCACTGTTCGTGTTTTGGCCATCTGATCTGCGGTGTTGTTGAATAGAGATGCAAATGAGGTGTCCGATGGGCAATGGGCATCCACATGTCCCACATAGATTTGAAATTTTTGCCCTTTCTCCCACATCTCTTCCCATAGCTGCTCGCCTCCCCAAATGGGGATGCCTTTGATTTTCCATCCATCCTTGCGCCAAGTCGGGCCCAGCTTACTAGTCCTGGGTAAGTGGCCCAGCTGTCAGTGTACACAAATGTTTTTTTCTCCAATGGGGGCCTGTTCGATGACTGCTGCTACCCCCTGTATTTCTGCAAGCTGGCTTGATCCATTATCTCCTCCTCTCAGCAACAGCGTTTCTGTAGCAGGCTGGAACGCAACTGTTTGCTATTGCCTTTTTCCTTGATGGTACCGGGCGGTGCCATCTGTGAACCATGCATTTTGCTGTTGTTCTTCAGTGAGTTGTTCAAAAGGTGGGGCTTTTTTAAATGGTGAGGACTCCATCTCAGATGGCTCTGGCGAGGGGACCATTGCCTGTAAGTCCGCTGCCCCCAGCATATCTTCTTGTAACTTCAACACTCCTGCTGGCCCCGGTTTTGCCCTCTGCTGCAGATACCATTTCTACTTTACGATGACAGACTCCTGTGCCCTGCCTACTTTAGTGCCAACCCCTTCTTCTCTTATCCAGCCTAGTAAGGGGACCCGTGTTCTTAAGGTAACCGGCCAGTCACCAGTTATGCGTTCTGTTTCTACTAATGCCCAATATGCTCCTGCTAGTTCTTTTTCTAACGGGGTGTAATTGCTCATGGATGGTGTTAATCTCTTTGACCAGAATCCTTGTGGCACTCTCTTTTTTCCCTGTCTCTGCCATAAGCTTCACATCGCTACATCATCCTGTACTATCATTTCAGCACAAACGGGTCTCCTTCTGTGATGGGACCTAACGCAAAATAATTCTGTAATGCGTCTTTTGCTCCCTCAAAGGCCTCTTGCTGTTCAGGTCCCCATTGGAAAGGGTGCTTTTTTCGTGTGACTTGATTTAATGGTCTCAGTATTAATCCTAAGTGAGGGATATGTTGTCTCCAGAATCCCATCAAACAAATAAATCGTTGTGCTTCTGCCTTAGTTGTAGGAATCTTTAGCTGCTGTACCGTATCAATCACTTTCTGCGGTATTCTTTTTACCGGTCCTGACCAAATAGCACCCAGGAATTTCACCTCTTGTGCCGGGCCTTGGACCTTTTTCGGGTTAATAGCCCATCCCCTCTGCTGTAAGTATTCAATTAACCTTTCCAGTGTGTCTGAGACTTGCTCTTTAGTTTCCCCTGTGATTATGATGTCATCAATGTAATGTGCAAGTCGGGTGTTTCCTGCCAATAAGTTGGCTAAATCTCTGGCTATAAGCCCATGACACAATGTGGGAATATGCACGTACCCCTGGGGCAACTTCCTGAATGTGAATTGTCTGTCCTGCCAGCTTATTGCAAATTGGTCTTGACTGGCCTCATCAATATCAATTGAAAATAAGGCGTTTGCTAAATCAATCACGGCATGCCATTCCCCCACATCTTTACTCAACTGTTCCACCAGTGTGATGATGTCTGGGACTGTGGCTGCCATGGTGGAGCCACTTTATTCAGTTGTCGATAGTCGACAGTCATTCGAAAGGTATCATCTGGTTTCTTCACGGGCCATATGGGAGAGTTAAATGGGCTCACAGCCGGCCTTAACACGCCTGCATCTAACAGCCCCTGAATGGTTTCTGAAATCTCTTTATGACCTCCGGGTATGCGGTACTGTTTAATGCACACCGGCTCCTTTGGAGGAGGCACATGTAATGGACTCCACTTTGCATGCCCAACCAGAACTGTCCTAGATTTCTTTATATGTACGCTTCTCATACCAAAAGTAAATGTTCCCCATTGCGTATCAATAGTTTTGCCTAGTAACAAATCCATGCCAATAACTTATTCTGGTACTTCGGCTATTAATTCTTCTGCCGTGAACGGGGGTCCTTTGCCAATTGACAATTTGAGCTTAACAGGTATCCATTAATAATCACATCCTTTCCTGGCAGCCTCTTTGGGTTTCCATTTATCAAAGTTACTTCCGCACCTGTATCGAGCAGTGCCATAACATGTTGTGTTCCTTTGTGCCAATAAATGATGAGAGGTACATATGGCCGCCTGTCCCCGGGGCTTACCTCTTGCACTGCTCTGACCCCCGGGGTTTGGTATGACCTTCATAATAAGGGGTCTGGGACTTCCCAGCCATCGCTGGACAAGTCGGGATATAGAGTTGAAACAGGCACCTTCCTATTTTTCCCTGATTCTGTTTTTTTCCTTCTCAGACTCTTCCATGGGTGGTGCTGAGGGCTGCTTCTCATAAAATGCCTCCTTCTCTTTCTGTCTACGCTGCAATGCTTTCCATTTATTAAGCAGATAAGGGGTAGGCTTCCCATCTATCTCCTCTTTCTTCACCCCAGCATTCAACAAATCTATCCACATTTGTCATCTGGTCACTTTTATTGTAGATTCTCCTCCCTTATACTTATTGTCCTGCCCCACTGCTCTTCCTGATTTTTGTCTGTCAAGCCCTTCCAATTGTGCCATTAATAACACCACATCCCCCACTGGTCTTCCCTGAGCGGGTCCTAGAAGAGCCAACAAGGCACCTTTCATATGCGGATGGGCATTTCTGATTAACCGTGCCCTGATCCCTGCTGTCACGGGTTCAACATCAGGTCCTAAAAACTGTTGGGAATACACTGCATTCTGCATCCCCATTTCTCGCAGTTGTTCATTTGCCTCTGAAATCGTACGCCAAGGGCCCCAACTCTCTTCCACATCTACAGCAGTTGGGTACAATTGCTTCACTCCTTCCATCAACCAACCCATTAGGGAGAAAGCTTGTTGCCCCTGTGCACCTCGTAACCATTGCCCTAACATGGCATGTGTAGTTACTGATTCCATTTTCAAAAGTTTAGTTGGTGACAAATATGTACCATCTGCTCCAGTGTCCCACAATCTCACCAACCATTTAAACAAAGGCTCTGCAGGTATCTGCCTAAACATACGAGTTATCTCCAACAACTCACTCTGTGTATAATCTCTTACCAAATGAGAATTCTGTATTTGCCCACCATTCACTCCCTTTGATTTATTTTGCACGATTGGACGTACCTCCATTACACTTCCCTTTTCACCTTCAATTTCACCTACACGTCGTTCTCCACTTTCAACTCCACCTAGTTCTGTTACACGTACTTCCACCTCATCCTCCCAATTCCAGTCATTATCATTATCCGAGACTGTTCCATCCCAAGTATAAGGATCCCAGTTTTCTTTGCGTACCAATGCCCTCACTTCCACAGCTGAGGGTATTTTAGGCTTCTGCCTACTCTTCTGTTTTGCTACTCGTACTGCTAATGCGGTGCACCTTGCCTCCATTGATCACCCCTAGTCACTACACTTTCTATAGTTTCTTTCATAATTAACTGCCTTTCCTGCAAGGCTGCAATCTCATCCCGCAGTTTTCTTATCTCTGCATCTTGTGTTAATGTTTTCCTGTATACCGTACGGAGCGCAGACAGGAAAAGCCATCCCACTTGCCCTGCTGCTTTCAGCTCCAGCTTCGCCCCTCTTAGCTTCACAATCTCAACCGCATCTTCCACTAAGAGAGGAGTCACTTTCTCATCTAATACCTCCCATAACACCGGCGCTGCCCACCGGTTCAGGAGTCCTGCCACACCAGAGAACGGGTCAGTTGCTAACCACCCAGGAATGGATCTGGCTTCTGCCCCATGCTGCCTTCCGCTCTCTGCCTCACTTTTCTTACGTCCCCAAAGAGGCATTATTGACTTATACCCCACTCCTGCTACCAAAATGTCTTATCCAGGTGATTGGTTGACACCTGTTCGGTATAAGTCAATAAAGACGCTCAATGAAGGACCACACGCCAATTATGAATACAATTTAGCTTTACTAGAATTTCAGGGAAATGTTTGAATTTAGCACTTCACCAATGGCAGAATAAAAATAGCAATAAAGAGCATCTATATATATGTGAGTACACTACAAAGAGCATCTATGTATATATATGAGCAAAGAGTTCATTGACAGATATAAGCTTGGAATAACTGTATACCAAAATGTGTTACACTACGATGTTCAGGAAGTAAAATATAAACGAGTTGAATACTTCAGATAAGCTTTGATTTGCTGCACATCAAAATGCATGTTTCAATTACTGCAGCAGGCTCACATTACGATGTTCAGGAAGCAAAATATAAACTAGCTGAATTCTTCAGATTAGCTTTGCTTAACTGCATACCAAAATTCACACTACGATGTTCAGAAAGCAAAATATAAACGAGCTGAATACTTCAGATTAGCTTTGCTTTACTGCATACCAAAATTCACACTACGATGTTCAGAAAGCAAAATATAAACAAGCTGAATACTTCAGATTATAAACACAGTGCAAGCATAATAATCAATCATAATAATAGAGCAGAGAAACAAAGGCCTTTCATCCCTGGATGGAACTTAACTTAGTCCACGAAATGCTGGGAAGCCCTCTACCGCCCGCTTGGACATCTCTCCCCCTTGAGCGTCACGGTCTCTGAACAGCACAACAGGGAGGCAGCACTGGGTCTGAAGATGACAGTTTTCACAACTCCATCTGCGAGCTTCAATTCCCTCACCCGCCTTTCAGTGCTTAAATAACCTGAAGCTTGGATTCTATCCCCTTCCAACATTTTCTAGTTATGTTATCAGCATATGTTTCTTGGCTGCTCTGCCATTCCCTGGCCATTGTTTTCATTCCATCTTTTACTGTGGTCTCGTTCTCAAGGTTGAGACTAAATCTCCTTCACAACCTGTTTCTTACACATGCAGCTGTGAATGAGTTTATCTACGGAATGTCATAAAAAAAAACAAGCTTGAAAGCGAACATCGTGAACTTTTCCACGTTGCTCTGGCTTCAGCAGGCATCACGCTCATCTACACTGTTCAAGCTAATTAACCCTTCGCGTCACAATGTCTTCCGCGCCTTTTCCTATACTGATCAAGGAGGAAGATGAAAACCGTAGCAGATGAACAATGCAGTCAGCAGATAACCTGAAATGATGTTTAGATTTTTCAGCAGTGCCTCTGCTTGCCAGTCAGAGGCAACATACGACTCCACACTAATGCCATTCTGCTCTGGAAAGGACAACTGAAGCTTATGTAGGTACCACTTCTGTCCGCTGATGTTAGTTCCTTTCTTTCCACGCCACCAGGTGCAGATCTTGATCTACCTTTCATCTCTTTGAAACCGCTTTTCCCCTAAAGAATAAAGTGTGGAAGGTAAATGTCACTTCCCAAGATGGTAGGATGAAAACCCTGTGAGGGCTGTCCGTGACATATCTTTATCAGGTTTGCCTGTGGTGTCTAGGTTCAAGTCACAACTCTGAGGGCTACAGTGATTGTGCATTGATAAATCTGAGTGGCATACAAGACCACCAGGTGAAGTTATACATCACCAAGCATTGTAAAGACACCTTGTGACCAGTCCAGCACCCAGGATTGGTCTCTGTCCTGTTCCCAGTCTAGAAGTCGCAGGAGTCGATCTCAAGGGAACTCGTCATTGTGATCCAAATATTTGAGTAAGATGAACAAAAAAGATTTTAAAAAAATCTGAGTGGGACTCTGCCTCTTCTTGCCACTTTTGTTTGCCTGAGAAGGTAATAGGGTATTACCATGCCTCTCAGTCTTTCTCCAGAAGGCAGTCACCATCAGAGCCCATACCGCAACTTGTCCCTGCACAACCTGAGTTTTAGGGGCTGTCTGCGACACTGAGACAAATTGAAGCATTTCATGAGTCCGTGATTCAACTTTCAGATCACTTCAAACTCCATTTGGCATGCCTGTGGTCCCCAAGGAACCAACAGCTCCCCCCCCCCCCAAACTGGTATACCTCTACCGTGTTTGCCCTAGATGCCAGTTAAACCCTCCAGACACGTTACCCGTGCCTGTACAGACTCCAGCTCCACATCACATCCCATGCTGGTTACTGGAACATTGACACTGATGCTGACTCCATTGATGTCGGATTAAGAGGTGCTCTTTATGCTGTCGGACTCCGAGGCAACCCCACTACAACATCGACCAAGTTCTGCCGAGAACCTGCTTAGTGACACCTCCTCTGCAGGGCAGATCTTACGTGTTACATTTCCTGTTCGGGGCAGATTCCAATAACGTCTATGATATAGGTGAATAAATTGCCCAACTCTGTCACAAGGAAAACTGGTACGGTGACCTCTGGGATGCCAGTGGCCTTGATACCTCTCCTTATTCCAGTCTCATCTCACCCCGTGGTCCTGCCACTGAGGAAAATGCCTTCTTTGCCATTGTCATGTGGAGGGCAGGCAGATTTCTTGACCTCCTTCTCCCGAACTTGGATGTCCGATCTAAAGTCCTAACAGAATTCCTCCAGCCTGGACAGACCTATACTGAGCCCCTGTTGCCTTCCGATGAGGCACTCATTGATACACTCTTAAGGCCTGGGCCAAACCTTGTTCTGCCCTCCACAGTAAATTGCCAAATTCTGCAACACCACCACCCTGCTACAGGTGACCCCACATCTTTTGTCTCAGCACCTGTGTAGGGAAATGCATCCCTTGGCATGGTTACACCCTAACGTTTTGCCTTTTGTTGATACTAGTTGTGATTGAAAGTGTGCTGGGATCCTGCTAACCAGGCACCAGCACCAGTGTTCTTTCCCTAAACTGTACATTTGTTCCCACAATTGGCACAGTCCTGGCACACAGATAGGTCCCTTGTAACTTGTACCCCTGGTACCAAGGACCCTGTGGCCAGGGAAGGTCTTTAAGGGCTGCAGCATGTATTATGCCAACCTGGGGACCCCTCACTCAGCACATGCACACTGCCTCACAGCTTGTGTGTGCTGGTGGGGTGAAAATGACTAAGTTGATATGGCACTCCTCTCAGGGTGCCATGCCCTCAACCCACTGCCTGTGGCATAGGCAAGTCACCCCTCTAGCATGTCTTACAGCCCTAAGGCAGGGTTCACTATACCACAGGTGAGGGCATAGTTGCATGAGCACTATGCCCCTACAGTGTCTAAACCAAACCTTAGACATTGTAAGTGTAGGGTAGCCATAAAGAGAATATGGTCTGGGAGTTTGTCAAACAGGAACTCCACAGTTCCATAATGGCTACACTGAAATCTGGGAAGTTTGGTATCAAACTTCTCAGCACAATAAATCCACACTGATGTCAGTGTGGGATTTATTGAAAAATGCACACAGAGGATATCTTAGAGATGCCCCCAGTATACCAGTCCAAACACCAGTGCTAGGCTGACCAGTTCCTGCCAGCCTGCCACAACCAGACTGGTTTCTGGCCACATGGGGTGAGTGCCTTTGTCACTCTGTGGCCAGGAACAAAGCCTGCACTAGGTGGAGGTGCTTCTCACCTCCCCCTGCAGGAACTGTAATACCTGGCGGTGAGCCTCAAATGCTCATGCCTGTTTTTACAGCTCCCCTGGTCAACCCAGCTAGTGGAGATGTCCGCTCCTCCTGATACAGCCCCCACTTTTGGCGGCAAGTCTGGAGGAGATAATGAGAAAAACAAGGAAGAGTCACCCACCAGTCAGGACAGCCCCTAAGGTGTCCTGAGCTGAGGTGACCCCTGCCTTAAGAAATCCTTCATCTTGGTTTTGGAGGATTCCCCCAGTAGGAATAGGGATTTGCCCCCCTGCACCCAGGGAGGAGGCACAAAGAGGGTGTAGCCACCCTCCAGGACAGTAACCATTGGCTCCTGCCCCCCAGACCTAAACACCCCCCTAAATTTAGTATTTAGGGGCACCCTGAACCCAGGAAATCAGATTCCTGCAACCTGAAGAAAAAGGACTGCGGACCTGAAAGCCCCGCAGAGACGACGGAGACAACAACTGTCTTGGCCCAAGCCCTAACTGCCTGTCTCCAGACTCAAAGAACCTGCACAGCGACGCGACCAGTGACCTCTGAGGACTCAGAGGACTGACCTGCACCTAAAGAACCAAGAACCTCCCGAGGACAGCAGCTCTGTCCAGAAACAACAACAAAGCAAGCAACTTTAAAGAGACTCCAGCTTCCCGCCAGACGCGTGAGTCTTCCCACTCTGCACCGACACCCCAACTCGAGTTCAGGACAACCAACACTGCAGAGTGGACTCCCAGGTGACTCCAACCATGTGGACACCCTGAGTCGACCTCCCTACACCCCCACAGCGACGCCTGAAGAGAGGATCGAGAGGCTTCCCCTGACCGCGACTGCCTGGTAACAAAGGAACCCGACGCCTGGACCAAGCACTGCACTCGCAGCCCCCATGACCGAGAGGAACTACCTACCAGTGCAGGAGTGACCAGCAGGCAGCCCTCATCCTAGCCCAGTCGGTTGCTGGCCCGAGAAGCCACCCTGTGCCCTGCCTGCATCGCCAGAGTGACCCCCAGGTCCCTCCATTGTTTTCTACAGCAAAGCCGACACCTACTTTGCACACTGCACCCGGCCACCCCTGTGTCTTGTGTGCTTGTGTGTGTTCCCCCTCTCCCCCCCAGTGCTTTACAAAACCCTCTTGGTCCTCTCCACGAGGACGCAGGTACCTACCTGCTAGCAGACTGGAACCGGAGCACCCCTGTTCTCCATAGGCACCTATGTTATTTGGGCCCTCCTTTGACCTCTGCACCTGACCGGCCCTGTGTTGCTGGTGCTGTGGCTTTGGGGTTGCCTTGAACCCCCAACGGTGGGCTGCCTATGCCCAGGAGACTGAACTTGTAAGTGCTTTACTTACCTGAGAAACTAACCAATACTTTCCTTCCCCAGGGACTGTTGATTTTATTTTTGCGCTGTCCACATTTAAAATATCTTATTGCCATTTTAACAAAAACAGTTTGTACTACTGTTTTAAATCAAATTTCTATACTTACCTGTGTGAAGTACCTTACAGTTAATGTAGTTACCTAAAATTTGAATCTTGTGGTTCTAAAAATAAATTGAGAAAATATATTTTTCTGTATAAAAAAACTATTGGCCTGAAGTTAAGTCTTTGAGTGT
The DNA here is from genome assembly GCF_031143425.1 of Pleurodeles waltl. Taxonomy (NCBI): domain Eukaryota; kingdom Metazoa; phylum Chordata; class Amphibia; order Caudata; family Salamandridae; genus Pleurodeles; species Pleurodeles waltl. The sequence continues at coordinate 205,528,217 of NC_090439.1, forward strand.
GTGTTCTCATTTATTGCCTGTGTGTGTACAACAAATGCTTAACACTACCCTCTGATAAGCCTACTGCTCGACCACACTACCACAAAATAGAGCATTAGTATTATCTAATTTTGCCACTATCAACCTCTAAGGGGAACCCTTGGGCCCTGTGCACACCATCTCTCACTTTGAGATAGTATATTCAGAACCAACTTCCTACAACCTGTCTTCTGAGATCTTAGTGGTGCAAGCTTCCACTATTCAGACAAACCCGAACACTGTCCATTTAAATGAAGGCATTGGTGGCAACCTGTAGGAGGCTGGCCTGGCTTGTAGTGGGTACCAAGGGGTACTTACATTCTGTACCAGGTCCAGTTATCCCTTATTAGTGTAGAAGAGGTGTTTCTAACAGCTTAGACTGATAGAAGGTAGCTATAGCAGAGCAGCTTAGGCTGAACTAGGAGACATGCAAAGCTCCTACTATACCACTGGTGTCATATGCACAATATCATAAGAAAACACAATACACAGATATACTAAAAATAAAGGTACTTTATTTTTATGACAATATGCCAAAAATATCTCAGTACCCTCAGTATGAGGATGCCAAATATACACAAGATATTTGTACATAATACCAAACATATGCATTAATAGCAAAAGGAAGTAATGCAAGCAGTGTAAAGTTACAGTAGATTGCAATAGGAGCACATAGGTATAGGGGCAACACAAACCATATACTCCAAAAGTGGAATGCGAACCACAAATGGACCCCAAACCTATGTGAGCTTGTAGAGGGTCGCTGGGGCTGTAAGAAAACAATGAGGGTTAGAAAAATAGCCCACCCCAAGACCCTGTAAGGTAGTTGTAAAGTGCACCTACAACCCCCAGAGAGCACAGAAGTTGTGGATGGGGGATTCTGCAAGGAAGACCAACACCAGCAAAGCAACAATAGTGTATTTCCGGACCTGAGTACCTGTGAAACAAGGGGACCAAGTCCAAGAGTCGCGACAATGTCGAGAGTGGGCAGATGCCCAGGAAATGCCAGCTGAGGGTACAAAGGAGCTGCCACCGGATGGAAGAAGCTTGGTGTTTGGCAAGAAGGAAGAGGACTAGGAACTTCCCCTTTGGAGGATGGATGTCCCACGTCGTGAAGAAGCTTGCAGCTGTATTCCCACGCAGAAAGACCGCAAACAAGCCTTGCTAGCTGCAAGGGTCACGGTTAGGGTTTTTGGATGCTGCTGTGGCCCAGGAGGGACCAGGATATCGCCACTTGGATGAGGAGACAGAGGGGGCGCCCAGCAAGTCAGGGAGCCCTCACAGAAGCAGGCAGCACCCGCAGAAGTACCAGAACAGGCACTTAGAAGAGGAGTGAACCGGAGTCCACCCGAAGTCACAAAAGGGAGTCCCACGATGCCGGAGGACAATTCAGAAGGTTGTGCACTGCAGGTTAGAGTGTCGGGGACCCAGGCTTGGCTGTGCACGAAGGAAATCCTGGAAGAGTGCACAGGAGCCGGAGCAGCTGCAAATCACGCGGTACCCAGCAATGCAGTCTAGCGTGGGGAGGCAAGGACTTACCTCCACCAAACTTGGACTGAAGAGTCACTGGACTGTGGGAGTCACTTGGACAGAGTTGCTGAGTTCCAGGGACCACGCTCGTTGTGCTGAGAGGGGACCCAGAGGACCGGTGATGCAGTCTTTTGTTGCCTGCGGTTGCAGGGGGAAGATTCCATCGACCCACGGGAGATTTCTTCAGGGCTCCTGGTGCAAGAAGGAGGCAGGCTACCCCCAGAGCATGTACCACCAGGAAACAGGCGAGAAAGCCGTCAGGATGAAGCGATACAAGGTTGCAGTAGTCGTCTTTGCTACTTTGTTGCAGTTTTGCAGGCGTCCTGAGCAGTCAGCGGTCGATCCTTTGGCAGAAGGTGAAGAGGGAGATGCAGAGGAACTCTGATGAGCTCTTGCATTCGGTATCTGAAGAATTCCCCAAAGCAGAGACCCTAAATAGCCAGAAAAGGAGGTTTGGCTACCTAGGAAGGAGGATAGGCTAGTAACACAGGTAAGAGCCTATCAGAAGGAGTCTCTGACGTCACCTGCTGGCCCTGGCCACTCAGAGCAGTCCAGTGTACCAGCACACCTCTGAAACCAAGATGGCAGAGGTCTGGAGCACACTGGAGGAGCTCTGGGCACCTCCACTGGGAGGTGCAGGTCAGGGGAGTGGTCACTCCCCTTTCCTTTGTCCAGTTGTGAGCCAGAGCAGGGCTGGGGGATCCCTGAACCGGTGTAGACTGGCTTATGCAGAGATGAGCAGCATCTGTGCCCATCAAAGCATTTCCAGAGGCTGGGGGAGGCTACTCCTCTCCAGCCATCAAACCTTTTTCCAAACGGAGAGGGTGTAACACCCTCTGAGGAAGTCCTTTGTTCTGTCTTCCTGGGCCAGGCCTGGCTGGACCCCAGGAGGGCAGAAACCTGTCTGAGGGGTTGGCAGCAGCAGTGAAACCCCGGGAAAGGCAGTTTGGCAGTACCCGGGTTCTGTGCTAGAGACCCGCGGGATTATGGAATTGTCTCCCCAATGCCAGAATGGCATTGAGGTGACATTTCCATGATCTTAGACATGTTACATGGCCATGTTCAGAGTTACCATTGTGACACTATACATAGGTCGTGACTTATGTATAGTGAACGTGTGAAATGGTGTCTCCGCACTCACAAAGTCCGTGGAATTTGCCCTGAACAATGTGGGGGCACCTTGGCTAGTGCCAGGGTGCCCACACACTAAGTAACTTTGCACCCAACCTTCACTAGGTGAAGGTTAGACATATAGGCGACTTATAAGTTACTTATATGCAGTGTAAAATGGCTGTGAAATAATGTGGGCATTATTTCACTCAGGCTGCAGTGGCAGGCCTGTGTAAGAATTGTCAGAGCTCCCTATAGGTGGCAAAAGAAATGCTGCAGCCCATAGGGATCTCCTGGAACCCCAATACCCTGGGTACCTCAGTACCATATACTAGGGAATTATAAGGGTGTTCCAGTATGCCAATGTGAATTGGTAAAATTGGTCACTAGCCTGTTAGTGACAATTTGTAAAGCAGAGAGAGCATAACTGTAGGAGGCTGGACTGGCTTGTAGTGAGTACCAAGGGGTACTTGCACCTTGCACCAGGCCCAGTTATCCCTTATTAGTGTATAGGGTGTCTAGCAGCTTAGGCTGATAGATAATGGTAGCTTAGCAAAGCAGCTCAGGCTGAACTAGGAGACGTGTGAAGCTACTACAGTACCACTTAGTGTCATATGCACAATATCATAAGAAAACACAATACACAGTTATACTAAAAATAAAGGTACTTTATTTTTATGACAATATGCCAAAGTATCTTAGAGTGTACCCTCAGTGAGAGGATAGGAAATATACACAAGATATATATACACAATAGCAAAAATATGCAGTATAGTCTTAGAAAACAGTGCAAACAATGTATAGTTACAATAGGATGCAATGGGGAAACATAGGGATAGGGGCAACACAAACCATATACTCCAGAAGTGGAATGCGAACCACGAATAGACCCCAAACCTATGTGACCTTGTAGAGGGTCGCTGGGACTATTAGAAAATAGTGAGAGTTAGCAAAATAACCCTCCCCAAGACCCTGAAAAGTGAGTGCAAAGTGCACCAAAGTTCCCCTAAGGACAAAATAGTCGTGTTAGAGGGAGAATGCAAGGAAAACACAAATCAGCAATGCAACAACGAGGGATTCCTGTCTGAGGGTACCTGTGGAACAAGGGGACCAAGTCCAAAAGTCACAAGCAGCTCGGAGATGGGCAGATGCCCAAGAAATGCCAGCGGTTGGTGCAAAGAAGCTCTTACTAGGCTGAAGAACTGTGAATACTGCAGGAACGACAAGGGCTAGAGACTTCCCCTTTGGAGGATGGATCCCCCACGCCTTGGAGAGTCGTGCAGCAGTGTTTTCCCGCCGGATGGACGCCAACAAGCCTTGCTACACGCAAATCGTGCGTTTGGCGTTTTTGGACGCTGCTGGGGCCCAGGAGGGACCAGAAGGTCGCAAATTGGACCTGCAGAGAGAGGGGACGTCGAGCAAGACAAAGAGCCCTCACTGAAGCAGGTAGCACCCGGAGAAGTGCCAGAAACAGGCACTACGAGGATGCGTGAAACGGTGCTCGCCGAAGTTGCACAAAGGAGTCCCACGTCGCCGGAGACCAACTTAGAAAGTCGTGCAATGCAGGTTAGAGTGCCGTGGACCCCGGCTTGGCTGTGCACGAAGGATTTCCGCCGGAAGTGCACAGGGGCCGGAGTAGCTTGCAAAGTCGCGGTTCCCAGCAATGCAGCCCAGCGAGGTGAGGCAAGGACTTACCTCCACCAAACTTGGGCTGAAGAGTCACTGGACTGTGGGGGTCACTTGGACGGTGTCGCTGGATTCGAGGGACCTCGCTCGTCGTGCTGAGAGGAGACCCAAGGGACCGGTAATGCAGCTTTTTGGTGCCTGCGGTTGCAGGGGGAAGATTCCGTCGACCCACGGGAGATTTCTTCGGAGCTTCTGGTGCAGAGAGGAGGCAGACTACCCCCACAGCATGCACAAGCAGGAAAACAGTCGAGAAGGCGGCAGGATCAGCGTTACAGAGTTGCAGTAGTCGTCTTTGCTACTATGTTGCAGGTTTGCAGGCTTCCAGCGCGGTCAGCGGTCGATTCCTTATCAGAAGGTGAAGAGGGAGATGCAGAGGAACTCGGCTGAGCTCATGCATTCGTTATCTAAAGTTTCCCCAGAGACAGAGACCCTAAATAGCCAGAAAAGAGGGTTTGGCTACCTAGGAGAGAGGAAAGGCTACTAACACCTGAAGGAGCCTATCACAAGGAGTCTCTGACGTCACCTGGTGGCACTGGCCACTCAGAGCAGTCCAGTGTGCCAGCAGCACCTCTGTTTCCAAGATGGCAGAGGTCTGGAGCACACTGGAGGAGCTCTGGACACCTCCCAGGGGAGGTGCAGGTCAGGGGAGTGGTCACTCCCCTTTCCTTTGTCCAGTTTCGCGCCAGAGCAGGGGCTAAGGGGTCCCTGAACCGGTGTAGACTGGCTTATGCAGAATTGGGCACATCTGTGCCCAACAAAGCATTTCCAGAGGCTGGGGGAGGCTACTCCTCCCCTGCCTTCACACCATTTTCCAAAGGGAGAGGGTGTCACACCCTCTCTCAGAGGAAGTTCTTTGTTCTGCCATCCTGGGCCAGGCCTGGCTGGACCCCAGGAGGGCAGCTGCCTGTCTGAGGGGTTGGCAGCAGCAGCAGCTGCAGAGAAACCCCAGGAAGGGCAGTCTGGCAGTACCAGGGTCTGTGCTACAGACCACTGGGATCATGGAATTGTACCAACAATGCCAGGATGGCATAGAGGGGGCAATTCCATGATCATAGACATGTTACATGGCCATATTCGGAGTTACCATGGTGAAGCTACATATAGGTAGTGACCTATATGTAGTGCACGCGTGTAATGGTGTCCCCGCACTCACAAAGTTCAGTGAATTGGCTCTGAACAATGTGGGGGCACCTTGGCTAGTGCCAGGGTGCCCTCACACTAAGTAACTTTGCACCTAACCTTTACCAGGTAAAGGTTAGACATATAGGTGACTTATAAGTTACTTAAGTGCAGTGTAAAATGGCTGTGAAATAACGTGGACGTTATTTCACTCAGGCTGCAGTGGCAGGCCTGTGTAAGAATTGTCAGAGCTCCCTATGGGTGGCAAAAGAAATGCTGCAGCCCATAGGGATCTCCTGGAACCCCAATACCCTGGGTACCTCAGTACCATATACTAGGGAATTATAAGGGTGTTCCAGTAAGCCAATGTAAATTGGTAAAAATGGTCACTAGCCTGTTAGTGACAATTTAGAAAGAAATGAGAGAGCATAACCACTGAGGTTCTGATTAGCAGAGCCTCAGTGAGACAGTTAGTCACTACACAGGTAACACATTCAGGCACACTTATGAGCACTGGGGCCCTGGGTTACCAGGGTCCCAGTGACACATACAACTAAAACAACATATATACAGTGAAAAATGGGGGTAACATGCCAGGCAAGATGGTACTTTCCTACAATAACCACTGAGGTTCTGGTTAGCAGAGCCTCAGTGAGACAGTTAGGCATCACACAGGGAACACATACATATAGGCCACAAACTTATGAGCACTGGGGTCCTGGCTAGCAGAGTCCCAGTGACACATAACAAACATACTGAAAACATAGGGTTTTCACTATGAGCACTGGGCCCTGACTAGCAGGATCCCAGTGAGACAGTGAAAACACCCTGACATATACTCACAAACAGGCCAAAAGTGGGGGTAACAAGGCTAGAAAGAGGCTACTTTCTCACAGAAGCCCCTACCTGAAGCACCTCCGTCAGGAGATTGGACCTGACCTTTACGGCAGGAAGCTCAAGGCCAAGGACCTCAGCTGCCCTACTCACCACCATACCATAAGTTGCTCCCTCCGCCATAGCCACAGGAGGGGGAGACAGCATGCCCGGAGCTCCTCCAGTGTGCTCCAGACCTCTGCCATCTTGGAAACAGAGGTGCTGCTGGCACACTGGACTGCTCTGAGTGGCCAGTGCCAGCAGGTGACGTCAGAGACTCCTTCTGATAGGCTCTTACCTGTGTTAATAGCCTATCCTCCTTCCTAGGTAGCCAAACCTCCTTTTCTGGCTATTTAGGGTCCCTGCTTTGGGGAATTCTTTAGATAACGAATGCAAGAGCTCATCAGAGTTCCTCTGCATCTCTCTCTTCACCTTCTGTCAAAGGATCGACCGCTGACTGCTCAGGACGCCTACAAAAACCGCAACAAAGTAGCAAAGATGACTACTGCAACCTTGTATCGCTGATCCTACCACTTTCTCGCCTGATTCCTGGTGGTGCATGCTCTGGGGGTAGCCTGCCTCCTTCTTGCACCATGAGCTCTGAAGAAATCTCCCGTGGGTCGACGGAATCTTCCCCCTGCAACCGCAGGCAACAAAAGACTGCATCACCGGTCCTCTTGGTCCCCTCTCAGCACGACGAGCATGGTCTCTGGAACTCAGCAACTCTGTCCAAGTGACTCCCACAGTCCAAGTTTGGTGAAGGTAATTCCTTGCCTCCCCACGCTAGACTGCATTGCCGGTACCACGTGATTTGCAGCTGCTCCGGCTCCTGTGCACTCTTCCAGGATTTCCTTTGTGCACAGCCAAGCCTGGGTCCCGACACTCTAACCTGCAGTGCACAACCTCCTGAGTTGTCCTCCGGCATCGTGGGACTCCCTTTTGTGTCTTCGGGAGGGCTCCGGTTCACTCCTCTTCCAAGTACCTGTTCCGGTACTTCTGCAGGTGCTGCCTGCTTCTGTGAGGGCTCCCTGACTTGCTTGGCGCCCCCTCTGTCTCCCCCTTCAAGTGGCGACATCCTGGTCCCTCCTGGGCCACAGCAGCATCCAAAAACCCTAACCGCGACCCTTGCAGCTAGCAAGGCTTGTTTGCGTTCTTTCTGCGTGGGAACACCTCTGCAAGCTTCTTCACGACGTGGGACATCCATCCTCCAAAGGGGAAGTTCATAGTCCTCTTCGTTCTTGCAGAATCCACAGCTTCTACCATCCGGTGGCAGCTTCTTTGCACCCTCAGCTGGCATTTCCTGGGCATCTGCCCAATCTCAACTTTGCCGCGACTCTTGGACTTGGTCCCCTTGTTCCACAGGTACTCCCGTCCGGAAATCCACTTTGGTTGCATTGCTGGTGTTGTTCTTCCTGGCAGAATTCCCCTATCACAACTTCTGTGCTCTCTGTGGAATATAGGTGCACTTTACACCTACTTTTCAGGGTCTTGGGGTGGGCTATTTTTCTAACCCTCACTGTTTTCTTACAGCCCCAGCGACCCTCTACAAGCTCACATAGGTTTGGGGTCCATTTGTGGTTCGCATTCCACTTTTGGAGTATATGGTTTGTGTTGCCCCCATACCTATGTGCTCCTATTGCAATCTACTGTAACTTTACATTGCTTGCATTACTTCCTTTTGCTATTACTGCATATTTTTGGTATTGTGTACATATATCTTGTGTGTATTTGGCATCCTCATACTGAGGGTACTCACTGAGATACTTTTGGCATATTGTCATAAAAATAAAGTCCCTTTATTTTTAGTATATCTGTGTATTGTGTTTTCTTATGATATTGTGCATATGATACCAGTGGTATAGTAGGAGCTTTGCATGTCTCCTAGTTCAGCCTAAGCTGCTCTGCTATAGCTACCTTCTATCAGCCTAAGCTGCTAGAAACACCTCTTCTACACTAATAATGGATAACTGGACCTGGTACAGAGTGTAAGTACCCCTTGGTACCCACTACAAGCCAGGCCAGCCTCGTTCAGCTTCCACATCCGAACCCCTTTTGCCATTCAATGAAACCCTCACCGATGTCCTTTAGGGCACACAAAACACACCCTCAGTGGCACAGGGACGGCCGGGTGCAGTGTGCTAAGTAGGCATTGAGTTTGCTATTGAAAGCAATGGAGGGACCCGGTGGTCACATAGGCGATGCAGGAAGGGCACAGGGGGGCTTCCCAGGCAAGCCACCGGCTGGGCTAGGAAGAGGGCTGCCTGCTGGTCACTCCTGCACTGGATGGTGGTTCGCCCCCGGTCCTGGGGGCTGTGGGTGCAGTGCTTGGTCCAGGCATCGGGTTCCTTGTTACCAGTCAGTCGCGGTCAGGGGCAGACTCTGGATCCTCTCTGCAGGCGTCGCTGTGGGGGCGCAGGGGGGTTGACTAAGGGTACTCAAGTCGTCGTAGTCGCCTGGGAGTCTACTCTGTGGAGTTTGTTCTCTGGAGCTCAAGCCGCGGGCATCGGGTGCAGAGTGAGATGTCTCACGCTTCCGGCAGGAAAAGAGAGTTCTTTGGAAGTTGCAAAAAAGTTGCAAAGTTGTTGCTGTTTTTCAACAGTGCCGCTGTTCTCAGGAGTTTCTTGGTCCTTTGGGTTCAGGGCAGTCCTCTGAGTCTTTAGAGGTTGCTGGTCCCTGTCGGATGCATCGCTGTGCAGGTTCTTTGAGTCTAGAGACAGGCCGGTTGTGAGGGGGCCAAATCAGTTTTTATTTCCGTCGTCTCTGCAGGGCTTTCAAGTCAGCAGTCCTTCTTTTTTCAGGTTGTAGGAATCTGATTTCCTGGGTTCAGGGTTGCCCCTAAATAATTTAGGGGTGTGTTTAGGTCTGTGAGCAGTAGCCAATGGCTAATGTCCTGGAGGGTGGCTACACCCTCTTTGTGCCTCCTCCTTGAGGGGAGGGAGCACATCCCTATTTCCTGTTGGGGGAATCCTCCAAAACCAAGATGGAGGATTTCTAAAGGCAGGGGTCACCTCAGCTCAGGGCACCTTAGGGTCTGTCCTGACTGGTGGGTGACTCCTCCTTGTTTTTCTCATTATCTCCTCTGGATTTGTCGCCAAAAGTGGGGGCTGTGTCCACGGGGCGGGCATCTCCACTAGCTGGAGTGCCCTGCGGTATTGTAACACGAAGCCTGAGCCTTTCAGGCTCACTGCTAGGTACAGTTCCTGCAGGGGGTAGTTGTTAAGCACCTCCACCCAGTGCAGGCTTTGTTTCTGGCCTCAGAGAGCACAAAGGCTCTCACCCCGTGGAGTCAGAAACTTGTCTCATTGGCAGGCTGGCACAGACCACTCCCCTGTCCATCACCACCCCAACTGTGGTGCCCACAGCTTCTCCAGAGTGTCCCTGGCATTAGCCGTCTTGGATTCCAAGGTGTAGAGAACCTCTGGAAGCATCTGAGTGGCCAGTCTTAGCAGGTGACGCCCGAGACCCCTCTTTATAGGTGCATACCTGGATAGGTAACCAATTCCCATTTCAGGGCTATTTAGGGTCTCTCTTCTGGGTGTTTCCTCAGATTCGGTTTGCAAGGCTCCTCCACGACTCCTCTGCTTGAGCTTCTGACCGTCCGATTAATCGCGGACTCCTCCAGGAACCACTGTAACTGCAACAAAGTATCCAGGAATGCTACTGTGACCTGCAATGTCAGCTCCAGCCAGCAATTACAACAGTTTCCAAGGTGTGCACGCTCTGAGGACTGCCTGTCTTCACACTGCACCAGAAGAACCGAAGGAATCTCCCGTGGCGTCACAAAGTCACTGTAGGAGGCTGGCCTGGTTTGTAGTGGGTACCTTGGGTACTTACATCTTATACCAGGTCCAGGTATCCCTTATTAGTGAAATGTAGTAGAGTTCTATCAGCTTAGGCTGATAGAGTTAGCTATAGCAGAGCAGCTTAGGCTGAACTAGGAAACAAGTAAAGCTCATGCAATACTAATTATAGTTACACAGTACTTATACACAAGTAAAGACAATACTCAGTGTTACCAAAAATAAAGGTATTTATTTGGGTGAACCAGTACCAAAAAATATCTTAGAGACAATACTCATTCTGGAGGTAAGTATTATACATAGTATATGTACTAAACACCAAAATTAGACAAGTAAATAGTCATAGAACAATGCAAACAACTGGAAATGCTATAGAATGCAATGCGAGAAAATGGGTCTGGGGCAACACAAATCATATACTAAGAAAGTGGAATGCGCATCACCAATTCCCCCCTAGACAAGTGTAGTGTGTGCAGAATCACTGGGAGAGTAAGAATACAGTAAAGATAAGTAAATTACCCCACCCCAGAAGAGCAGGAGTAAAGTACTGCAAGTTTTCTTAGGACACACTACACCTCATGATTGGGATTTTGCAGCAGCCAACCAAGTCTGCAAAGAACAACTGCTGGATTCTTGTACCTGAAGACCTGCAAAGGAAGGGGACCAAGTCCAGAAGGTGAAAGAAGTTCCAGGATGGACAGGAGCCCCTGCCAACCCAGAAGAGGGTGCAAAAGAAGAGTCCCCGGTTAGTTGAAGACTGCCGAATGCACCCTAGGAAGATGCCAGCGGGTTCCTGTGTGATGTCCCACAACACGAAGATAGTTGCAGACTTGATTTTGTGTTGGAAGTCGCCAACAAGCCTTGGCTACGACAAAAGTGTGTTTTGCGTCAAAATGGTGCTGGATGGACCCAGGAGGGACCTGGGGGCCTCAGCTCTGTGTGAGGAGGAAGAGGGGGCTCTCAGCTCTTTAGAGAACCCTCAGCATGCCAGCCAGCACCCCTGCGAGTCACAGGATCCGAGGACAAAGGAGGTGCAAAACGCAGTTGATGCAGCACAACAAAGGAAGGTCCCAAGGTGCCGGAGAATAACTCAGCGAGTTGACCGTCGCAGGATGGAGTACTGGGGACCTGGGCCAGGCTGTGCACGAAGGAATTTTGCAAATAGTGCACAGAGGCCTCAGGAGGTGAAGAAGACACAGTACACAGGGGTACTGTCGCTCTCTGGGATGGCAAGCTCTTACCTCCTCCAAATTGCGTCAGCAGGACCTCAGGGCAGTCTATGTTAATGTTGTCCACCCTCTCAGTCCTTAGGAGCAAGCTCGTCGCTGTGAGAGGAGTCCAAGGGTACCAGTCGTTGTCTTGGAAGGTGCCTGCTTGGAGAAGGGGAGTGTCTCCGTCACTTCACAGGAGATTTATTTGGCCCTTCTGGTGCAGGATGAAGACAGGGAGTCCCCAGAGCGTGCACTTCTTGGAAACTGTTGCAGTTGCTGACTTGGAGCTGAGGTTTCAGGAGAAAAGTATCTCTTGTGGATACTTTGTTGCAGTTACTGCGTTTCTTTGAGCAGGCTGTGGTTGATCCAAAGTCAGAGGATGCTGAAGTTGTTGCAGAGGATTCCTGAAGGAAACTTGCAAGCAGAATCTGAAGAGAACCCACAGGAGAGACCCTAAATAGCCCTAAGAGGGGGATTGACTACCTTATCAGGTATGGATCTATCAGGAGGGGTCTCTGACGTCACCTGCTGGCACTGGCCACACAGAGCCCTCGAGCGTGCCACCACACCTTGCAAAGCAAGGTGGCTGAAGTCTGGGACACACTGGAGGAGCTCTGGGCACCACCCCTGGGGTGGTGATGGACAGAGGAGTGGTCACTCCCCTTTCTTTTGTCCTGTTTCCTGCCAGAGCAGGTGACAAGGGGTCCCTGAACCGGTGCAGACTGGTTTATGCATACAGTGCACCATCTGTGCCCTTCAAAGCATTTCCAGGGGCTGGGGGAGGCTACCCCTCCCCAGCCTGTAACACCTGTGTCCAAAGGGAGAGGGTGTAACACCCTGCTCTCAGAGGAAGTGCTTTGTTCTGCCTTCCTGGGACTGGGCTGCCCAGACCCCAGGAGGGCACAACCCTGTCTGTGAGGTAGCAGCTGTAGCTGCAGTGCAAGCCTCAGAGAGCTGGTTTGGCAGTACTGGGGGTCCATGGTGGTCCCCTCAGGATGCTTGGAATTAGCTCCCCAATACCAGATTTGGAATGGGGTGACAATTCCCTGATCTTAAACATGTTACATGGCCATATTCGGAGTCACCATTGTGAAGCTACATATAGGTATTGACCTATATGTAGTGCAGACGTGTAATGGCGTCCCCGCACTTACAAGGTCCCTGGAAATGTCCCTGAACTATGTGGGGGCACCTTTGCTAGTGTAAGGGTGCCCTCACACTAATTAACTTTGCACCTAACCTTCAGCAAGTGAAGGGTAGATATATAGGTGACTTATAAGTTACTTGAGTGCAGTGAAAATGGCTGTGAAATAACGTGTGCGTTATTTCACTCAGGCTGCAATGGCAGACCTGTGTAAGGGTTTGTCTGAGGTCCCTATGGGTGGCAAAAGAAATGCTGTAGCTCATATGGATCTCCTTTGAACCCCAATGCCCTGGGTACCTAGGTACCATTTACTAGGGACTTATAAGGGGGGTCCAGAGTGCCAATTGAAATTGGTAAATGAAGTCACTGGCATACAGTGACAAATTTAAAAGCAGAGAGAGCATAAGCACTGAGGTTCTGATTAGCAGAGCCTCAGTGACACAGTTAAGCACTACGCAGATACACACATTTGGGCCATAAACTGAGCACTGGGGTCCTCATCAGCAGGATCCCAGTGAGACAGACAAAAACATACTGACATACAGGTACAAATGGGGGTAACATGCCAAGGAAGATGGTCACTTCTATGCCTCAACAGGCATCTTTCTGCGACGACCACCGGTACTCTGCGACTCCTCTCCTGTCAAAGAGCGTGATCCCTGGAACAGAGGTGGTGGACTGAAGTGACTCAGACTGTCCAAAGGTCCAGCTGTCCCAATTTGGTGATTGGTAGAGGCAAAATTAGATAATACTATTGCTCTATTTTTTGGTAGTGTGGTCGAGCAGTAGGCTTATCAGAGGGTAGTGTTAAGCATTTGTTATACACACACAGGCAATAAATGGGAACTCACACTCGAAGACTTAACTCCAGGCCAGTAGATTTTTATATAGAAACATATTATTTTTTAATTTGTTTTAGAACCACAAGATTCAGAATTCAAGTAAATACATAAATTGTAAGGTACTTGGCATAGGTGGGTATGGAACTTTGAAGTAAAACAGTAAGGTACACAATTTTGCAAAAATGGCAATAAGCTATTTCAAAAGTGGACACAGTGCAAAAATCAACTTTTCCTGTGGGCAGTAAGTACAAGTTAGTTTAGCAGGTAATTAAAGCACTTACAAGTTCAGTCTCCGGGGCATAGGTAGCCGACCGTTGGGGGTTCAAGTCAACCCCAAACACCCAGCAACACAGGGCCAGTTAGGTGCAGAGGTCAAAAAGGGGCCCAAATAACATAGGCGCCTATGGAGACTAGGGGTGCCCCGGTTCCAGTCTGCTAGTAGGTAAGTAGCTGCGTCCTCAGGGAGCAGACCAGGGGGCGTTTGTAGAGCACTGGGGGGGTTCCCAAACATGCACACAAAATACACCCTCATTGGCGCAGGGGAGGCCGGTGCAGTGTGCAAACAAGATGTTGGGTTTTCTATTGGAATCAATGGAGGGACCCGGGGGTCAATCTGACAATGCAGGTAGGGCACAGGGGGGTTTCTCAGGCCAGCCACTGACTGGGCGAAGATGAGGGCCGCCTGCTGGTAACTCCTGCACCAGTAGTTGGTTCCTCTCGGGCCTGTCGGGTGTGGGTGCAGTGCTCCTTCCAGGCGTCGGGTTCTTTGTTACCAGGCAGTCGCAGTCACGGTGGTCCTCTGATTCTCACTGCAAGTGTCATCGTTTGGGTGCAGGGAGGTCGTCTCAGGGTGGACACATCATTGGAGTATCCCGGGGGTCCTCTCTGCAGTATTGGTTTCTCTGAACACGAGCCGGGGGCGTCGGGTGCAGAGTGGTGGGGACTCACGCTTCAGGAGTGAGGTGGGAGTCCCTTTAAAGCTGGTTTCTTCTTTGTTGCTTTGGACAAAGCTCCTGTCCACGGGTGTTTTTTGGGTCCTTTGGATTTGCAGGGCAGTCCTCTGAGTCGGCAGAGATCGCTGGGCCCACTGGATGCGTCGCTGTTGCAGGTTCTTTGAGTCTGGAGACAGGCCGGTAGGGTTGGGGCCAAAGCAGTTGTCGTCTCCTCCTTCTCTGTGGGGCTTTCAGGTCAGCAGTCCTTCTTCTTGTTAGGTCGTCAGGAATCTGAGTTCCTGGGTTCAGGGTCTCCCCTAAAGACTGGATTTAGGGGTATGTTAGGATTACAGGGCAGTTGCCAATGGAGGGGGTCACTTCAGCTCTGGTCACCTTAGGGGTGGACCTGGCTGAGGGGGTGACTCCTTGTTTTTCTCATTATCTCCCCCGACTTGCCATCAAAAGTGGGGGCTGTGTCCTGGGACGGGCATCTCCACTAGCTGGAGTGTCCTGGGGCATTGTACCACAAAGCTTGAGCCTTTGAGGCTCACTTCTAGGTGTTACATTTCCTGCAGGGGTAGGTGTGAAGCACCTCCACCCAGTGCAGGCTTTGTTTCTGGCCTCAGAGAGCACAAAGGCTCCTACCCCAGGGGGTCAGAAACTTGTCTTTCAGTGGCAGGCTGGCACAGACCAGTCAGCCCTGCACTGAAGGTTTGGAGAAAATACAGGGGGCATCTCTAAGATGCCCTCTTTGTGCATTTGTTTTATAAATCCGCCACTGGGTTTATTATTCAGAGAAGTTTGATGCCAGTGCTCCACTAACACACACAATCTGCAATGGCAGTGTGCATGTGATAGATGAGGGGTCCCTTAGGGTGGCACAACACATGCTGTAGCCCTTAGGGACTTTCCCTGGTCACAGGGCCCTTGGTACCACTGGTACATTTTACAAGGGACTTATCTATGTGCCAGGAGTGTGCCAATTGCGGAAACAATGGTACATTTTTAGTGAAAGAAAACTGGTGCTGGGGCCTGGTTAGCAGGGTCCCAGCACTCTCTCTGTCAAGTCAGCATCAATATCATGCATAAAAATAGGGGGGGGGGGGTAGCTATAACAAGGAGCCATTTTCCTACAGTATTGCACAGGTGCCTATTCAAAGGTAAGGAATCTGCAACTAGAAGTCTCTCTCAAATGTACAAGTTACTTACCTTCGGTAACAATATATCCGGTAGAGACATATTCTAGTTGCAGATTTCTTACCTAACCACCCATCCTCCCCACACTGCAAACTGATTTCTAGGGACAGGTACTTTGCTCTATGGGCCCTAGTTGTGGCACACCATTCTCCGTGTTCTTCATGGCTCCGCGATACTGGCATGGAAAGTCGTGAAAAGAAAGTCACATCAGTGCGCCGGGGTGGCGCCTGTATACGACCATGGCGTCATCACCTCGACCAAGACGCCTACGACACCTGTGGAGTCAACCAACGGCATGCAGAGGTACTGCTCGAAGAAAAAATCTCCGGATCCAGTCTGACTCCTGGGGAAATTCAAAGGTAAGGAATCTGCAACTAGAATATGTCTCTACCAGATGTATCGTTTCTGAATGTAAGTAACTTTTACACTGTGGAGACTAGTTCTTTGGGTGTGAAAAGACCAGGAATCTCCCATGTTTTGGCTCAAATTAGCTCCCCAGAAAAAAAATCCATCATATATCAACCTCCTGGTAGATTCATGGGCCACCAGGAATTTCATGGATATTGCCTTTGTAAAACATCTTGGGATACCACTTCTGCTTAAAACCAGTCCTGAGGTAGTTGAAACTATTAGTGGTACCCCTTTGTCCTCAGGCCCTGTTACCAAAAGTACTTGTGAGTTGACAATGTAATTATTCTCCAATCATCATGAAATCATACAATTCGATTTGATATGTTCCCCTCAATTCAAAGTAATATTAGGAATTCTATAGCTATAAAAACATAATCCCACTATAAACTGGGTTACACCAAGTGTTACCTTACAGTCTCAGTTCTGTAAAGACCACTGTTGTAGGGAGGCACTACCTGCTAAAGGTATTCCTTTAAGCGTAGGTAATGCAGAAAAAGGAGAACATGAGTTACCTTTGGTATACCAAGATTTTGCAGATGTCTTTGATGAAGGGAGGGCCAGTACATTGCCACCCCATCAGTTCTTTGACTGTCAGATAGATTTATAGCCAGATTCACAAATTCCTTGTAGTAGAACTTACGCTCTAATAAAAAGGGAAAATTCCTATTTGCGCCAATGCTTAGAGGAGATTCTGGCCATAGGATATATAAGACTCTCTAGGTCCCCAGCTTAATCTCCACTATTTTCCATTCCGAAGAAGGGAGGGGAACTTAAGGCTTATATTGATTTTAGAGCCCTAAACAGGATTACCATCAAATCAGATATCCGTTAACTTTGATTTCTACCCTTCTAGATCAGGTAAAAATGCATACATAAACACTAAATCAGATTTGCATGGTGTAGGAAGTTGGCTCTGTATGTACTATTTCAAAGTAAGAAATAGCATGCACAGAGTCCAAGGGTTCCCCTTTGAGGTAAGATAGTGGCAAAAAGAGATAATTCAAATGCTCTATTTTGTGGTAGTGTGGTCGAGCAGTAGGCTTATCAGAGGGTAGTGTTAAGCATTTGTTGTACACACACAGGCAATAAATGAGGAACGCACACTCAAAGACAATTCCAGGCCAATAGGTTTTTGTATAGAAAAATATATTTTCTTAGTTTATTTTAAGAACCACAGGTTCAAGATTTACAAGTAATACTTTAAATGAAAGGTACTTCACTTAGGAACTTTGAATTAGCAAAATAGCATGTACAGTTTTCACAAAAATGGCAATAAGCTATTTTAAAACTGGACACAGTGCAATTTTCAACAGTTCCTGGGGGAGGTAAGTGTTTGTTAGTTTTGCAGGTAAGTAAACCACCTACAGGGTTCAAAGTTGGGTCCAAGGTAGCCCACCGTTGGGGGTTCAGGGCAACCCCAAAGTTACCAAACCAGCAGCTCAGGGCCGGTCAGGTGCAGAGGTCAAAGTTGTGCCCAAAACACATAGGCTTCAATGGAGAAGGGGTGCCCCGGTTCCAGTCTGCCAGCAGGTAAGTACCCGTGTCTTCGGAGGGCAGACCAGGGGGTTTTGTAGGGCACCGGGGGGGGGGGGGCACAAGTCAGCACAAAAAGTACACCCTCAGCAGCACGGGGCGGCCGGGTGCAGAATGCAAACAGGCATCAGGTTTGCAATGGAGTTCAATGGGAAACCCAGGGGTCTCTTCAGCGAAGCAGGCAGGCAAGGGGGGGCTCCTCGGGGTAGCCACCACCTGGGCAAGGGAGAGGGCCACCTGGGGGGGGGCTGCGGGTGCAGATTCTTTACCAGGCGTCGGGTTCTTAGAAACAGGCAGTCGCGGTCAGGGGGAGCCTCTGGATTCCCTCTGCAGGCGTCGCTGGGGGGGGGCTCAGGGGGGTCAACTCTGGCTACTCACGGGCTCGCAGTCGCCGGGGAGTCCTCCCTGTAGCGTTGTTTCTCCTCAAGTCGAGCCGGGGGCGTCGGGTGCAGAGTGCGAAGTCTCACGCTTCTGGCGGGAAACTTGTGTTCTTTAAAAGTCGCTTCTTTGTTGCAAAGATGTTCTTTTTTGGAGCAGAGCCTCTGTCCTCAGGAGTTCTTGGTCCTTTTAGATGCAGGGCCGTCCTCTGAGGCTTCAGAGGTCGCTGGACCCTGTGGAACGCGTCGTTGTTGCAGTTTTTCTTGAAGTGGGGAGACAGGCAGGTAGAGCTGGGGCCAAAGCAGTTGGTGTCTCCGTCTTCTCTGCAGGGCTTTCAGGTCAGCAGTCCTTCTTCATCTTAGGTTGCAGGAATCTGATTTCCTAGGTTCTGGGGAGCCTCTAAATACTGAATTCAGGGGTGTGTTTAGGTCTGGGAGGGCAGTAGTCAATGGCTACTGTCCTTAAGGGTGGCTACACCCTCTTTGTGCCTCCTCCCTGAGGGGAGGGGGGCACATACCTATTCCTATTGGGGAATCGTCCAAAATCAAGATGGAGGATTTCTAAAGGCAGGGGTCACCTCAGCTCAGGACACCTTAGGGGCTGTCCTGACTGGTGGGTGACTCCTCCTTGTTTTTCTCATTATCTCCTCTAGACTTGCCGCCAAAAGTGGGGGCTGTGTCCAGGGGGCGGGCATCTCCACTAGCTGGAGTGCCCTGGGGCATTGTAACACGAAGCCTGAGCCTTTGAGGCTCACTGCTAGGTGTTACAGTTCCTGCAGGGGGGAGGTGTGAAGCACCTCCACCCAGAGCAGGCTTTTGTTTCTGTCCTCAGAGAGCACAAAGGCCCTCACCACATGGGATCAGAAACTCGTCTCTCAGCAGCACGCTGGCACAGACCAGTCTGTCCTGCACTGAACAATTGGGTAAAATACAGGGGGCATCACTAAGATGCCCTCTTTGTGCATTTTGTTTAATAAATCCAACACTGGTATCAGTGTGGGTTTATTATTCTGAGACGTTTGATACCAAAATTCCCAGTATTCAGTGTAGCCTTTATGGAGCTGTGGAGTTCGTTTTTGACAGACTCCCAGACCATATACTCTTATGGCTACCCTGCACTTACAATGTCTAAGGTTTTGCTTAGACACTGTAGGGGCATAGTGCTCATGCACCTATGCCCTTACCTGTGGTATAGTACACCCTGCCTTAGGCTATAAGGCCTGCTAGAGTGGTGACTTACCTATGCCACAGGCAGTGTGAGGTTGGCATGGCACCCTGAGGGGAGTGGCATGTCGACTTAGTCATTTTCTCCCCACCAGCACAAACAAACTGGCAAGCAGTGTGTCTGTGCTGAGTGAGGGGTCCCTAGGGTGGCATAAGACGTGCTGCAGCCCTTAGAGACCTTCCCTGGCATCAGGGCCCTTGGTACCAGGGGTACCAGTTACAAGGGACTTACCTGGGTGCCAGGGTTGTGCCAATTGTGGAGACAATGGTACATTTTAGGTGAAAGACCACTGGTGCTAGGGCCTGGTTAGCAGGGTCCCAGCACACTTCTCAGTCAAGTCAGCATCAGTATCAGGCAAAAAGTGGGGGGTAATTGCAACAGGGAGCCATTGCCTTACAGTGGTCATATGAGGGTTGTAGCCCCGCCCCCCCCCAAGAGAACGTAGCCCATTGGCTACTATCCTACAGTCACCTAAACTCAGTATTTAGGTGCCCCCCAACACCAAAAGAACAGATTCGCTGGACAAAAGAACATGAAGAGCCGCGAAAAGCAAGAACGGAGGAGCATCACCTGACTTGGGTTCCATCTCTTCTGGCCATCCTGCTGCCCTCGACAATTGCACCAAACACAACTCAACCTGCAGCTCTTCTGCCTCCAAAAGCCTGAAGGTCTGAAAAGCACTATAAGAAGTAACCAGGATCTTCTGTGGAATAGCGGAGCTGCTTCCCCGCAGGCACCAAAGAAGATTTACAAAGACTCCGGACCGCGGAGACCCAACATCGGACAGTATCACTGCACCCACGACCCGAGATGAAGTTGCCCAAAGTTTCAGCATAGTCCCTAAGCACTCCGGAGCTAAAGCCAACCTTGGGTTTGCCAACAGTGGGCTTCTCAACACCACCTGCAGCCTCTTTTTGTAGGCCCCTCTGCATCTGGACGCTCTTACCTGAGGAAAAGAGGACCAAAGGTGTCCCTATGTCCCCCAGCATTGTGAGAGCTGAGCCCCCGAAGCCCCCAGAAGAAGATGGTTGTGTTCCCTTCAATTCCAGTAGAATGTCTGTTGTGGAATGATCTGGAGACCTCAGCATGAGCTAAAGTGGAAAGGAAAACCCATGCAGCCCTGCTGAGAATACCTGTGTAGGTCTGTATAAAAGTCAGAGCACAGAGCAAAACCCATGTTAAAAAAGATGTTGGAGCGTGGAATAATGGTCCAAACCTCAAAGAGAAAATGCAAAAAGTCTGGGAAACCAACTTCTGAGGAAACACAAGCGCAGATCCCCTTGATTAAACAGGGGGCCTTACACTGCAGAGTTTCTAGGCCCAGGGGGACCCTAAAGGGAAGATCTTTGCCAGGGATAAAGGACCCGTCCCACTTTTGAAAGTCTGAGATAGCAAGCTGCTGGCCAGGAAAAGGCAGATGTTTGTGGCTCCCACAAGATCTATTGGGAGGATGGGCTCCTCTACACTGAGGCCAGAGACCCCACATTTAGTGCCAGTAGTCGAGTGGTAGTGCCTAAGCAGTACAGGGAGTTCTTTCTCACTTTTGCCCATGACAACCCCCTAGCTGGGCATCTTGGCCAACCCAGAACTTGGAGTAGGTTGGTGAACCCCTTCTACTGGCCTGGCATGTGCCAGAAAGTGAAGGAGTTTTGCCACTCCTGTGTCATCTGCCTGTCAGGCCAGTGGCAAGACAAGTGTCAAACCAAAGCCCCCTTAATTCTACTACCATTGGTTGGGGTACCCTTTGAAAGGGTAAGGGTCGACATTATTGGCCCCCTGGGCCCCCCAACTACATCAGGGAACAGGTTTATACTGGTGGTAGTGGATCATGCCACTAGGTACCCTGAGACAATTACCCTTAGGACTGCCTCTGCAGTTGCTAGAGCCCTCATCAATCTCTGTATTAGGGTGGGCTTTCCTAAAGAGGTGGTTTCAGACAGAGGTCCAAATGTCATGTATGCTTACCTCACAGCAATGTGGAAGGAATGTGGTGTGACTTATAGGTTCACAGCTCCGTACCATGCCCAACCAAATAGTTTAGTTGCAAGGGTCAACAAAACCATGAAAGGTATGGTCATGGTGCTCCCTGAAAAACTGAAAAGGAGATGGGATGTCCTTTTGCCATGTCTGCTTTTTGCCTACAGAGAGGTGCCTCAAAAGAGGTGGGTTTTAGCCCCTTTGAACTTTTGTTTGGGCATCCACTGAGTCTGGTGAGGGAAGGCTGGGAGAGACTTCTCAAAGAGTTCAAACAAGACATAGTAGACTATATGCTTGGCCTATGTTTCAGGATGGCTGAGTACATAGAAAAAGACAACAAAATCCATGAGGCAAGCCAAGAGCTCCAGAAGCAATGGTTTGACCAGAAGGATGCACTGGTGGAGTGTCAACCAGGGCAGAAGGTATGGGTGTTGGTGCCTGTAGTTCCCAGGGCCCTCCAGGACAAATTAGTGGACCCTACCCTAAAGGGGAGTCACCCATCTGGTGGACCTTAGCACTACCAGGATCCCTCGCAGAGTCATCCATGTAAACCGCCTTAAACCGTACTATGACAGGGCTGATGTAACCATGCTGATGGTCACTGATGAAGGCCAGGAAGAAGAGAGTGAACCTCTCCCTGACCTCCATGCCCACACCCATGCAGGTGGGTCAGTTAAAGGAGTGGTCTTATCAGACATCCTCACTGCCCAACAGCAAGCTGACTGAAGTCTCGAAACAGTATACTGGGTTCTTTTCTTCGACCCATATTTAGAATACTTGGTGTAACCATGTTGTGGACACTGGAGCCAGCCAGCCTGCCTGCTAAAAGCAACATCTACAGATAGCCTGATCAAGTCAAAGAAAGCATCAGAGCTGAAGTAAGCAAGATGCTGGAACCTCGGGGTGATTGAGCCCTCTGAAAGCCCCTGGGCTAGCCAAGTGGACCTGGCCCCAAACTTCAGTCCAACGGAGATAAACCAGAGCTAATAATTTGTGTGGACTGGAGGGGCCTCACTGCTGTCACTAGAACAGATGCTCACCATATTCCAAAGGCTGATGAATTAATTGACAGACTGGGTGCAGCCAAGTTTCTCAGTAACTTTGACTTGACACCAGAGTACTGGCAGATTGGGTTCACCCCAGGAGAAAAGAGAAAACAGCATTCTCAACCCCATATGAGCACTACCAGTTTACTGTGATTCCCCTTGGATTAAGGAATGCACCTGCCATCTTCCAAAGGCTGGTGAACCAAGCCCTAGTTGGGTTAGAGTCTTTTAGTGCAGGATATCTGGATTATATTGCTGTCTACAGCTCTACTTGGCAGGATCACCTGCTCCATCTTGGGAAGGTCCTTGAGGCTCTGCAGCAGGCAGGCTTCACTATCAAGGCAAATGCCATGATAGGGCCGGGCATAGTTCTATACTTAGGCCAACTTCCAGATGGAGGCCAGGTACAACCCTTACAATCCCAGATCCAGACAATTCTGGACTGCGAGGCCCCAACAACCTAGACACAAGTCAGGGCATTCCACAGCTTGACTGGGTACTCCAGGTGGTTTGTGAAGGGGTATGGCACTATTATTGCACCCCTCACAGAACTCACCTCCATGAAACAACAAAGAAGGTAAACTGGAGAGTTAGCTGTCAATAGGCTTGACACCCTGAAGGAGGTGCTGTGTTCACCCTTTCTAAAGGCTCCAGATTATACCAAACAGTTAATTGTGCAGACAGATGCCTCTGAACATGGGATAGGAGCTGCCCTGTCCCAGACCAACAATGATGGCCAGGACCAACCTGTTGCTTTCATTAGCAAGCAATTACTCCCCAGAGAACAGTGTTGGAGTGCCATAGAGAGGGAAGCCTTTCCTGTGGTCTGTTCTTGAAGAAGCTTGGGCCATACTTGTTTGATAATCACTTCATTGTTCGAACTAAACACAGGCCTCTTAGACGGACGATGCAAATGAAGTGAGAAAATCCTAAACTGTGGAATTGGTCCATCTCCCTACAGGGTATGGACTTTTTTAGTTGTACACAGACCAGAGACTGACCATGCCAATGCTGATGTCCTTACCCGTTTTTTCCACTTAGACAATGAAGACTCCCTTGGGAAAGGTTAGTCTCATTCCCTTTCCTTTAGGGTTAGGGAGGAGGTAGGGTATAGGAAGGTGCCCTTTTTGACATGGTCACCCCCACTTTTTGCTCACTGGTACTCAGTTTTTTCGATCAACGTGCACTGAGTACCTGCTAAACAGGTCCCCAGTGCCAGTGCTCATTCCCTAAAAACAGGTAACATTGTGTGCAATTGGCACACTTCTTCACCCATGTAGGTCCTAGTAAGTGGTACCCTGATACCTAGTACCTGGGTGGAGTGAAGGGTCCCTAGGGGCTGCAGCACAGACTTTACCACCCTCAGGGACCCCACTAAAAATGAGAAGCATACTGCAGCTATTGCAGTCTGCATGCCCTTGTGCAAGCCAGGAGAAAACACAACATGTGCCATGCCCCTATCACTGCAGCTAAGTGTATGTAAGTCACCCCTAAGGTAGGCCTAAGAGCCTTAAGGCATGTGTGCAGTACACCTAGTGCGTGGCCATGTCTACACGAGCGGATATGGCCCTGTGATGCTCAGCTCCATTGCTGAGCATTGCGAGTGAACCGGGAAGCCATATCTGATAGAGACTTCTAGTTGCAGATTCCTTACCTTAGAATTTTCCCCCAGGCGTCGGACTGGATCCAGAGATTTTTCTTCGAGCAATACCCTTGCACGTCAGTAGGTGGCATTGGTCTACTCTGCAGGCATCGTAGGCATCGTGGTCACCGTAATGACGTTGGGAGTAGTACATAGATGCCACCCTTGCGCAGTGATGTCAGTTCTTTTCTTTCCGCGCGCTGATCTGGAGAAGAGCTACCCTGGCAAATTTTTGGCCAAATTCTACCGTTTTGTAGAGTTTTTTTCTGTGCGACTTTGATGCGTCGAGGATGTTCCCAAATACCGGGTTCAAGCCTTGTGAGGACTGCCATCAGACGATGTCCGTGACAGATCCTCATTGCATTTGTCTGTGGTGCCTTGAGCGCGACCACGACCTGAAGTCATGCTGCGAGTGCCGGGCCATGCAACTGAAGGCTTTGAGGGAGCAGTCCCTAAAGCTAATGGTGGCCCGCATTCGACTCTGCGGAGGTCCCGGTCTTGTTCGAGAGGAAGGTCTTGAGATCGGTCGCGGAGTCATCACCACTCGTCTTCTTCTAAATCCCCAGGTCAAGGTAAGAAGGAGAAGAAGTCGAAGTCCCATCGCTCTCCGACTTCGCCCCGCCACTCGGCCGACGCGGGAACAACGTCCACGCACTAGGCCTCCGTCCTCGGAGACTGCGTCTGGGTCGGCTCCACGTTTCCCCGAGTTTCCCAGAGCCGGTGCGACCCCCGCCCAACTAAAAGAGTTTTACGAGGCCATGCGCCTCATATTTGGGCGGGCCGACCCTGATACAGCGCCTTCGGGCCCAGGGGGTTCGGCTGAGGGGCCTTTGGGTTCTGCGTCGGCGGCTTCGGCCCCACCCACCGATTTCACCTGCGGATCCGTGCGTGGATCCGCTCCGGTCGCACCCTTGAGACCTTCCCCGGTGCTGGGTCGATTATCGACAGTCCCGACGACGGTGGAGCCCACTATCGACGTCGACCCAATTCTTATCCCCGACGACTAGGAGTCGGAGCAGCATTGGCCAATGCCGCCTTCGGCTGCGATGGGGCCTATTCGCCAGGTCGGATTCAGACCCTTTTTCCTATGGGGAGGAAATGCAGGGGTCCCTGGACCCTTATGAATACCAGGATGACCCTACTATGGACTGGGCACAGGAATTGGGCGAAGCCAGTGGTCTGGATACTTCTCCTGACGCTGGATGCTGTCTCCTCCTACCGTGGCTACAGCGGAGGGAGCAATTTATGGTATGGTGGTTAGTAGGGCAGCTGAGGTCCTTGACCTTGAGCTTCTTACTGTAGAGGTAAGGTCTAATCTCCTGACGGAGGTGCTTCAGCCATGGGCTTCTACTTCAGAACCCCTTTTGCCATTTAATGAAGCCCTCACCGATGTCCTTTTGGGTACATGGTCCAAACCCAACACAGGGGCTCCTGTGAATAGGACTATCGCACGCCGCCATCATCCTGCTCCGAACGACCCTAAATTCTTGTCCCAACACCCCACGCCTGAGAGTCTTGTTATCCAGGCTTCCTCTTCTTTGGGCGCGTTCCCTTCCGCACCCCCAGATAGGGAATCCAAAAGGCTGGAACAGTTCGGCAAGAAGTTGTTTTCTTCCTCCAGTCTCGCGCTGCGGTCTGTGAACACCACATGCCTTTTGGGCTGCTAGACCCACTCTTTGTAGGATTCAGTTGCGCAAGTCCTGCCGCAGATACCGGATGAGGCCCGTGCTGTCGTCTCCCAAGCTGTGAACGAAGGGAAAGACGCAGCAAAGTTCTCAATCCATTGTGGGCTGGATACGACCGACTCTCTGGGCAGATTGGTTGCTACGAAAGTGGCCTTACGGTGCCACGCATGGGTACGGACTTCTGGTTTTTCAGGGAATGTCCCAACAGTCTCTCATGGACATGCCCTTTGATGGCACCCGTCTCTCCGGAGACAAAGCGCACTTAGCCGTGGAGAGATTCCTCAGTCTTTCCTCGGCCCCTCGCAGTCTGCTTTTCACCCCTTTCGTGGACACGGAAGGGGCACCCTGTCGCGTCCTCCAGACAGCCACCGTGCCTCGCACGCTAGACAGCTTATGTGTGGCCGAGGACCCGGAATCCCATGTGGCCGTGGGACAGGGAACGAGAGGTCTGTCCTGTCCACCTCTGCCCACGCTGCAGCCTCCAAACCCTCCTGGTCCATCCCCTCACTCCCATCCAATTGGTGGCAGGATTCGTCATCACCTGCCACACTAGGAGCATATCACCATGGATGGGTGGGTTTTGCAGATCGTTCCAAAGGGCTACTCCCTCCCTTTTGAATCTGCTCCACCACACATGCCACCATCCTTCAATCACCTTCCAGAGGATCATTTGGTGCTTCTCCGCCAGGAAGACGCAGCTCTCTTGGCCAAGGGAGCTATAGAAAAGGTTCCTGTGCCAGAAGAAGGTCGTGGTTGTTATTCCTGCTACTTTCTGATACCACAGGAGGACAAGGGCATACGTCCTATCCTAGACCTTCGGGACCTAAAGTACTTCCTCAAGAAGGAGAAATTCAAAATGCTCACCCTGGCTCAGGTCATGTGTGCCCTAGACCCAGGAGACTGGATGGTAGCGTTGGACTTGCAGGACGCTTATTTCCTCATCCCCATCCTTGTAGGAGGCTGGCCTGGCTTATAGTGGGTACCTAGTGGTACTTACACCTTGTGCCAGGTCCAGTTATCCCTTATTAGTAGACTATAAGTGTTCTAGCAGCTTAGGCTGATAGAAGTAGCTATAGCAGAGCTGCTTAGGCTGAACTAGGAGACATGCAAAGCTCCTACTATACCACTTATATCATATACCACCCTATTATAAGTAACACAATACTCAGAGTTACTAAAAATAAAGGTACTTTATTTTAGTGACAATATGCCAAAAGTATCTCAGAGGATATACTCCCTTAGGAGGGAAGTAAAATACACAAAATATACACACAAATCAAAATCAGGTAAGTAAACAGTTAGAAAAGTAGTGCAAACACAGTAGAACACAATAGAATACAATAGGGAGAAATAGGCCTAGGGGCAACACAAACCATATACTCCAAAAGTGGAATGCGAACCACAAATGGACCCCAGGCCTAGTGTAGTGTGTAGAGAGTCGCTGGGAGTGTAAGAAAACACTAAGGGTGTCCCAAGATACCCCACTCCAAGACCCTGAAAAGTAGGAGTAAAGTTACCCTACTACCCCAGAAAGACAGTAAAGTCGAGATAGGGGATTCTGCAAAGGCAACAACTGATTGCAAAGCACTGAAGACGGATTCCTGGACCTGAGGACCTGCAAAGAAAGGGGGCCAAGTCCAAGAGTCACGCAAGTGTCCGGGGGGGCATGAGCCCACTAAACCCCAGATGAAGGTGCAAAAGGACTGCCTCCGGATGGAAGAAGCCGAAGATTCTGCAACAACGGAAGGTGCCAGAAATTTCTCCTTTGGTCAGAAGATGTCCCACGGCGTGCTGGAGGATGCAGGGTTGTTTCCATGCAGAAAGACCGCAAACAAGCCTTGGTAGCTGCAAGAATCACGGTTGAGGATTTTGGGTGCTGCCAGGGCCCAGGAAGGACCAGGAGGTCGCCCCTTGGAGGAGGAGACAGAGGGGACACTCAGCAACAGAGAGAGCCCACGCAGAAACAGGCAGCACCCGCAGAAGCACCGGAAAAGGTGTTCAGAAGATCTGAGCACGGCGGTCGTCTCACCACAACAAAGGAGGGTCCCACGAAGTCGGAGTCCAACTCAGCGAGTTGGGCAATACAAGAGGGAGTGCTGGGGACCTGGGCTGTGCTGTGCACAAAGTAAGTCTTGCAAAAGTGCACAGAAGCCCTAGCAGCTGCTGTTCACGCAGTACACAGGATTACTGTCTGGCGTGGGGAGGCAAGGACTTACCTCCACCAAATTTGGACAGAAGGGCCACTGGACTGTCGGGGCACCTGGATCCAGCTCCTGTGTTCCAGGGACCACGCTCATCAAGATGAGAGGGGACCCAGAGGACCGGTGATGCAGGAGTTTGGTGCCTGCGTTAGCAGGGGAAAAGTTCAGTCGACCCACGGGAGATTTCTTCTTTGCTTCCAGTGCAGAGTGAAGGCAGACAGCCCTCAGAGCATGCACCACCAGGAAACAGCCGAGAAAGCCGGCAGGATGAGGCGCTACAATGTTGCTGGTAGTTGTCTTGCTACTTTGTTGCAATTTTGCAGGCATCCTGGAGCAGTCAGCGGTCGATCCTTGGCAGAAGTCGAAGAGAGAAGTGCAGAGGAACTCTGGTGAGCTCTTGCATTTGTTATCTGAGGAGAAACTCACGAGAGAGACCCTAAATAGCCCTCAGTGGAGGATTGGCTACAGAGAGAGGTAAGCACCTATCAGGAGGGGTCTCTGACGTCACCTGCTGGCACTGGCCACTCAGTGGACTCCATTGTACCCTCACATCTCTGCATTCAAGATGGCAAAGGTCTGGGACACACTGGAGGAGCTCTGGGCCCCTCCCCTGGGGAGGTTCTGGTCAGGGAAGTGGTTACTCCCCTTTCCTTTGTCCAGTTTCGAGCCAGAGCAAGGCTGGGGTGATCCCTTAACCGGTGTAGACTGGCTGATGCAAGAAGGGCACCATCTGTGCCCTTCAAAGCATTTCCAGAGGCCAGGAGAGGCTACTCCTCTCAGGTCCTTAACACCTATTTCCAAAGGGAGAGGGTGTAACACCCTCTCTCAGAGGAAATCCTTTGTTCTGCCTTCCTGGGACTGGGCTGCCCAGGCCCCAGGAGGGCAGAAACCTGTCTGAGGGTTGGCAGCAGCGGTAGCTGCAGAGAAACCCCCAGAGAGCTAGTGTAGCAGTACCCGGGCTCTATGCTGGAGCCCTGGGGATGCATGGAATTGGCCCCCAATACCAGAATGGTATTGGGGTGACAATTCCATGTTCCTAGACATGTTACATGGCCATGTCCGGAGTTACCATTGTGAAGCTACACATAGGTATTGACCTTTATGTAGTTCACACGTGTAATGGTGTCCCCGCACTCACAAAGTCCGGGGAAATTGCCCTGAACAATGTGGGGGCACCTTGGCTAGTGCCATGGTGCCCTCACACTTGGTAACTTTGCACCTATCCTTCATTAAGTGAGGGTTAGACATATAGGTGACTTATAAATTACTTTAGTGCTGTAAAATGGCTGTGAAATAACGTGGACATTATTTCACTCAGGCTTCAGTGGAAGTCTTGTGTAAGAATTGTCTGAGCTCCCTGTGGGTGGCAAAAGAAATGCTGCAGCCCCTAGGGATCTCCTGGAACCCCAATACCCTGGGTACTTAGGTACCATATACTAGGGAATTATAAGGGTGTTCCAGTGTGCCAATCAGAATTGGTAAAATTAGTCACTAGCCTGCAGTGACAATTTTAAAAGCAGAGAGAGCATAAACACTGAGGTTCTGGTTAGCAGAGCCTCAGTGATACAGTTAGGCACCACACAGGGAACACACATAGGCCACAAACTTATAAGCACTAGTGTCTTGGCTAGCAGGATTCCAGTGACACATATCAAGCAAACTGACAACATAGGGTTTTCACTATGGGCACTGGGCCCCGGCTAGCAGGATCCCAGTGAGACAGTAAAAACACATTGACATATACTCACAAACAGGCCAAAGGTGGGGGTAGCAAGGCTAGAAAGAGGCTACCTTCCTACACTTATCCCACCGCTGCACCACCAATGTAGGAGGCTGGCCTGGGTTACAGTGGGTACCTAGTGGTACTTACACCTTGTGCCAGGTCCAGTTATCCCTTATTAGTAGATTAGAAATGTTCTAGCAGGTTAGGCTGATAGAGGTAGCTATAGCAGAGCAGCTTAGGCTGAAATAGGAGACATGCAAAACTCCAACTATACCACTTATATCATATAGCACTATATCATAAGAAACACAATACTCAGAGTTACTAAAAATAAAGGTACTTTATTTTAGTGACAATATGCCAAAAGTATCTCAGAGGATATACTCCCTTAGGAGGTAAGTAATATACACAAAATATACACACAAACCAAAATCAGGTAAGTAAACAGAAAAGTAGTGCAAACACTGTAGAACACAATAGAATGCAATAGGAGACAATAGGCCTTGGGGCAACACAAACCATATACTCCAAAAGTGGAATACAAACCACAAATGGACCCCAGGCCTAGTGTAGTGTGTAGAGGGTCGCTGGGAGTGTAAGAAAGCACTTAGGGTGTCCCAAGATACCCCACCCCAAGACCCTGAAAAGTAGGAGTAAAGTTACCCTACTACCCCAGAAAGACAGTAAAGTTGAGATAGGGGATTCTGCAAGGACAACAACTGACTGCAAAGCACTGAAGACGGATTCCTGGACCCGAGGAACTGTAAAGGAAGGGGGCCAAGTCCAAGAGTCACGCAAGTGTCCGGGGAGGACCAGGAGCCCACTAAACACCGGATGATGGTGCAAAAGGGCTGCCTCTAGGTGGAAGAAGCCGAAGATTCTGCAACAACAGAAGGTGCCAGGAACTTCTACTTTGGTCAGAAGATGTCCCACGGCTTGCTGGAGGAGGCAGAGTTGTTTCCACGCAGAGAGACCGCAAATAAGGCTTGCTAGCTGCAAGAGTCACTGTTGAGGATTGTGGATGCTGCCAGGGCCCAGAAAAGACCACAAGGTCGATCCTTGGAGGAGGAGACAGAGGGGGCGCTCAGCAACAGAGAGAGCCCACGCAGAAGCCGGCAGCACCCGCAGAAGCATCTGAACAGGCGTGCAGAAGATCTGAGCACAGCGGTCGTCTCAGCACAACAAAAGAGGGTCCCACGAAGTCGGAGGTTAACTCAGTGAGTTGGGCATTGGAGGGTGGAGTGCTGGGTACCTGGGCTAGGCTGTGCACGAAGGAAGTCTTGCAAAAGTGCATAGAAGCCCTAGCAGCTGCAGTTCACGCAGTACACAGGATTACTGTCTGGCGTGGGGAGGCAAGGACTTATCTCCACCAAATTTGGACAGAAGGGCCACTGGAGTGTATGGGGTCACATGGATCCAGCTCCTGTGTTCCAGGGACCACGCTCGTCAAGATGAGAGTGGACCCAGAGGACCAGTGATACAGAAATTTGGTGCCTGTGTTGGCAGGGGGAAGATTCCGTCGACCCACGGGAGATTTCTTCTTGGCTTCCAGTGCAGGGTGAAGGCAGACAGCCCTCAGAGCATGCATCACCAGGAAACAGTCGTGAAAGCCGGCAGGATTAGGTGCTACAATGTTGCTGGTAGTCGTCTTACTACTTTGTTGAGGTTTTGCAGGTGTCCTGGAGCAGACAACGGTCGATCCTTGGCAGAAGTCGAAGAGAGAAGTGCAGAGGAACTCAGGTGAGCTATTGCATTTGTTATCTGACGAGAAACCCACAGGAGAGACCCTAAATAGCCCTCAGAGGAGGATTGGCTACCTGACCAGGTAAGAGCCTATCAGGGGGGAACGTTATTTCACTCAGGCTGCAGTGGCAGGCCTGTGTAAGAATTGTCTGAGCTCCCTATAGGTGGCAAAACAAATGCTGCAGCCCATAGGGATCTCCTGAAACCCCAATACACTTGGTACCTAGGTACTATATACTAGGGAATTATAAGGGTGTTCCAGTGTGCCCATCAGAATTGGTAAAATTAGTCACTAGCCTGCAGTGACAATTTTAAAAGCAGAGAGAGCATACACACTGAGGTTCTGGTTAGCAGAGATCAGTGATACAGTTAGGCACCACACAGGGAACACATACAGGGCACACTTCATGAGCACTGGGGTCCTGGCTACCAGGATCCCAGTGACATAGGCAAAAACATACATACATACAAGTAAAAACAGGGGTAACATGCCAGGGAAGATGGTACTCTCCTACAATCCTGCCTGCCCACAGACGTTACCTACTTTCATTTTACCGTACTCCCCTTCGGCCTTACCAAGGCCACTCGGGTGTTCACGAAAGTGATGGCGGTGGTTGCAGCTCATCTGTGCAGGTTAGGGGTTTCAGTCTTCCCCTACCTTGACGACTGGCTGTTGAAGGTGGACTCGGCCCTGAAAGTCGTCTCCCACCTTCAGACTACGGCGAACCTCCTGCACACGCTGGAGTTTACTATCAACGTGCCGAAGTCACACCTGACTCCCTCTCAGTCGCTCCCTTTTATCGGGGCAGTTCTGGACACAGTGCAGTTTCGGACTTATCCTCCCGAAAAAGGAGTCCAATTCATTCAGGCTATGATTCAGATTTTTTGGCCTAGGTATTAGGTTTCGTTGAGACTGACTCTGAGGCTGCTGAGCCTCATGGCCTCCTGCATCCTGCATCCTGTTAGTAACACATGCCAGAGGGTATATGCAGGCTCTGCAGTGGGACCTGAAGTTCCAGTGGGCGCAGCATCAGGGGAATCTCTCCGACCTGGACCAGAGCTCGAAGGGAACTGCGAAAGACCTGCAGTGGTGGCTTTCAAATCCAAATTGGATCCATGGCAGATCCCACTCCCTTCCCCAACCTGAACTCTCTACAGTGACACACGTCACTTCTAGGTTGGAGCGGAGATCAGAGGCCTCTGGTCTCCACTGGAGTGGGGCTCCATATAAATCTGCTGGAGCTCCGGGTGATTAGGCTTGTATTGAAAGCATTCCTTCCCTCTCTCAAAGGGAAAGTAGTGCGGGTGTTCACGGACAATACTTCCGCCATGTGGTACTCCAACAAACAGGACGGAGTAGGGTCCTGGACCCTTTGTGAGGAGGCACTGCACCTCTGGACATGGTTGGAACATCAGGGCATTACCCTGATGGTTCAAAATCTGGCGGGGCTCCTTCAATGCCAGAGTGGACGAACTCAGCAGTTGATGCACAGACGCTCACCAATAGCATCTCCATCCGGAGGTGGCGCAAGGTCTCTTTCAGCAATGGGGAGACCCTTGGTTAGATCTGTTCGCCTCTGCAGAGAACGCACAATGTCAGCTGTTTTGTGTGTTGCATTTTCCAAGGCGGCACTCGCTTGGAGACGCTTTTCGGCTCGAGTGGAACTCCTGCCTCCTTTACGCCTTCCCCCCATCCCCCTTCTGCCCACAGTTCTCAAGAAAATCAGGAACGACCGGGCCCAAGTCATCTTGGTGGCTCCGGACTGGGCTCGGAGAGTGTGGTATTCAGAGCTATTGAGCATGTCCATCGATGCTCCACTCAGACTGCCTCTTCGTTGTGATCTTCTGTCCCAGCAACAGGGGACAGTTCTTCGCCCAGGCCTGTCCAACCTCCGCCTTCATGCTTGGAGATTGAGCGGCAACAGTTGACGGCTTTTGCCCTTATACCCGAAGTATGCAATGTTGTCTTGGCAGCCAGGCGTCCATCAGCTAAAACTGTATACACCTATCGTTGGAATAAATTTGTGGCATGGTGTGCCAACAAATCTGTTGATCCCCTTTCCGCCCCTCTGTCAGAGGTTCTTCTGTTCATTCTCTCTCTAACCCAGCATTGCTCTGCTTTGGGCAACCTTTAAGGGTAGTTCTCTGCCATTTCGGCCTTTCTGAGACTACCTGATCAGCCCTCACTCTTTAAATGTCCTATTATGAGTAGATTCCTAAAAGGGCTCACCCATTTATTTCCTCCCACTCAATTTATCATGCATCAGTGGACCTTAATCTTATACTTACTTGTTTGATGTGTACCCCCTTTGAGCCAAAGCATAATTGTTCCTTGCGGCTCCTCCCCTTCAAAACTGTCTTTCTAGTCGCTATCACCTCTGCACGAAGGGTGAGTGAGCATCAGGCCCTTTCCTCAAAGCCTCCATACTTTTCTGTGCACCCTGGCAAAGTTGTGTTGCACACTAGGGCATCCTTCTTTCCTAAGATGGTTACACCCTTTCATGTAGGCCAGTCCATCACTTTGCCTACTTTCTACGCACCCCCACATCCTTCCCATGAGGAGGAGAGACTCAACCGTCTGGACCCAAAAAGAGCGTTGGTGTTGTACCTCAATTGTACTAAAGATTTCCGGGTGGACGATCAACTCTTCGTTGGGTATGTGGGTGCGAGAAAAGGGAAGGCGGTGCAAAAGCGTACCATCTCTTGATGGGTGCTTCTTTGCATCAAAATGTGCTACGCTTTGGCCAAAAAGCAACCTCCTGAGGGCTTGTGTGCTCATTCCACCAGAGCACCTGCTGCTTCCACTGCGTTAGCACGCGGAGTTCCTGTCCTGGATATCTGCCAGACCGCTACGTGGGCGTCCCTGCACACGTTTGCTAAGCACTACTGCCTAGACAGTCATGTCCGTTGAGACGCCTATTTTGGTCGTTCGGTCCTGTAGGACTTTCAATTGTGATCTTGGTTCGCAGCCCACCACCAAGGATGGCATTGCTTGGGTATCTATTCTAAGGTAAGGAATCTGCAACTAGAAGTCTCTTTCAGATGTACAAGTTACTTACCTTCTGTAATGAAATATCTGGTAGAGACATATTCTAGTTGTAGATTCCTTACCTCCCACCCATCCTCCCCTCTTCCGAACTGATTTCTAGGGACAGGGATTCCCCCTTTCAGGTCCTTAGCTATGGAGCACCAATCTCAGTGTTCCTAGCGGCTCTGCGCTCTGGCGTCTAAAGTTGTTAAAAGAAACTGACATCACTGCGCAAGGGCGGCGTCTATGTACTACACCTGACGTCATCACTGCAACCAGACGCCTGCGGATTCTACAGACGCCACCTACCAACGCGCAAGGATTTTGCTCGAAGAAAAATCTCCGGATCCAGTCTGACATCTGGGGGAAATTTCTATTGTAAGGAATCTGCAACTAGAATATGTCTCTACCAGATATTTCGTTACCGAAAGTAAGTAATTTGTACTTTAAGGTACGTGCTGGACATTCGTCAACACGAGTGACCCAGTCACATAATGGCTTTACCGAACCCTATAGTGTTTGGTATCATGTATGGCATTTGAATGTAAGACGTTTCATGCAGCAATAGTACTTTGGAACTCATGCTGCTTAAAAACGCATTAATTTACAAAAAGTGTTACTCACTTGCAAATCGTTCTAAGAACCGCTACTGTATTTATTCTTTGCAAATGTTCTGGTGTTTATAAATAATACAAAAAACAAACTGTTTTTCTAACCAATTGGTCTCTGAGTTGCTTCGTGATTGTGAGTCTTATTCATTGACTGCGCGTTCAACAAATGCTTAGCACTACCCTCTGACGAGCCTAACTGCTCGCCCACACTACCACAAAAGAGAGCTTTTGGGATTGTCACTTTTACTCCTCTAAACCAATAAGGGTTGTCCTGGCCCATCTGCATAGTGCCTCCTACATTGTGTCACTGCATAGACAGCCAGCATCCTACAATATAGCATATACTAAAGGTACTGGTATTAAAGGGACAACCCCTTTCTGCATGTTATTTTTTGGGCGTTGTAAACAGAGGTGCTAAGATGTACTAATTAAGAAAAATGCATTACACCAGTGTTCCCATCCTGTGGTCCGGTGACCCCTGGGGGTTCGCGACTGCTTACAAATGTACATAATATAACCAGATTAGGTCCTCAGCTTTCAGTAATGACTTTCTGGGGGGTCCCTGGATTCCAATAATGATTCAGTGGGGGTCCCTGGGTCCCAGTAATGATAAAGTGGGGGTCCACAGAAGTCAAAAGGTTGAGAACCCCACTGCATTACACATTTGATAAAACGGTAATATGTTTTACTATTTTGTTAAAATGTTTTCTTAAATGAAAATAAACACAGTGAGTAACGTGTTTATGATTTTTATTTTTAAGGCTTTACCCTGTGGATAAGAGCAGAATCAACGAATTTGGCGAGTCATATGAAGAAAAACCTAAACGAAAACCCCATCTAGATTAAATCGAGCTGTAAAAACCATCTCTTTGGACTTTGTCTGTAATGTTTTGATGAATGCTTGTAATCGATCATTGAAGATAACACTTATTGAGTATTAGAGTATTTGTGAAAGCTGCAGGTCTTCAAGGACTACTCATCCTGTGCATTGCCAAATTCTTAAAATATCGTAAAATATGTTTTTAGTGGAAGAAAAGAACATTCCCCATAACATACAACCTTCGTTTTGTATCTTTTTAAATACGGCCAACAAATATTATGAAACTTGTATAAATACAGTGATGTTTAAACATGTCACTGAAAGCAAAAAAAAGATAGCAATTAACTTAAGATAAAAGTACTTTGAGCTGATAGTTTTTCTTATTCAATGTCCACTTGAAATTGTTGATGGGGGAGGGAGGGAATAAGGCAATAAATATGTTTTCAGGCTGTGAAAAATCTATAGAAAAGCTGTTTCAGGGGAACAATTTTGCTGGTCTGTGTGCATTGCATTTGTCAAATTGGTAACTGCGTGAGAGAACTACGGGCACCATAGGGGTGTATTTAGTTTACTTTTTTTTGTGTGTATTCTGCTGTTAGGAAATGTCCATGGTGCTGATGAAGGGAAAACTTGGAACCATACATTTTTATATTCAACTCTCGCTCTTGGAGTTAGCTATGCATTTGTGTTCTAATCATGCATATTAAATTGGGGGGGGAGCGGGGAGGTAGTGGGCCACATTTAAAAAATCGCAACCAGTTATTTATTGAGCCTGGTTTGCAATGCTCCATAACTTACTTGTTGGTCACCCGTGATCGTATTATAAAACTCTGTATACGGTTGGTCGACAGTGAAAATAGCTTAGTGATTTGGAGACAGCTTAACTTTTACTGAGAATCATTTTCCGCTTTGTGACAACAAAGTAATACGGTTTTGAACTTGGGGTGCAAATGCGACAGCTGTCAAGATTTATTGGACATTTGTTTGCAGGGAATGTCTGAAGTAGATGAGTTAAATGGTAACATTTAATGTTCCAACACACTGCTGTAGTTATTATAGGTAAATCCTTAAAAACGTATCACTTAAATAATGCTTTGCTGTATAGCAGAAGTGACATTTTAAACTGATGCATGCATTGTCGAATTCATTAAATGACATCACAATTCGTTTTCAATATCAAGTGTTTAAACTAGTGATTTTAAACTTGTGCTCCTCTCTTGCTTCTTCATTGTTAAAAATCCTCCGCCGCCCTGAGAGAAACCTAGAATATGTTCAAATGATAGGCATGTGGTGCCGTGTACAACCAGCAATGATCCAAGTGTACGAAAATAAAAATAAAAATACAGCCCAAGTGTTGGAGCGTCGGTCCTTAATAAGTAAACTTACATGGGGGCGCGTATAGGGTGTTCTTATCATAGTTTTGACACAGAATCAGAAATCAATTCACAATAGTCAATAACCATTAACCTCGGCTAACATCAATTAGCATCAGCATGTGGGGCTTCGTGTAAAACAATTTAGAACACAAATTTGGAAAACATCTCCCTAAAGAAAGTACTAAGTAAGCAGAGTTGGTACCTAGAAAGAAAAGGCATAAAAATGTCATTGTCATATCTACCTATCCACGGTATGGGTCAGCAAGCAGAATCAGTCTTCGTCCTTAGGTCATCAGTCGATTAGCAACGCATCAGGCTCTCAGTCAGAGTATGAGCCCAATGACAGAACCTTGAATCTCTTCTTCTCAATATCGCAGCAAAATCTCTCTCCTAACATCCTCTGAAGTATTTTCCCTCTGTCACGTTGTTATATCAAAGTTCCCCAAACCATCCCCCAATTTCCAATTGGTCAATTAATCGTACGTTATTACCCTACCCAATAATTTCACTTTACCAAACCTATGAATTCTTATATTTCACAGTTGACATGTCGTTTATTGGTCAGCTTTACGATGTTATCATCATCCGGCTCGTCAGGTATCAATTTTGTTGCATCTTCGGCTCCAGTCAGTGTCTTCATTGTTCGCATCCTGGGAAAGAACCCTTTGCACACTTTACACACATTTAGTTACTTTATGAGAGACTTCATCTCCTGTCCGTCGGTTCTCATAGAAAGCCTCTGCTAAGCATTTTATTAAAACAATGAGCATTTCACAGTTAGTTCACTCTGACAGCATTTTTCAGTAAACACTAAGAAATACATGAAGCCTGGCAAAACTAAGCCAAGACACTTGCTAAGTTAAGGCCTACAATTAACAAACAAGAACACAATTCATAACCCTTAATATGACGACATATCACATTAATTTAATATATTTTCAATATTTCATGTGGATTAATAAAAATAAAGTACATTTCGTGAACACTGGTGGCCAATCTCCGAGGTCACAATTTCAAACGTGCACATTATTTTTCTACGTTATTCATTTTTCTACATAAGTCATTATTCGGAATACATAAACATTCATTAATAATTTCTAATTAAGACATCTGCGTTAGCAATCCCTCCTCTGATGACTAAATATATGATCACACCAAATTTACCACCCACAATTTCACAATTCTGTCTCTTCAACATTTTGGCCCTTATTATGAACATGGCGATCCGTTCCACTCCTCCGGTGGTGGTGGTAGAAACCGCCAACAGAGGAGCAGTCCGGACAGCCAAATAATGATCCAAACGAAACACACGCATCCCGCGAATCACCCACCAACAGGAGAGGAGTGGCGACAATGTCAGAGTCCGCCCACAGGCCGTCGGAAAGGCCCAACCTGCCCATCAAATTATGAACCACCATTCCGCCGCCAGGTCCGGAGAGGGAACCACCGCCACACAAAGCCAGGCGGAAATGAACCAAATAAAAGGAACCACGCACCGGAGTCCCACAGAACGCACTGCGGCAGCCATGGATAGAGAGCTGCAGATCATGCCAGCCCTGCTCCTTGCCATATACCTCCACGACCGAGACCCTATACGACGACGGTAAGTACCACAACCTACAAAACAAGGGAGGAAAAGGCACAGTTACATACCCACCCACTCCACCCGCCAACGCCCCCAACCCTTCACAGCAGCACAAGTCATACACCCCACAGCAAGAAGTACTTACCCGACACAAGCCTAATCCAACTTGACCATAGTACATACAAAAGCCCCATACCCATAAAAAAGTGAAACAAATGACCAGGGTTTAACGACGTGCAGCCCAAACACAGGCCACACAGAAACATTAATCACAAGCTCACAGAGCCAAACAGGGCCAATGGCCAGTCCGTATCGTGACAATTGTCATGGGCCACAACAGGCCCAACCTGACTCCCATCGGGTGCATGGTACTCCACATAATGGGGCACCATATGGGCATCCAGGCACCTCACGGAAGGGGGGCAGTGGTGGGTATTTTCGGCTGGGTGGGCCTTTGACTTTCTTTGGGAAGGTGGAGGGGGGGTGGGCTTCTCCTTTGAAGGGGGTGGGGGCTGTTTGGCTCGGGTGGAGCTGGATGGCCTAGGCTCTGTCCGGGCCTTTTTCTTATCTGGGGAAGGGTCACAGGAATGTGAAGGGCGGACAGGGGTGGGCTGTGATGTAGAAGGAGCGGAAAGGTCAAGGAGGTGAGCCCCTTTTGGGGACAAGACAGGGTGGGCCAGTGCGTTGGAAGAGGTCAGCACAGGAGAGGAAAAGTTTCTTTGAAGCAATTGGTGTAGGTGTGGATGAGGATGTGGGAGTGGAGGCAGAGGGAGTGGATGTATTTGGTGTACAGGTGTGTGTAGTGGGTGCAGGTGACTGCTCAGTATGCTGTGGTGTTGTGGATGTCTGATGGGTGGGTGTCTTGGTGCGTTTGTGTGTCTTGGGAGGTGGGGGGGTGGCCACAGTGGGAGAAGACAGACAGCTAGTGTGGATGTATATTGTGTGGGTGTCTGCAAGTCTGGTGAGTTTGCTTCATGTGTCAACTACAGTAGAGGTGGTGAGTGCAGGTGTGGTGTATGGGGTGCATGTATGGCTGTCTGCTATTGTGAGTGCAGGAAGAGGAGCAGTAACAGTAAGTGAAGGTGCAGTGCATGAGGGTGTGGATGTAGAGGGGACAGACGGGGAGGCGGAAGAGATGGGCACACTGGGGGAAGTGGACGTTGTTGTGTGTGCATAGTATGGGAAACTGGCTGCCATCCAAGAGGAAGAAAGAGTCTGAAAAGATCTCTGTAGGGCAGACACGGCACCATGAATGCCATCCAGATAGGCATTTGTCTGCTGCACCTCTGATGCTAGTCCCTGGATGGCATTAACAATGGTTGTCTGCCCTACAGAGATGCTTCTCAGGAGGTCAATAGCCTCCTCTGTGAGGGCAGCAGGGCTGACTGGGGCAGGGGAGGAGGTACCTGGGGCGAAGGAGACACCCACCTTTCTGGGTGGCGGGCATGGGCAACTCGGTGGGGAGCAGAAGGGAGGGTGGTGATGGAATGGGGGTGGCGGAAGATGTAACGGTATTGGTGTGTGCACTAGGGTCTGCCACCGCCGGGGGGCCCCCATCGGAGGAGGTCTCAGAGTCACTACCTCCTGTAGTAGCCTCCCCCGTGGGAGTCCCGTAGCCCTCCCGCCCAATGGTCCCCTGGACGTCAGTTGTCTCGGCCTCGGAGGATCCGTGGGGCGCTGCCTCCCCACGTGCCGGTGCCTCAGCTCCCTCGCCTGATGTTCATGCTGTACCAAACCAACACAAGAGAACAGGGATTGGGAGACAAAACAGGAGAGACACTTGTAAATAGCTGAATGCAGGTACATAATGGCCAGACATACACCCACCCAGAAAACACACCGAATAGGCAGCACCGTTCACTATGCCCATGGCCATGCCCCTAACTACTGACCAGAATACTGCTCTACACCCATCCCCTGAATTACCTAGGGAGCAGAAGTAGGTGAATCCTGACAGAGACACCCCTACATCCTTTGGGGAATATACAGCAGATGGACACCAGTCTAATTCCCTGCCTCTAAGCAGCATGAGCCCTATTGCACACCCAGACATCCTTCAGACTGAAGTATGGTCATTGAGTACTCACCCCCTTGTGACTGCTGTGCAGCCTTCAAGCACCCATCCAGGTCTGGGTACGCCACCGCCAGGATCCGTCGTATGAGGGGGGTCAGTGCCCTACGGGCATCCCTTCCACGTTGGGAGGACTTTCCCAGCTGGGCTTCACTGATCTTTTCGAGCCCAGCACCGCAGGTCCTTCAACCTCTTTCTACAGTGGGTGCTCTGCCGGTTGTAGACCCCCAATGTCCGTACCTCCTTGGCGATGGCATGCCAATGTGCCCTCTTCTGGTGGGCGCTGATCTAAAAGGGCGACACAGAAATGGAACACAGAGGTCAGGCACTTGCACGATAGGAACAGCTGGCTAATCGTCCACTATGGGACGGACAGTACTCTCAGACATACAGGACAGTCGCACACAGCATGCCATGCACCATGGCCCATGCAGGCTCAGAGGTGCAAACATATGTGCAATCAACACCATCCATTACACACACACAGTGACCCCGAAACCCAGACTCACCTGTACCGCTGGCTGTCCATACAGTTTTGCATGCAGGGGCAAGACCCCGTCCACTAGCTTCTCCAGTTCTTCCTGGGTGAAGGCCGGGCCCTTTCGCCTGCAACACGTGGCACATCCATAGCCAGAGGCAGTCCACAGCAGTACAGAGAGTGGAGTACCTGTCCGCACGAGATCAGGGAGTCAAGTGATCAAACGATGAGGAACGCACATACGTTCCATGGCGGTGTGCACCGTCACCGGCCGCGGCGATCATGATATGCCAGGGTTCCCCATTGGCATCCATGTTAACCAATGAGGGCGCGAACAGCAGTAAACACCGCCTTACGCTGTGACGTAAACCGCTAGCGGTATGAGGTCACTTCCACAACGAAAGGGCAGAACAACAGTCGGCAGACATTTTGCCTTCACCTAAGCATCTACAATTAATACTCACAATGCAGGCCTTACTAGCCACATGAAGCACCTACGCCTCTGTCCATTCAGTATTGTAGCACACATGAAATACTATGTTCCCTCATTGTGATGTACATGTATATCTGTCAGGTAGCAGTTATTGTAGAGTCACCGCAATGAACAGTGCCGTGCACAAATGATGACAAGTGTGCCTGTATGTGTGTTTTCATCACTCCTTTTTGTAACCCCTCGTAGCTACCGACCCTTGTGGCGAGGAAGGGCACCATCGGTGTGCAGACCACTTGTGGATATGGGGACCATGGTGGAGCGTCAGATCATAATCACTTACAAACTCACATGTGCAACTATTCAGGACCTTTGTGTATTACTGGATCCTGCACTAACTCCAGGAAATCGTAATCAGCATGCCATTCCTACTGAAGTGCAGGTGCTCTCCGCACTCCATTTCCTGGCCAAGGGCTCATTTCAAGTGACAGTGGGCATTGGGGCTGGTTTTTCACAGCCAATGTTCGCCAGGTACTGGCAAGATTTCTGAATGCATTTGTACAACATCTGCAATCCTATGTGAGGTTTCCCCAAAGTACTGACCTCCCTGCCATCAAGTCTGACTTCTATGACTTTGCCAACATTCCCCATGTCATAGGTGCCATTGATGGCACACACACAGCTATCATCCCCCCAAGAGTGAGTGAACAGGTGTAGAGAAACAGGAAGAACTTTCACTCCATGAACAACCACTTGGTATGTACTGCAGACCAATACATTTCCCATGTCAATGCCATGTTTCCAAGTTCAGTCCATGATTCATTTGTTTTGAGGAACAGTAGTGTGCCACAGAAGATGGAACAACTACAAGAGGGCAAAGGGTGGATCATAGGTAAGTTAGCCTGTCACTAACTGACACATTGCAGAAAACCAGCCTGTCTGACTTAGGGACATAACATTGACGAGTCTGTATTGCACCATTCTGTAGGAGATTCTGGCTATCCACACATGCGTTGGCACCTGACATCAGTGAGGAATCCCAGGACAGATGAAGAGAGTAATTACAGTGAGGCCCATGAACGTACTAGGAGGGTAATATAGAGAATTATAGGTCTCCTGAAGGCTATATTCCGGTGTCTACATATCTCTGGCCTATGGGGCTGATAAGGTGTGTAGAATAGTGGTGGCCTGCTGCACAACGTGGCAGTGAGACATTCTACCCCCTCTTGGAGGTGGAGGGTGCTATAGGTCCTGATCAGCTACCTCAGAGAGGTGAGGAGATTGATGGTGAGGATGAGGAAGGGGAAGATGTCAATTCCAGGAACCAACTGATACAACTGTACTTCCAATAACTGTGTGCGACTTAAGCCTGTCATTGGGGTTAGTGACTAATACTCTTAGTGTGCTCTGTCATATGGGGGATTGGTCATGATAGGAGATACATGGCCCACTTCTGCATGGTACTGACTGAAAAATAAATGCATTCCCTCCTTGCCACCATTTGAGCACACAGGACTACCATCTTGCACAGAATTGCCAATAAAGTTGATCTGATAGAGACTTCTAGATGCAGCTTCCTTACCTTAGAATTCCCTGGCGTCAGCTTCGAATCTGGAGTTTTTTTCTGAGCAGTACTGTAAGGAAATGCCTCCTTGGCATGGTTACCCCCTGACTTTTTGCCTTTGCTGATGCCAAGTTATGATTTGAAAGTGTGCTGAGGCCTGCTAACCAGGCCCCAGCACCAGTGTTCTTTCCCTAACCTGTACCTTTGTTTCCACAATTGGCACACCCTGGCATCCAGGTAAGCCCCTTGTAAGAGGGCCCTGATGCCAGGGAAGGTCTCTAAGGGCTGCAGCATGTCTTATGCCACCCTGGAGACCCCTCACTCAGCACAGACACACTGCTTTCCAGCTTGTGTGTGCTGGTGGGGAGAAAATGACTAAGTCGACATGTCACTCCCCTCAGGGTGCCATGCCAACCTCACACTGCCTATGGCATAGATAAGTCACCCCTCTAGCAGGCCTTACAGCCCTAAGGCAGGGTGCACTATACCACAGGTGAGGGCATAGGTGCATGAGTACTATGCCCCTACAGTGTCTAAGCAAAACCTTAGACATTGTAAGTGCAGGGTAGCCATAAGAGTATATGATCTGGGAGTCTGTCATACACGAACTCCACAGCACCATAATGGCTACACTGAAAACTGGGAAGTTTGGTATCAAACTTCTCAGCACAATAAATGCACACTGATGCCAGTGTACATTTTATTGTAAAATACACCCCAGAGGGCATCTTAGAGATG
This sequence comes from Pleurodeles waltl, assembly GCF_031143425.1. Taxonomy (NCBI): domain Eukaryota; kingdom Metazoa; phylum Chordata; class Amphibia; order Caudata; family Salamandridae; genus Pleurodeles; species Pleurodeles waltl. The sequence goes on from NC_090439.1 coordinate 205,571,943, forward strand.
CCCCCTGAAAACATACCCAACTTCCAGTGTGGGCTGACTAGTTTTACCAGCCTGCCACACACCAGACATGTTGCTGGCCACATGGGGAGAGTGCCTTTGTCACTCTGTGGCTAGTAACAAAGCCTGTACTGGGTGGAGGTGCTTCTCACCTCCCCCTGCAGGAACTGTAACACCTGGCGGTGAGCCTCAAAGGCCCACCCCCTTTGTTACAGCGCCCCAGGACACTCCAGCTAGTGGAGATGCCCGCCCCCCTCCGGCCACGGCCGCCCTTTTGGCAGCAAGGCCGGAGGAGATAATGAGAAAAACAAGGAGGAGTCACTGGCCAATCAGGACAGCTCCTAAGGTGTCCTGAGCTGAGGTGACTCTGACTTTTAGAAATCCTCCATCTTGCAGATGGAGGCTACCCCTATAGGATTAGGGATGTGCCCCCCTCCCCTCAGGGAGGAGGCACAAAGAGGGTGTAGCCACCCTCAGGACTAGTAGACATTGCCTACTACCCCCCCAGACCTAAACACACTCTTAAATTGAGTATTTAGGACCCCCAGAACCTAGCAAGATAGATTCCTGCAACCTGAAGACGGAGGACTGCTGACTTGAAAGCCCTGCAGAGAAGACAGAGATACCAACTGCTTTGGCCCCAGCCCTACCGGCCTGTCTCCCCACTTCAAGAAAAACTGCAACAGCGACGCGTCCCCCAGGGTCCAGCGACCTCTGAAGCCTCAGAGGACTACCCTGCATCTAAAAGGATCAAGAACTCTCGAGGACAGTGGCTCTACTCCAAAGAAGAAACACCATTGCAACAAAGAAACAACTTTTAAAGGACTGCACGTTTCCTGCCGGAAGCGTGAGACTTTCCACTCTGCACCCGACGCCCCTGGCTTGACCTGCGGAGAAACAACACTACAGGGAGGACTCCCCGGAGACTGCGCCCCTGTGAGTAGCCAGAGTTGCCCCCCCCCCTGAACCTCCCCCCACAGCGACGCCTCTAGAGGGAATCCAGAGGCTCCCCCTGACTGCGACTGCCTGCTTCAAATAACCCGACGCGTGGTAAAGACACTGCACCCGCAGCCCCCAGGACCTGAAGGATCCGACCTCCAGTGCAGAAGCGACCCCCAGGTGGCCCTCTCCCTTGCCCAGGTGGTGGCTACCCCGAGGAGCCCCCCCCCCCCCTTGCCTGCCAGCTCTACTGAAGAGACCCCCGGGTCTCCCATTGAACTCCATTGCAAACCCGACGCCTGTTTGCACTCTGCACCCGGCCGCCACCGTGCCGCTGAGGGTGTACTTTTTGTGCTGACTTGTGTGTCCCCCGGTGCCCTACAAAACCCCCCTGGTCTTCCCTCCGAAGACGCGGGTACTTACCTGCTGGCAGACTGGAACCAGGGCACCCCCTTCTCCATTGAAGCCTATGTGTTTTGGGCACCACTTTGACCTCTGCACCTGACCGGCCCTGAGCTGCTGGTGTGGTAACTTTGGGGTTGCCCTGAACCCCCAACGGTGGGCTACCTTGGTCCCAACTTTGAACCCTGTAGGTGGTTTACTTACCTACAAAACTAACAAACACTTACCTCCCCCAGAAACTGTTGAAAATTGCACTGTCTAGTTTTAAAATAGCTTATTGCCATTTTTGTGAAAACTGTATATGCTATTTTGCTAATTCAAAGTTCCTAAAGTTCCTAAGTGAAATACCTTTAATTTAAAGTATTGTTTGTAAATCTTGAACCTGTGGTTCTTAAAATAAACTAAGAAAATATATTTTTCTATATAAAAACCTATTGGCCTGGAATTGTCTTTGAGTGTGTGTTCCTCATTTATTGCCTGTGTGTGTACAACAAATGCTTAACACTACCCTCTGATAAGCCTACTGCTCGACCACACTACCACAAAATAGAGCATTAGAATGATCTCTTTTTTGCCACTATCTTACCTCTAAGGGAACCCTTGGACTCTGTGCATGGTATTTCTTACTTTGAAATAGTGCATACAGAGCCAACTTCCTACAAGTACCCTGCGCGCAAGCCGTCGGGCGGCGTCGTTTGGATCCGCGCGCGTCGACCAGCTCCACGTGTCTCGTCAGTGTCGTTGGAGCCGTCTATGATGTCACGGTTGTCTATATAGACGCCGTCTCGGCACGCGTACGTCAGTTCTTTTCCTTCCGCGCCGGTTAAGCGCAGTTTTGGAAAGAGCTACCCTGCTTCGACGGTTTGTCAACGCTTTTTTGACTGTTTGAAGTCATGTCTTCGAGAAAGACAGGATTCAAGCCGTGTGGTGCGTGTCATCGCACCATGTTCAGTGACGGATCCGCACCGAGTTTGTCTTTGGTGCCTGGAGAAGGACCACGATTCCACCTCCTGCTCCGACTGTCGGGCCATGGCGCCGAAGGCCTTGAGGGAGAGATGCCTTAAGCTTCTTGCAGCCCGACATTTGTCTTCGGTCGGGCGACTCCGCGGAGGTCATGGTCCTGCAGTAGGAGGAGGTCGCGGCACCGCTCCCGGAGCCCCAAGTCCTCTTCCTCGCATTCGAGGTCATGTGAAGGTAAGAGGCACAAGAAGAAGAAGAAGAAGAAGTCCAAGCGGACTTCGTCTTCGCCACGCCCGTCGGCCTCGGGTGGGTCTTTGGGCCCCAGGGGTCAGCAGGGGCCCCTTCGGATTCAATGCCGGCAGCCTCAGCGCCGTTGGGGACCCCAGGATCAGATTCCGGACCGGGGCCGGTCTCTCACAGTCAGCCTCCTTCGGCACCGGGTCCGACGTCAATGATTCCGCCACCGGCACCCACCGGTGGCAGCCCCATCCTTATTCCTGATGATCCGGAGCCGGAGCGACGTCGACTCCGACTTCGACATAGCCAATTCGGCCCAGATCATTGTCTGAGCATTATTTTGACAAGCCAGACGCAGAAGAGGAATGGGAGGGGTCTGAGGACTCTTTAGAATCTGGATTCCAACAGAACTGGTATGAGGATCTAGGGGAGGCCAGTGGACTGGACACGTCTCCAGATACTGGTATGCTCTCTCCTCCTAATGTGGCTACAGAGGAGGGTGCTCTATGGTGGTGTGTAGGGCAGCTGAGATCTGGACCTAGATTTGCCTATGGTGCCAGTCAGGACGAATATCCTGACAGAAGTGCTTCAGCCCGGGGTGTCAACATCAGAGCTGTTGTTACCCTTCAATGAGGCTCTTACAGACGTCCTTCTAGGTACGTGGTCCAAACCCAGCACAGGGGCTCCTGTGAATAGGACGGTCAGCCGCCGCCATAGACCCGCTCCCAGCGACCCTAGTTTCCTGATACAACACCCCACTCCTGAGAGCTAGGTTGTCCAAGCCTCTACTTCCTGTGGTGCCTTCCCTTCCGCTCCCCCGGATAGGGAATCCAAGAGGCTGGATCAGCTTGGGAAGAAGATGTTTCCTTCCACCAGCCTGGCATTGAGGTCCGTAAACACCTCTTGCCTATTGGGCCGTTATTACCATACTTTATGGGCTACGGTGGCACAGTTGCTGCGCCAGGTCCCGGAGGGCGTTCGGACACTATCACCCAGGCTGTCAAGGATGGGAGAGATGCAGCCAAGTTTACGATACGGTGTGTTTTGGACACGACGACTCGCTAGACAGAGCGATTTCATCGTCAGTAGCCCTACGTCGCCACGCCTGGCTACGTTCTACTGTTTTTTCAGGGGATGTCCAGACCAGCTTGATGGACATGCCCTTTGATGGCTCTCGCCTTTTTGCCGAACAGGCAGACTCCGCACTTGAGAGGTTCAAGGATTCTCGAGCCACGGCCAGATCCTTAGGCCTTTCAGCGCCAGCACGACAGCAGTCTGTCTTTCGCCCCTTTTAAGGCTTCGGATGGGGCGTGGTACCACGCCAGACACAGTTCAGCCACCATCCTCAGGCTTCACAACATCCCGGAAGAGGACGTGGTCGTGGTACCATCAGACCCAGGGGGTCTGGCCAGAGGTTGGCCGCCACACAGCCCCCCTCCACTGCGCCCAAGCCCTCCAATTGTGGTTCTGCGGGATCATGTCTGTCCAGTTGGAGGGAGGATTAGTTTTCATCTCCCTCACTGGCTTTCCATCACCACGGACAAGTGGGTCCTGCAGATCATACGGAAGGGCTACTCTCTTCCCTTCTGACAAAGGAATGGCTGATGGAGGACCACCTAGCTTTGCTCCGCGAGGAAGTTACAGCTCTTTTGGCCAAGGGGGCCATAGAAAGAGTCCCAATATCAGAAGTAGGCAGTGGTTGTTATTCCCGCTACTTTCTGATTCCCAAAAAGAACAAAGGCCTTCGCCCTATTTTGGATTTAAGGGACGTCAATCTCTTCCTCAAGAAGGAGAAATTCAAGATGCTCACTCTTGCTCAGGTTTTGTCTGCCCTAGACCAAGGAGACTGGATTTGCAGGATGCATATTTCCATATTCCTATCCTGCCAGCCCACAGGCGTTACCTGCGGTTCAAGGTGGGTCACGAGCACTTTCAATTTACCATGCTTCCTTTCTGTCTCACCAGTGCCCCTCAGGTGTTCACAAAGGTTATGGCGGTGGTGACAGCTCATTTGCGCAGGTCAGGGATTTCAGTCTTCCCCTACCTGGACGATTGGCTGTTGAAGGCTTCTACGCCCCAGGCTCTCCTCACCCACCTCCAGACGACTGCGGACCTCTTGCATTCTCTGGGGTTCACTGTAATGTGCCGAAGTCACACCTGACTCCCTCTCAGAAGCTCACTTTCATCGGAGCTGTTCTGGACACAGTGCTTTATCGGGCTTATCCTCCCGATCAGCGGGTCCAGGATATTCAGGTTATGATTCCGATGTTTCGGCCTCTATCCTGGATCTCGGTGAGACAGACTGAGGCTGCTGGGACTCATGGCTTCCTGCATCCTGTTGGTCAAGCATGCCAGATGGCGCATGAGGGCTCTGCAGTGGGACCTGAAGTTCCAATGGGCACAGCATCAGGGAAATCTTACTGACGTGGTTCAGATCTCGGAGGAGACTGCAAAAGATCTGCAGTGGTGGTTAGTGAACTGCAAGTGGGTCAAAGGCAGACCCCTCTCCCTTCCCCAACCAGATCTAACGGTAGTGAAAGATGCGTCACTTCTGGGATGGGGGGGGAGGTGGAGATCAGAGGTCACAGGTCTCCGGCAGAATCCGGGCCCCACATCAACTTGCTGGATGTAGGAAGTTGGCTCTGTTTGTACTATTTCAAAGTAAGAAATAGCATGCACAGAGTCCAAGGGTTCCCCTTAGAAGTAAGATAGTGGCAAAAATAGATAATTCTAATGCTCTATTTTGTGGTAGTGTAGTCCAGCAGTAGGCTTATCAGAGGGTAGTGTTAAGCATTTGTTGTACAACCACAGGCAATAAATGGGGAACACACACTCAAAGACAATTCCAGGCCAATAGGTTTTTATATAGAAAAATATATTTTCTTAGTTTATTTTAAGAACCACAGGTTCAAGATTTACAAAAAATACTTTAAATGAAAGGTATTTCACTTAGGAACTTTGAATTAGCAAAATAGCATATACAGTTTTCACACAAATGGCAATAAGCTATTTTAAAACTAGACACTGTGCAATTTTCAACAGTTCCTGGGGGAGGCTAGAGTTTGTTAGTTTTGCAGGTAAGTAAACCACCTACAGGTTTCAAAGTTGGGTCCAAGGTAGCCCACCGTTGGGGGTTCAGGGCAACCCCAAAGTTACCACACCAGCAGCTCAGGGCCGGTCAGGTGCAGAGGTCAAAATGGTGCCCAAAACGCATAGGCTTCAATGGAGAAGGGGGTGCCCCAGTTCCAGTCTGCCAGCAGGTAAGTACCCGCGTCTTCGGAGGGCAGACCAGGGGGTTTTTGTAGGGCACCGGGGGGGGACACAAGTTGACACAAAAAGTACACGGGGGCGGCCGGGTGCAGTGTGCAAACAGGCGTTGGGTTTGCAATGGAGTTCAATGGGAGACCAAGGGGTCTCTTCAGCGATGCAGGAAGGCAAGGGGGGGGGCTCCTCGGGGTAGCCACCACTTGGGCAAGGGAGAGGGCCACCTGGGGGTCACTCCTGCACTGGAGGTCGGGTCCTTCAGGTCCTGGGTGCTGCGGGTGCAGTGTCCTTACCAGGCGTCTGGTCTTTGAAGCAGGAAGTCGCGGTCAGGGGGAGCCTCTGGATTCCCTCTGCAGGCGTCACTGTGTGGGCTCAAGGGGGTCAACTCTGCCTACTCACGGGCTCGCAGTCGGCGGGGAGTCCTCCCTGTAGTGTTTGTTCTCCACAAGCCGAGCCCGGGGCGTCTGGTGCAGAGTGCAAACTCTCACACTTCCGGCGGGAAACGTGTGTTCTTTCAAAGTTGCTACTTTGTTGCAAAGATGCTTCTTTCTTGGAGCAGAGCCGCTGTCCTCTGGAGTTCTTGGTCCTTTTAGATGCAGGGTAGTCCTCTGAGGCTTCAGAGGTCGCTGGACCCTGTGGGACGCGTCGCAGGAGCAGTTCTTTTGAAGTGAGGAGACAGGCCGGACAGACCAAAGCAGTTGGTGTCTCCGTCTTCTCTGCAGGTTTTTCAGCTCAGCAGTCCTTCTTTGTCTTAGGTTGTAGGAATCTATCTTGCTGTGTTCGATACTCGATTTAGGGGTGTGTTTAGGTCTGGGGGGTTAGTAGCCAATGGCTACTAGCCCTGAGGGTGGCTACACCCTCTTTGTGCCTCCTCCCTGAGGGGAGGGGGCACATCCCTATCCCTATTGGGGGAATCTTCCATCTGCAAGATGGAGGATTTCTAAAAGTCAGTCACCTCAGCTCAGGACACCCTAGGGGCTGTCCTGACTGGCCAGTGACTCCTTGTTTTTCTCATTATCTCCTCCGGCCTTGCTGCCAAAAGTGGGGCCGTGGCCCGAGGGGGCGGGCAACTCCACTAGCTGGAGTGCCCTGGGGTGCTGTAACAAAGGGGGTAAGCCTTTGAGGCTCACCGCCAGGTGTTACGGTTCCTGCAGGGGGAGGTGAGAAGCACCTCCACCCAGTACAGGCTTTGTTACCAGCCACAGAGTGACAAAGGCACTCTCCCCATGTGGCCAGCAACATGTCTGGTGTGTGGAAGGCTGCTAAAACTAGTCAGCCCACATTGGTAGTCGGTTAAGGTTTCAGGGGGCATCTCTAAGATGCCCCCTGGGGTGTATTTTACAATAAATGTACACTGGCATCAGTGTGCATTTATTGTGCTGAGAAGTTTGATACCAAACTTCACAGTTTTCAGTGTAGCCATTATGGTGCTGTGGAGTTCGTGTATGACAGACTCCCAGACCATATACTCTTATGGCTACCCTGCACTTACAACGTCTAAGGTTTCGCTTAGACACTGTAGGGGCATAGTGCTCATGCACATATGCCCTCACCTATGGTATAGTGCACCCTGCCTTAGGGCTGTAAGTCCTGCTAGAGGGGTGACTTATCTATACCTATAGGCAGTGTGAGGTTGTCATGGCACCCTGAGGGGAGTGCCATGTCGACTTAGTCCTTTTATCCCCACCAGCACACACAAGCTGGCAAGCAGTGTGTCTGTGCTGAGTGAGGGGTCCCCAGGGTGGCATAAGACATGCTGCAGCCCTTAGAGACCTTCCCTAGCATCAGGGCCCTTGGTACCAGGGGTACCAGTTACTAGGGACTTACCTGGATGCCAGGTTGTGCCAATTGTGGAAACAAAAGTACAGGTTAAGGAAAGAACACTGGTGCTGGGGACTGATTAGCAGGCCTCAGCACACTTTCAAATCATAACTTGGCATCAGCAAAGGCAAAAAGTCAGGGGGTAACCATGCCAAGGAGGCATTTCCTTACACAAGTCCCCCCCCACCCCAAACGAAAGAGGATGAGACTAACCTTTCCCAAGAGAGTTTTCATTTTCTAAGTGGAAGAACCTGGAAAGGCCATCTGCATTGGCATGGGCAGTCCCAGGTCTGTGTTCCACTATAAAGTCCATTCCCTGTAGGGAGATGGACCACCTCAACAGTTTTGGATTTTCACCTTTCATTTGCATTAGCCATCTGAGAGGTCTGTGGTCAGTCTGAACTACAAAGTGAGTACCAAAGAGGTATGGTCTCAGCTTCTTCAGGGACCAAACCACAGCAAAGGCCTCCCTCTCAATGGCACTCCAACGCTGCTCCCTGGGGAGTAACCTCCTGCTAATGAAAGCAACAGGCGGGTCAAGGCCATCATCATTTGTTTGGGACAAAACTGCCCCTATCCCATGTTCAGAGGCATCAGTCTGCACAATGAACTGCTTGGGGTAATCTGGAGCTTTGAGAACTGGTGCTGTGCACATTGCTTGTTTCAGGGTGTCAAATGCCTGTTGGCATTCTACAGTCCAGTTTACCTTCTTGGGCATTTTCTTGGAGGTAAGTTCTGTGAGGGGTGTCACTATGGATCCATATCCCTTCACAAACCTCCTGTAGTACCCACTCAAGCCAAGGAATGCCCTGACTTGAGTCTGGGTTTTTGGAGCTGCCCAGTCCAGAATAGTCTGGATCTTAGGCTGGAGTGGCTGAACTTGGCCTCCACCTACGAGGTGTCCCAAGTAAACCACAGTTCCCTGCCCTATCTGGCATTTGGATGCCTTGATAGAGAGGCCTGCTGCTTGCAGGGCCTTCAAAACCTTCTTCAGGTGGACCAGGTGATCCTGCCAGCTGGAATTAAAGACAGCAATATCGTCAAGATAAGCTGCACTAAAGGACTCCAAGCCAGCAAGGACTTGATTCACCAACCTTTGGAAGGTGGCAGGGGCATTCTTTAACCCAAAAGGCATAACAGTAAACTGATAATGCCCGTCTGGTATGGAGAATGCAGTCTTTTTTTTTGTTCCTGGTGCCATTTTGATTTGCCAGTACCCTGCTGTCAAGTCAAAGGTACTTAAGTATTTGGCAGCACCTAGTTTGTCTATCAATTCATCTGCCCTTGGAATAGGATGGGCATCTGTCTTGGTGACAGAATTAAGTCCTCTGTAGTCCACACAAAACCTCATCTCTCTCTTTCCATCTTTGGTGTGAGGTTCGGGGACTAAGACCACTGGGCTAGCCCAGGGGCTGTCAGAGTGCTCAATGACTCCCAATTCCAGCATCTTGTGGACTTCTACTTTGATGCTTTCCTGAACTTGGTCAGACTGTCTGAAAATGTTGTTTTTGACAGGCATGCGGTCTCCTGTGTCCACATCATGGGTACACAGGTGTGTCTGACCAGGGGTTAGGGAAAAGAGCTCAGCAAACTGTTGCAGGACCTTCCTACAGTCAGATTGCTGTTGGCCAGAGAGGGTGTCTGAATAGATCACTCCATCAACTGAACCATCTTTTGGGTCTGTGGAGAGGAGATCAGGGAGCGGTTCACACTCAGCTTCTTGGTCCTCATCTGTTACCATCAACAGATTCACATCTGCCATGTCATGGAAGAGTTTGAGGCGGTTCACATGGATCACCCTTTTAGGGGTCCTGCTAGTGCCTAGGTCTGCCAGGTAGGTGACCTGACTCTTCCTTTCTAGCACTGGGTAAGGGCCACTCCATCTGTCCTGAAGTGCCCTGGGAGCCACAGGCTCCAGAACCCAGACTTTCTGCCCTGGCTGAAACTCAACCATAGCAGCCTTTTGGTCATACCAAAACTTCTAGAGTTGTTGGCTGGCCTCAAGGTTTTTACTTGCCTTTTCCATGTACTCTGCCATCCTTGAACGTAGGCCTAGTACATAGTCCACTATATCTTGTTTAGGCTCATGAAGAGGTCTCTCCCAGCCTTCTTTCACAAGAGCTAGTGGTCCCCTTACAGGATGGCCAAACAGAAGTTCAAAGGGGGAAAACCCTACTCCCTTCTGAGGCACCTCTCTGTAGGCGAAAATCAGACATGGCAAGAGGACATCCCATCTCCTTTTGAGTTTTTCAGGGAGCCACATGATCATGCCTTTCAATGTCTTGTTAAATCTTTCAACAAGACCATTGGTTTGTGGATGGTATGGTGTGGTGAATTTGTAAGTCACCCCACACTCATTCCACATGTGTTTCAGGTATGCTGACATGAAGTTGGTACCTCTGTCAGACACCACCTCCTTAGGAAACCCCACTCTGGTAAAAATACCAATGAGTGCTTTGGCTACTGCAGGGGCAGTAGTCGACCTAAGGGGAATTGCTTCAGGGTATCTAGTAGCATGATCCACTACTACCAGTATGTATTGGTTACCTGAGGATGTGGGAGGTTCAAGTGGACCCACTATGTCCACACCCACTCTTTCAAAGGGGACCCACACCACTGGAAGTGGAATGAGGGGGGCCTTTGGGTGTCCACCTCTCTTACCACTGGCTTGACAGGTGGCACAGGAGACACAAAACTCCTTGACCTTCTGGGACATGTTGGGCCAATAGAAGTGGTTGACTAATCTCTCCCACATCTTGGTCTGTCCCAAATGCCCAGCAAGAGGAATATCATGAGCTAAGGTTAGAATGAAGTCACTAAACTCCTGAGGCACTACCACTCTCCTAGTGGCACCAGGTTTGGGATCTCTTGCCTCAGTGTAAAGGAGTCCATCTTCCCAATAGACTCTGGGGCATATTTATACTCCGTTTGCGCCGGAATTGCGTCGTTTTTTTTACGCAATTCCGACGCAAAACTAACTCCATATTTATACTTTGGCGTTAGACGCGTCTAGCGCCAAAGTCCATGGAGTTTGCGTCATTTTTTAGCGTGGACACCTACTTTGCGTTAATGAGATGCAAGGTAGGCGTTCCCGTCTAAAAAATTTACTCCAAGGCATGTGCGCCGTATTTACACTCCCGGGCAAAATTCACGCCCGGGAGTGGGCGGGTCAAAAAAAATGACGTCCGGCCGCTTTTGCACCGTTTTTTGGCGCCTGGAAAAGGAGCCCAGAGGTGCCCTCCCATGCCCCCAGGGACACCCCCTGTCACCCTTGCCCACCCCAGGAGGACACCCAAGGCTGGAGGGACCCATCCCAGGGACATTAAGGTAAGTTCAGGTAAGTAATTTTTTTTTTTGTGGCATAGGGGGGCCTGATTTGTGCCCCCCTACATGCCACTATGCCCAATGACCATGCCCAGGGGACAGAAGTCCCCTGGGCATTGCCATTGTGCAAGGGGGCATGACTCCTGTCTTTGCTAAGACAGGAGTCATTTCTATGGGGGTTGGGAGTCGTAAACAATGGCGCAAATTGGGTTGAGGCGAAAAATTTGCCTCAGCCTGACTTGCCCCATTTTTTGGCGCCCAAGCTCCATATCCCCCTACGCGGCGCTGCCTGGTGTACGTCGTTTTTTTCCACGCACACCAGGCAGCGCCGGCGGCTAACGCCGGCTAACGTCATTGATTAAATACGGCGCCCGCATGGTGCTTCAGAATGGCGTTAGACGGCGCTAATTTTTTTCACGCAAAACTGCGTTAGCGCAGTTTTGCGTCAAAAAGTATAAATATGGCCCTCTGTGTTCCTGTTATTTTTCCATTGGACTCTTCAGCAACTTGCTGCCTAAGGCTTTCAAGAGAGGGACAGGTTTCTTGCCCCTTACACAACTGTTCCCTTGAGGGTCCCCTTGGGCCTAGGAGCTCAACCTGATAAGGTTCTAACTCCTGGGAAGAGAGGTTCTCTTTTTCTTGTTGTGTTGAAACTGGTTCCCCAGTTTTCTTTCCTTTTCTCTTGGTGGGTTGGGCCCTTTTTCCAGGCTCCAACACCACTGTTTCACCCTGAGCCTTGCACTGTGCCCTTGTCTTGACACACACCAGTTCAGGGATACCCAGCATGGCTGCATGGGTTTTGAGTTCTACCTCAGCCCATGCTGAGGACTCCAGGTCATTTCCAAGCAAATAGTCTACAGGGATATTTGAGGAGACCACCACCTGTTTCAGGCCATTGACCCCTCCCCACTCTAAAGTTAGCATAGCCATGGGATGTACTTTAGTCTGATTGTCAGCGTTGGTGACTGGATAAGTTTGTCCAGCCAGGTATTGACCAGGGGAAACCAGTTTCTCTGTCACCATGGTGACACTGGCACCTGTATCCCTCAGGCCTTCTACACTTTGCCCATTAATTAAGAGTTGCTGCCTGTATTTTTGCATGTTAGGGGCCCAGGCAGCCAGTGTGGCTAAATCCACCCCACCCTCAGAGACTAGTGTAGCTTCAGTGTGGACCCTGATTTTCTTTGGGCACACTGTTGATCCCACTTGGAGACTGGCCATTCCAGTGTTAGCTGGAGTAGAGTTAGAAGTGGAACCTTTCTTGGGACAGGCCTTGTCTCCAGTTTGGTGTCCTTGCTGGTTACAGCTACGACACCAGGCCTTTTTGGGATCAAAGTTTTTACCCTTGTACCCAAAATTGGATTGTGAAGAGGCTCTGGACCCTCCCCCCTGAGCAGGTTTTTGGGGCCCTATAGAAGACTCTTTACTTTTTCCTTTGGATGTCTCAACACTCTTCCCCTGGGGAGTCTTTGTGACCCCTTTCTTTTGGTCACCCCCTGTGGAAGTCTTGGTCACCCTAGTCTTGACCCAATGGTCCGCCTTCTTTCCCAATTCTTGGGGAGAAATTGGTCCTAGGTCTACCAGATGCTGATGCAGTTTATCATTGAAACAATTACTTAACAGGTGTTCTTTCACAAATAAATTGTACAGCCTATCATAATCATTTACACCACTGCCTTGAATCCAACCATCCAGTGTTTTTACTGAGTAGTCAACAAAATCAACCCAGGTCTGGCTCGAGGATTTTTGAGCCCCCCTGAACCTAATTCTATACTCCTCAGTGGAGAATCCAAAGCCCTCAATCAGGGTAGCCTTCATGAGGTCATAGGATTCTGCATCTTTTCCAGAGAGTGTGAGGAGTCTATCCCTACACTTTCCAGCGAACAAAGGAGAGCACCCCATTGAGATCTGTTTACTTCTCTGGTTGCACAAGGCCTCTCAAAAGCTGTGAACCACTTGGTGATGTCATCACCATCTTCATATTTAGTTACAATCCCTTTTGGGATTTTCAACATGTCAGGAGAATCTCTGACCCGATTTATGTTCCTGCCACCATTGATGGGACCAAAACCCATCTCTTGTCTTTCCCTTTCTATGGCTAGGAGCTGTCTCTCTAAAGCCAATCTTTTGGCCATCATGGCTAGCAGGAGGTCCTCTTCATTGAGGCTGTCCTCAATGTTTCCAGATTTGCTGGACTCTCTTGTGAGAGAAGCAGCATCTCTATCACTTGTAGAGACAGGGTTTGAGGGACCCTGTTTTCCCTAACTAGGAGTGGGTGTGGGAAATCCTCCATCTCACTAGCTTCCTCCTCTGGGAAGGTATCCTCAGAGGGGTTGTTCTTAGAAAACTCTGCCAAATGCTCCTGGAGCTGTACTTTGGTAGGGTTTGAACCAGTTTTAATCTTTTTGGTTTTGCAGAGAGACCTTAACTCTTACATCCTAAGATGCAGGTAAGGGGTGACGTTGAGTTCCATCACAATCTCTTCTGCATTAGACATTATGTTTCTAAAAGTTGGAATACTTTTTAAGAATCTAAAACTATCTCTAGTGAACTTAATTCAAACTTTTACAAAACTTTTAAACTCTAAAAGAAATGCTAACAGGGACTAACACAAGGCCCTAGCAGGACTTTTAAAAATTTAGAAAAATAGCTAAAATTTCAAAAATCAGTTTCTAATGACAGTTTTTGGAATTTATTTGTGTGATCAGGTTTTGGCTGAGTAGTCCAGCAAATGCAAAGTCTAGTACCCCACCGCTGATCCACCAATGTAGAAAGTTGGCTCTGTATGTACTATTTCAAAGTAAGAAATAGCATGCACAGAGTCCAAGGGTTCCCCTTAGCGGTAAGATAGTGGCAAATGCAAAAATAAATAATTCTAATGCTCTATTTTGTGGTAGTGTGTTTGAGCAGTAGGCTTATCAGAGGCTAGTGTTAAGCATTTGTTGTACACGCACAGGCAATAAATGGGGAACACATACTCAAAGACAATTCCAGGCCAATAGGTTTTTATATAGAAAAATATCTTTTCTTAGTTTATTTTAAGAACCACAGGTTCAAGATTTACAAACAATACTTTAAATGAAAGGTATTTCACTTAGGAACTTTAGGAACTTTGAATTAGCAAAATAGCATATACAGTTTTCACACAAATGGCAATAAGCTATTTTAAAACTGGACACATTGCAATTTTCAACAGTTCCTGGGGGAGGTAAGTGTTTGTTAGTTTTGCAGGTAAGTAAACCACCTACAGGGTTCAAAGTTGGGTCCAAGGTAGCCCACGTTGAGGGTTCAGGGCAACCCCAAAGTTACCACACCAGCAGCTCAGGGCCGGTCAGGTGCAGAGGTCAAAGAGGTGCCCAAAACGCATAGGCTTCAATGGAGAAGGGGGTGCCCCGGTTCCAGTCTACCAGCAGGTAAGTACCCGCGTCTTCGGAGGGCAGATCAAGGGGGTTTTTGTAGGGCACCGGGGGGGACACAAGTCAACACAAAAAGTACACCCTCAGCGGCACGGGGGCGGCCGGGTGCAGTGTGCAAACAGGTGTCGGGTTTGCAATGGAGTTCAATGGGAGACCAAGGGGTCTCTTCAGCGATGCAGGCAAGGGGGGGGCTCCTCGGGGTAGCCATCACCTGGGCAAGGGAGAGGGCCACCTGGGGGTCACTCCTGCACTGGAGGTCGGGTACTTCAGGTCCTGGGGGCTGCGGGTGCAGTGTCCTTACGAGGCGTCGGGTCTTTGAAGCAGGCAGTCGTGGTCAGGGGGAGCCTCTGGATTCCCTCTGCAGGCGTCGCTGTGGGGGGCTCAGGGGGCTCAACTCTGGCTACTCACGGGCTCGCAGTCGGCGGGGAGTCCTCCCTGTAGTGTTTGTTCTCCACAAGTCGAGCCGGGGGCGTCGGGTGCAGAGTGCAAAGTCTCACGCTTCCGGCGGGAAACGTGTGTTCTTTCAAAGTTGCTACTTTGTTGCAAAGATGCTTCTTTCTTGGAGCAGAGCCGCTGTCCTCGGGAGTTCTTGGTCCTTTTAGATGCAGGGTAGTCCTCTGAGGCTTCAGAGGTCGCTGGACCCTGTGGAACACGTCGCTGGAGCAGTTCTTTTGAAGTGGCGAGACAGGCCGGTAGAGCTGGGGCCAAAGCAGTTGGTGTCTCCGTCTTCTCTGCAGGTTTTTCAGCTCAGCAGTCCTTCTTCGTCTTAGGTTGCAGGAATCTATCTTACTGTGTTCTGGGAGCCCCTAAATACTCGATTTAGGGGTGTGTTTAGGTCTGGGGGGTTAGTAGCCAATGGCTACTAGCCCTGAGGGTGGCTACACCCTCTTTGTGCCTCCTCCCTGAGGGGAGGGGGGCACAATCCCTATCCCTATTGGAGGAATCCTCCATATGCAAGATGGAGGATTTCTAAAAGTCAGAGTCACCTCAGCTCAGGACACCTTAGGGGCTGGCCTGACTGGCCAGTGACTCCTTGTTTTTCTCATTATCTCCTCCGGCCTTGCCGCCAAAAGTGGGGCCGTGGCTGGAGGGGGCGGGCATCTCCCCTAGCTGGAGTGCCCTGGGGCGCTGTAACAAAGGGGGTGAGCCTTTGAGGCTCACCGCCAGGTGTTACAGTTCCTGCAGGGGGAGGTGAGAAGCACCTCCACTCAGTACAGGCTTTGTTACTAGCCACAGAGTGACAAAGGCACTCTGCCCATGTGGCCAGCAACATGTCTGGTTTGTGGCAGGCTGCTAAAACTAGTCAGCCCACATTGGTAGTCGGTTAAGGTTTCAGGGGGCATCTCTAAGATGCCCTCTGGGGTGTATTTTACAATAAAATGTACACTGGCATCAGTGTGCGTTTATTGTGCTGAGAAGTTTGATACCAAACTTCACAGTTTTCAGTGTAGCCATTATGGTGCTGTGGAGTTCGTGTATGACAGACTCCCAGACCATATACTCTTATGGCTACCCTGCACTTACAATGTCTAAGGTTTTGCTTAGACACTGTAGGGGCATAGTGCTCATGCATGTATGGCCTCACCTATGGTATAGTGCACCCTGCCTTAGGGCTGTAAGGCCTGCTAAAGCGGTGACTTATCTATACCTATAGGCAGTGTGAGGTTGGCGTGGCACCCTGAGGGGAGTGCCATGTCGTCTTAGTCCTTTTATCCCCACCAGCACACACAAGCTGGCAAACAGTGTGTCTGTGCTGAGTGAGGGGTCCCCAGGGTGGCATAAGACATGCTGCAGCCCTTAGAGACCTTCCCTGGCTTCAGGGCCCTTGGTACCAGGGGTACCAGTTACAAGGGACTTACCTGGATGCCAGGGTGTGCCAATTGTGGAAACAAAAGTACAGGTTAGGGAAAGAACACTGGTGCTGGGGCCTGATTAGCAGGCCTCAGCACACTTTCAAATCATAACTTGGCATCAGCAAAGGCAAAAAGTCAGGGTGTAACCATGCCAAGGAGGCATTTCCTTACACTGGAGCTTCGGGCGATCCGGCTAGCATTAAAAGCATTTCTTCCTGTTGTGAAAGGGAAGGTGGTGCAGGTGTTCACGGACAACACTACTGCAATGTGGTACTGCAACAAGCAGGGCGGTGTGGGGTCGTGGACCCTTTGTCAAGAGGCTTTACGTCTCTGGACATGGCTGGAACAGCAGGGCATGACCCTGGTGGTTCAACACCTGGCAGGTTCTCTGAACGCCAGAGCAGACGAACTCAGCCGAAAATGCTTAGAGGATCACGAAGGGTGTCTCCATCTGGAGGTGGCGCAAGGACTCTTTCAGCAGTGGGGAGAGACTTCGTTAGATCTGTTTGCCTCCGCAAAGAACGCTCAATGTCAGCAGTTTTGCGCTTTGGAGTTTCCAAGGGTGCTATCGCTTGGCGACGCTTTTCGTCACGAGTGGAGTTCAGGCCTCCTGTACGCCTTTCCGCCTATACCACTTCTGCCCAGAGTTCTCAAGAAAATCAAGAACGACCGGGCCCAAGTAATCCTAGTGACTCCGGATTGGGCATGGAGAGTTTGGTATCCAGAGCTTCTCAAAATGAGCATCAGTCCTCCAATCAGGCTGCCTCTTTGGGAGGATCTTCTGTTGCAGCAGCAGGGGAAGGTTCTCCACCCGAACCTGTCAACTCTGCGCCTTCATCCGTGGAGATTGAGTGGTGACAGTTGATGATTTATGACCTCCCTCCCGAGGTCTGTCATGACATTCTGGCAGCCAGGCGTCCCTCTACTAAGTCGATCTACGCCTGCCATTAGAAACTTTTTTTTTCATATTGTTCAGAGAGGTCTATTGATCCTCTTTCTTCTTATCTGTCTAACATTGTTTTGCTTATTTTGTCTCTCGCCCAGCAGGGTTCCTCCTTGGGGACTTTCAAGGGCTATCTTGCAGCCTTATCGGCTTTTCTTCAGTTGCCCGATTAACCATCTCTGTTTAAATCACATATAGTACAGAGGTTTTTGAAAGGGCTTGTGCTTCCCGCCTGTGCCTTTCGTTATGCCCCAGTGGGATCTTAATTTGGTTCTTACCTTCCTTATGTGTGCTCCCTTCGAGCCCTTGCATAAAGGTCCTCTTCGGCTGCTCACTATTAGGACAGCCTTTTTGGTGGCAATTACATCTGCCAGAAGAGTTTGTGAGCTACAGGCTTTGTCATCAAAACCGCCGTATCTCACAATCTTTCCTGAAAAAGTGGTTCTCAGAACTCATGCCTCTTTCCTCCCCAAGGTGGTGAGCCCTTTCCATCTGGGTCAAAGTATCACCTTGTCCACCTTCTTTGCACCACCGCATCCCTCTAAGGAAGAGGAGCGTCTCCATCGGCTGGACCCAAAAAGAGCGTTATTGTTCTACCTTGACCGCACTAAAGAGTTACGGGTGGACGACCAAGTCTTTGTGGGGTACGTTGGTGCAAAGAAGGGTTGGGCAGTGCAGAAACTATCCATTTCGCGCTGGGTCATTCTCTGTATAAAGATCTGCTACGCTTTGGCAAAGAAGCAGCCTCCCGAAGGCTTGAGAGCTCATTCTACTAGGGGGAAAGCTGCTACCACTGCGTTAGCACGTGGCATACCGGTGAGGGACATCTGTCAAGCTGCAACGTGGGCTTCTTTGCACACGTTTGCGAAACACTACTGCCTGGATAGCCAGGTGAGGAGAGAGGGGCCTTTTGCCCCGTCTGTTTTGCAGGACTTCCTAGTGTAAAAATCTCCTTCAGTCCCACCGCCATGGGTTATAGCTTGGGTATCTATTCTAAGGTAAGGAAGCTGCAGCTAGAAGTCTCTATCAGATGAACAAGTTACTTACCTTCGGTAACGAGGTTTCTGATGGATACAACTACCTGTGGATTCCTCACTCACTGAATTTTCCCCATGCGCCAGCATCCGACGGAAATTTTCTCCTAGCTTCAGCACGCTGACGAGGACGTCACAATTGTCCGTCTCCCACGCGACTCCGTCTGACGTCATACAGGCAATAAGAGGTCCTTGCCGGCGTGCCGGCTTGCTGACGTCAGTTCCCTTTTTTCCATGCCTTCGAGCGACAGGTATTCTGCGAGGGAGCAACTGTTTCTGCTGCGTAGTTACAGTTACTGTTTCTAGCGAAATGTCACAGCGAAAGTCAGGCTTTAAGCCTTGTAGAGAATGCAGGGGCAAGATGTCGGTGACAGACCCACATGTGGATTGCTTGTGGTGTTTGAGCTCCGACCATGAAGTGGAGAAATGTGAATCCTGTCAACGCATGAATCCTAAAGCGTTGAAGGAACGAAAGGCTAAGCTGCTTTTGGCGAAGTCCAAAAAGAAAGAAAAGCGGCACCGGCGCAGATCTTCATCACCGAAATCTCATCGACGTCACCGGGATTCCCGGCGCGGGCGTGATTCTCAATGCCGTTCGAGTAGAGAGCATTCACGCTCGAGGTCGCCTTCGGTTCGGCGCCGTAAGACATGGGAGGTAAGTCCCACCATCACTCCTCAGCCGCAGACGCCTCCCTCTTCTCTGACTTCTCTGACGTCTCCGCCTCTGGCGCAGGCTCCGCAATATCCATCGTTCCCGGCGCCAGGTGCTGATAGTTCCGCATTTCTTAATGCGATGTTTGCCATATTTCAACAGATGGCTCTGGGTGGTGGTCCAGCTGGTCCTTCGGGGCCATTGGCTTTTAATATGGGTGCTCCGGCTCCTTTACAACCGGCACCTTTCATGCCCTTCCTTCCAATGGGAGGTGCTGGCTCGGCGCCGGTTCCTTTTGCGTCGCCTACAAGATGTGCGACTCCGATGAGGACTGCTCAGAGTCGGATGGATCAGAGGATCGGCGTCCGGCGAGGTCATCCACGTCGGCGGACACCTTGTCAACGCCAAGGATCGAGGCCAGGCTTCATTCTAGGAGGCTAGCTCTTCGCCTCCTTGAGGAACAGGAGTATAACAGGCAGGCCTTGGAGGAGGGTGAGATTGAGGAGCCTCTGACAGATCTTCATGGTTTGGACACTGCTAGTGGCTTGGACACTTCCCCGGAGTGGGACTTGACATCTCCTGGGGAATATACAGAGGAGGCTGCTTCTTTCCACTCTGTTTTAAGAAAAGCAGCTGACTTTTTAGGCCTTCCCCTAACAGTGGCTGAGGCGAAACCCAACATTTTGACGGAAGTGCTACATCCGTCCTCGGCTATTGCAGAACCTCTTTTGCCTTTTAATGAGGCTCTCCTTGATCCAATTATGGAGATTTGGAATAAGCCAGTCACATCTACGGCTGTTAACAGGACAGTAGCGATTAGATATCGTGTGGCTCCTGCGGATCCTGGCTTTTTGCCGAAGCACCCGATTCCAGAAAGCTTGGTTGTGCAAGCTTCATGTTCCTCACGTACTGCTCCAGGTTCCTTTCCGGGTGTTCCTTCTGACAGAGATTCTAAAAAGATGGACCAGTCTTCAAAAAAGACTTTTTCTTCTTGTAGTATGGCCCTTAAGTCCACGAATGCCACATGTATCTTGGGCAGATACATCTACGCCCTTATGGAGGAGGTCAAGACATCTCATTCCGGATTACCTCAGGAGGTGTTGGGCCTTTTGTCGGATGCTCAGGCTGCGGCGACCCAAGTAATCCAGCCAGGGCAGGACACAACTGATTCTGTGGCCAGGGCTATGGGCACCACTGTCGCTACGATAAGACAGGCCTGGCTTCGTTCTTCAGGTTTCTCTCCAGATGTTCAGTCGGCCCTGCTTGATCTACCCTTTGATGGGATAAACTTTTTGGGTCCAAGGCAGACTCTGCCCTTGAAAGGTTTAAAGAAAGTAGAGCCACAGCAAAATCTTTGGGCTTGCAGGCCTCCTCCTCTGTTTCTTCACGATCATTCAGAAGGTTTAGGGGGTTTGGTCATGGCTCCTCCTTTCAGGGCAGGTTTCAACAGCAAGCCACCACTGGGGTAGGGTTCGAACCAGAGGGGCCACCCAGCAGCACTCTGCCTCTTCCTCTTCCTCTGGAGGGGTGCAGCACGGAAAGCAGCCTTAGTCATCCACCAGTTCCCTTGCATACTACTCCTGTAGGGGGAGGTTAATGTACTTTCTCCACATGTGGGAGGCAATAACATCGGACTCCTGGGTCACCAGTATTGTGGGGAAAGGCTATGCCCTTCCCTTTCAGGAGTTTCCACCCCCCATCCTGCCCAGTCCATCCTTCTGTTCGGAAGAACATCTCCTGTTGTTAGAACAGGAGGTTCTAGTCGTCCTTTCAAAGGGTGCAGTAGAGTTGGTTCCAGAGCAGGAGAGGGGTCAGGGTTGTTATTCAAGATATTTCCTGATCCCCAAGAAGGATGGTCGGTTGAGACCAATCCTGGACCTGAGGATTTTGAATTGGTTCCTCAAACAGGAAAAGTTCAAGATGCTGACCCTAGCACAGGTGCTTTTGGTGTTGAACGAAGGAGATTGGATGGTGTCTGTGGACTTGCAGGATGCTTACTTTCATATCCCGATACTCAAGTCGCACAGGAAGTATCTCCGGTTTGTGGTGGGATCACAACACTATCAGTTTGCGGTCCGTCCGTTTGGTCTTACTTCAGCACCTCGAGTCTTCACGAAGGTGATGGTGGTGGTTGCGGCAGAGCTCAGGAGGAAGGGGATAGCGGTATTCCCTTACCTGGACGATTAGTTGATCCAGGCCAAGTCTCCAGAGCTCATGCTGCGTCACCTGCAGTCGACATCCCAGTTGTTGTTCGATCTGGGCTTTTCGGTGAACGTGCCCAAATCTCACCTGGAGCCCTCTCAACGTCTCCTGTTCATAGGGGCGGTACTGGACACAACATTGAATCGTGCCTTTCCTCCACCCCAGCGATTCAGGACATTCAGGCGTTGTTTCCAGTGTTTCAAAGTGGAGCGGTCATTCCAGTCCTCAAGGTCCTTCGTCTGCTCGGTCTGTTCGCTTCTTGCATTCTGTTGGTCACTCATGCACGCTGGCACATGAGGGCTCTTCAGTGGTGCCTCCGAAGGCAGTGGTCTCAACACAAAGGGGATCTCGAGGAATCAGTAAAGATTTCCAAAGACGCTGCAGCGGATCTTCGATGGTGGGCTGCGGACGGCAACCTTTCCCAAGGAAGGCCGTTCTCGCTGCCTCCTCCAGTGGCCACAGTGATAACGGATGCTTCCACTCTAGGGTGGGGAGCTCATCTGGGGGACGTTGAGGTCAAAGGTCATTGGTCTCCAGTGGAACAGATGTTTCACATAAATCTGTTGGAATTGCGGGCGATACGTCTGACCGCCAAGGGAAGGGAGGAAGGCCTTGAGAGCCAGTCAGTCCAGGTCCTGACAGACAACACTACTGCGATGTGGTACATCAACAAGCAGGGAGGAGTAGGGTCGTACCTTCTCTGCAGAGAAGCTCTTCGGCTATGGTCCTGGCAAGGGACCATCGGATTTGCTTGGTAGCAAACCATCTGGCCGGAGTCTTGAACGTGCGTGCAGACAGTCTCAGTCGGCACATCTCGACCGATCACGAGTGGCGTCTTCATCCAGATCTAGCCCTGTACATCTTCCAGATGTGGGGATTCCCTCGGGTAGATCTGTTTGCCACTCGGGAGAACGCGCACTGTCCGTTGTTCTGCAGCCTCCAGTATCCGGTGCAAGGAACGTTGGGGGACGCGTTTCAGATGTCCTGGTAAGGCCAGTTGCTTTACGCGTTTCCCCCCATACCCTTGATTCCTCGGGTTCTGAGGAAGATTCGCCATAACCGGGCCCAAGTCATCTTAATAGCTCCGGATTGGTCAAGAAGGGTGTGGTATTCAGATCTTCTCCAACTCTCACTGTGCCCCCCGCTCCGTCTCCCTCACAGGGCAGACCTCCTCTCACAATCGCAGGGGCAGGTTTTACACCCCCACCTCCAGAGCCTGCACCTTCATGCCTGGAGATTGAGGCAACTTGAGTTCCTTTTCTCTCCCACCCGAGGTGGTGGATGTTATTTTATCGGCCAGGCGACACTCCACCAAATCTATCTAGCCTAGCAGGTGGGCTAAATTTGTGAATTGGTGTGAAGAGAAGCAAATTGATCCTTTACTTGCCCACTTATCGGACATTTTGACTTTTGCGTTATCCTTGGCACAGAGGGGTTGTGCAGTTGCGACAGTTAAGGGCTACTTGTCGGCTCTGTCAGCCTTTCTGTGTCTGCCCGACCAACCCTCTTTATTTAAATCACCAATAGTTTTGAGGTTCATAAATGGCCTGACTAATAGATATCCTCCCACTCCTTTCATTATGCCTCAGTGGGATTTGAACCTAGTTTTAACATTTCTTATGGGCTCACCATTTGAGCCGATGCATTCTTGCCCCTTAAGGCTATTGGTTCTAAAAACTGTTTTCCTTGTTGCCATTACTTCGGCTAGAAGGGTGAGAGATCTACAGGCTCTTTCTGTTAAGCCCCCGTGCACATCCTTTTATGGGGATAAGGCGGTGTTGAGGACCAAGGCTGTTTTCTTGCCGAAGGTTGTTTAACCCTTCCATACGGGTCAGTCTATTACACTCTCCTCTTTTTATCCTCCACCTCATCGTTCCAAAGAGGAAGATAGACTGCATCGTCTGGACCCGAGAAGAGCACTGAGCTTCTTCATCGACAGGACGAGGGAGTTCAGATTGGAAGATCAGCTCTTCATCGGGTACGTGGGAAACAGGAAAGGAAAGGCAGTCCACAAGAGAACACTCTCCAGGTGGGTCATTCTTTGCATTAAGCTGTGTTACTCTCTGGCAAAGAAGGAACCCCCTGTTGGAATAAGAGCTCATTCCACCAGAGCTAAGTCAGCCTCTTTGGCCCTGGCTAAAGGTGTTCCTGTGGTTGACATTTGCATGGCCGCAACTTGGGCATCCCTCCACACTTTTGCGAAGCATTATTGCTTGGATTCGGAGGTGAGGAGGGATGGCCATTTTGCACGGTCGGTGCTGCAGGATTTCTTGGTCTGACCATTCAGGCACCCTCCACCGAGTGCGGTACTGCTTTGGGACTCTATTCAATGAGTGAGGAATCCACAGGTAGTTGTATCCATCAGAAGAACAAGTTACTTACCTTCGGTAACGCCTTTTCTGGTGGATACACTAGATACCTGTGGATTCCTCACGGTACCACCCGCCTCCCCGTTGCCTGTCTGGTCTTACCAAGATTTCCTTGGGTGAGCACCTGTAAGTCACTGATATGTTTATACTGATGCAGATGTTATACATGCTTGTGTTTATATAGATATATCTATATATGTGTATATATTTATTATTGTATATTGTTTTATATGTATATATTTTTATATATATCCATATTTATACAATTGTTTTTCTATTTAATTTAATTAAATATTATGGTATAAGATTTTATTTGATGTGTTCGTATCAGATATGTTTTGTTGATATTTACCTGTTCGCCTCAAAGGCACGTACAAAATGTTGATAACTGACGTCAACACGCCGGCGAGGACCTCTTATTGCCTGTATGATGTCAGACGGCGTCGCGTGGGAGTTGGGCAATTGTGGCGTTCTCGTCAACGTGCTGAAGCTAGGAGAAAATTTCCGTCGGATACTGGCGCATGGGGAAAATTAAATGAGTGAGGAATCCACAGGTAGCTAGTGTATCCACCAGAAAAGGCGTTACCGAAGGTAAGTAACTTGTTCATCTGGTAGAGACTCTATCTAGCTGCAGATTTCTTACACCCACCCAAGCCTCCCCGCTCTGCGGATATTTTTCTTTTGTAAATATATAAATACATATATTTATGTGTACATATGTATATTTTTGATCTTGGCATTTTAGCCTTTCTTAAAGGCATGAAAGAATTTTTGCTTCAAACAGTCAAAGAGGTCAAATCCTTAATGGTTGGTTCTTTCATGACTGCGCTTCTGGCGTGGGAAGTTGTGGAAAAGAACTGACGTACGCGCACCGAGACGGCGTCTATATAAACAACCGTGATGTCATAGACGGCTCCAACAACGCTGACGACGCTCGCGGAGCTGGTCGACGCACGCGGATCCGAATGACACTGCCCGATGGCACGTGCGCAGGGTACTGCTCAGAAAAAAACTCCAGATTCGAAGCTAACGCCAGGGAATTCTAAGGTAAGGAATCTGCAGCTAGATAGAGTCTCTACCAGATACCTCGTTACCGAAGGTAAGTAACTTGTTCTTCTCTGCCAGTTGCATCCATACTCCACTTTGTTCAAAATTTAAGACAGGGGACAGTGTTACAGGTGTGAACTGTGTTTTATTGGTAGAAGTGAGTGAATTGTGCTATTTACAATGATGGGAGAGATAAGGTTGGGTGGTCCTCAAAACCAACATGGTGGCAGCCTTGTTGGTAGTATTGATGGGTCCATTTTGTCGAACAGTACTTCAAATTGCCCTCAGCTAAGTGTTGTTGGGGAATGGGTGGAATGGTTGCTTTGCATTTGTAGCAGGGTCAATTGCTGGAGGGGGCCTTGTTCTTAGCTGGCTTTTCAGTGCCATATCTTGGCCTGGGAGTACGTTTGGGCGCCTGCTGTGGAGCTTCTTCGGGTGACATGGTTGGCCTTTGGGTTTCCTGGAAGGGTAGTTCCTGGGATGTTTCTGCTCTTGGGTCATCTGATGCTGGTTGTCCCAGGCTGTTGTGGGGGCCTCTTGTCCATTGTGGGTGTCAGACTGGTTTGTTACCAACTGCAGCAGTTCTTCTGGTATGGTGGCCATTGTGGCATTGTGCTCTTTCCACTGCTCCATGGCCTGACGGTGTTGTTCCTGCTGCATCCTCTGACTTTGCTCCAGGGTGGACACAATCTGTGGCAACATGTCTTGGGCATGTTGGTAGGCCCCCAATACCTCTGAAATAACGCCCTGGGCTGCTGCATCCATCCTGTGGCCTCCCCCCTGGCCCACTGAGAACCTTGCACTTGCCCTAGCCCCCTGTGCCTGTGTCCCCTGCACAGGTCTGGCAGTACCACTTGTACTGGGTCCCTCGCCTTCCTGCATGTTGGGAGTGGGAGACTGTGGCCCTTGTACCTGTGTTCCACCAGTCTGTGTCCTGGGTACACTGGTGTGGGTACACCTGCCCTGGGCTGCTGGTTTTGACTGGGTGGTAAGGGTGACAGTGGTTTCCTGGGTGGGGCTGCTGCACGGTGAGAGTCCAGGAACTGTGTGAGGGGCCTGCCGGCTCATCAGTGTCCAGGGATCCTTCGCCAGTGTCTTGTGAGGTGCCTCTGTCTCCCTAGAGGGCAGTGGCACTCCTTGTCCCATCTGTTAGGGTTGCATGGGTGGTGGTGCCTGTTGGGGGACATAGACATGTCTGTTACATATGCAGGAAGGTTTGAGGTGTACAGGCTTGGGCTATTTTGTGCTGGTGTTACTTTCAGTGGCCTTCCAGGGTGCCTTTGTGAGTTTGAGATTGCATTTAGCGCCAGAATGGGATTACATTGTGGTGGGGGGTATTGTTCCATTGTGGGTACGTGCAGGGGTGGGTGGCTGTGCACAGCGGGAGTGATGTGGGACTGTTAGTGGGTTTGGGGTCATGCAGGGGGTTGGATGTAGTGAGTAATGGCTGGTTGGGGTGTAGGTGTGGGTGGGGTGGTGCATGCGTTGCAGCTGTGGTGGATATGGAGTAATTGTAGATGACTTACCCAAGTCCATTCCTCCAGTGAGTCATGTGAGTCCCTCTGAGTGCAGGATGGCCAGTACTTTTTCCTCCCAGTCAATGTAGTTGTGTGGTGCTGGTGGCGGTCCTCCCCAGTCTTCTGCACTGCGATGTGGTGCCTGGATGCCATGCCCCGGACCTTCCCCCCGCAGGTCGTTCCATCTCTTCCGGATGTCGTCCCTGGTGCGTGGATGGTGTCCCACTGCATTCACTCTGTTCACAATGGTCTGCGACAGCTCCAATTTCTGGGTGATGGGTGTGTGCTGCACCTTTGCCCCGAAGATTTGTGGCTCCACCTTCAAGATCTCGTCCACCATGGTCCTTAACTCCCTTTCGGTGAAGGTGGATTTTTTTGGGGGGGACATAGTGAGTGTGGTGGATGGTGTTGGGACTGTGAACGAGGTAAGGGTGCTCTTCTGTGGGTCGGTGTGCGTCTCCTCTATGCTGGCGTTCACTGTCTGGCTCTGGTGCTTTCCATCTTCTTGTCCTGCTTTCGTTGCAAGGGATTGTGGGGTCTATCTGGGGGTGTTTTATGGGGTTCTGGATGTATGTCAGATGTGTGGGTCAGACGCCTATCCAATGTGTGCACTGCTTGCTGTTGAGTCCACTTGCTGCCCATGGCGGTCGCAGCCGCCAATGGTCGTCCGGCCTCCACTGTCCGCCGAGGTGATTTGTGCATCATTATTTGGAGGGCAGGATTTGGGTGTGCTTGGCGGTGGCGGGTTGGGTGGTCCGGGATTCCTGCCGACAGTCATTGCGGGGAGTGGTGGTCTGGGGATTTTTGCCGGAGTTGGGTTTTTCGTTCATTATATGCCAGGTTTCCATTCACCGCCAACGGCGGGATTCTGTTCACCGCCGACACATCAGTCGGCGGTCTTTCCTGCCATGTTCATAATGACCCCCTTTGTCTCCTCCTTAAACTTTTCCCTATTGATTCTTTCCCCATTTCTCTCTTCCCTCCTCTGATTAGTTTTAGACCTTTTTAATTTAATTCTTATGCATAATTTAGATAACCCCAATATTCCTAATAAGAAAACTATGACAATTAATATTCCCTGTATGATTTTCAATAGTACCCCATTCCAAATACTACTAAGCCAATTTCCCACTGAAGCAAACCCCTCACCCACCTTTTACCATGCACCTGGTTCTTTCAACTCCTTCAAATTACTACTCAGATTAGTAAGTAAATCTCTTATCTCTTATCTCTCTACTGTTATTGGGTATGTAAGAACAACAATGCCTAGAGTTAATAATTTTACAGACTCCGCCATTTTTCGCTAAAAGAATGTCTAAAGCAAGACAATTTTGAAGTCATAGCTCTATCCGCAGCCAAATCAGTATCTATCAGGAGTATAGCCCCTGAAAAATATGTCAGCATGTTATCCACGATAGTAGACAACTTTTCAATCTTAATTGAATTTAAGATGACTCCCACTGAAGGAATCTCCACACCAAATGTATCTCCCACTATTGCAGAAGAGGTTTCCCTCCTCTTTTTCGATGTAATTCTGTCAGTCAGTCAGTCAGTCAGTCAAAGGAACTTTATTTTGGCTACAAGAGCCATAAAAGCACATAGCAGCAATAAATACAAATAAATACACAGTTCAAATAAATATAACAATACGTATGGCTGATAAAATAAGAATAAAATAAAGATAAAATACACTCACACGGTGTGATGGAACAATCTTGTTGGAACCATTAAACAGATACAAATTTTCCTCTAACAGTCCAACTAGCTCCAAGGAACTTGCCGACGGCGATCACTAACGTTGGCCGAGTGTCTGATCTGAGGATTCAGAGAGCTATTTCAGAACTGCGGACTCCCAGCAGTCTGCATGCCGGGGCTAGCCATTTCCTACGTGAGGCAGTGTATGTGGGGCAAGCAAATAGGACATGAGGGAGGTTTTCAATGGGGGGCTTTGCAGGCTGGGCGAGTGGTTCTTCGCGTGAAAAGCGGCTGGTAAACGGTCTTAGTGGCAGCGTGCCAATGCGGAACTGAAAGTACAGT
This sequence comes from Pleurodeles waltl, assembly GCF_031143425.1. Classification (NCBI taxonomy): domain Eukaryota; kingdom Metazoa; phylum Chordata; class Amphibia; order Caudata; family Salamandridae; genus Pleurodeles; species Pleurodeles waltl. The sequence goes on from NC_090439.1 coordinate 205,599,957, forward strand.
TTCCTTTCTTTTGGTACCGTGATTATGTCCCAGAAAGCCTCATACTTGCATGTCTCTTTTAGGATGACAAAGTCACAAGATAATGTAGTGATGAAGTGCGGTCCCCAGATCTTTGAAGTCTACCATGTGCCAATACAGTTTTTTAAGTTAGCTTTTTGAAGAAAAGGAGAAGGTAGTTGGTGAATTCCAGAGTTCTGTATGCCCAAGTGAGTAGAGTAACCCCTTGATGTATCTAAGCCAGGGGATGCTATGAAGATGGTCAGCTTCTAAAATGACCTGCAGGGTTGCATTGAAGGATTCGAGCTCTGGGGTAGTCCAGAGATGCTGCCAGTACAGAAGAGGGCATAGGCGGGATTTGTGGCCAATGCTTTTCATACCAAGATCCTTAAAAAGGGGGAACAGTGGGGTGCTTGGCGGGAGGGACACACAGTTTCTTAGGAAGTTGTTTCCAGGGATGGTTATATCTTGGATTTTAGCATAGCCCCTGTAGGAAGTTGGCTCTGTATGTACTATTTCAAAGTAAGAAATAGCATGCACAGAGTCCAAGGGTTCCCCTTAGAGGTAAGATAGTGGCAAAAAGAGATAATTCTAATACTCTATTTTGTGGTAGTGTGGTAGAGCAGTAGGCTTATCAGAGGGTAGTGTTAAGCATTTGTTGTACACACACAGGCAATAAATGAGGAAAACACACTCAAAGACTTACTCCAGGCCAATAGGTTTTTGTATAGAAAAATATATTTTCTTAGTTTATTTTAAGAACCACAGGTTCAAGATTTACAAGTAATACTTCAAATGAAAGGTATTTCACTTAGGAACTTTGAATTAGCAAAATAGCGTATACAGTTTTCACACAAATGGCAATAAGCTATTTTAAAACTGGACACAGTGCAATTTTCAACAGTTCCTGGGGGAGGTAAGTGTTTGTTAGTTTTGCAGGTAAGTAAACAATCACCTACAGGGTTCAAAGTTGGGTCCAAGGTAGCCCACCGTTGGGGGTTCAGGGCAACCCCAAAGTTACCACACCAGCAGCTCAGGGCCGGTCAGGTGCAGAGGTCAAAGTGGTGCCCAAAACGCATGGACTTCAATGGAGAAGGGGGTGCCCCGGTTCCAGTCTGCCAGCAGGTAAGTACCCGCGTCTTCGGAGGGCAGACCAGGGGGGTTTTGTAGGGCACCGGGGGGGGGGACACAAGTCAGCACAAAAAGTACACCCTCAGCGGCACGGGGGCGGCCGGGTGCAGTGTGCAAACAGGCATCGGGTTTGCAATGTAGTTCAATGGGAGACCCAGGGGTCTCTTCAGCGAAGCAGGCAGGCAAGGGGGGGGCTCCTCGGGGTAGCCACCAACTGGGCAAGGGAGAGTGCCACCTGGGGGTCGCTCCTGCACTGGAGGTCGGATCCTTCAGGTCCTGGGGGCTGCGGATGCAGTGTCCTTACCAGGCGTTGGGTTCTTAGAAGCAGGCAGTCGCTGTAAGGGGGAGCCTCTGGATTCCCTCTGCAGGTGTCGCTGTGGGGGCTCAGGGGGGGGTCAACTCTGGCTACTCACGGGCTTGCAGTCGCCGGGGAGTCCTCCCTGTAGTGTTGTTTCTCCACAATTCGAGCCGGGGGCGTCGGGTGCAGAGTGCAAAGTCTCACGCTTCCGGCGGGAAACGTGTGTTCTTTAAAAGTTGCTTCTTTGTTGCAAAGATGTTTCTTCTTTGGAGCAGAGCCGCTGTCCTCTGGAGTTCTTGGTCCTTTTAGATGCAGGGTAGTCCTCTGAGGCTTCAGAGGTCGCTGGACCCTGTGGAACGCGTCGCTGTTGCAGTTTTTCTTGAAGTGGGGAGACAGGCCGGTAGAGCTGGGGCCAAAGCAGTTGGTGTCTCCGTCTTCTCTGCAGGGCTTTCAGATCAGCAGTTCTTCTTCGTCTTAGGTTGCAGGAATCTAGTTTCCTAGGTGGGGCCCCTAAATACTGTATTTAGGGGTGTGTTTAGGTCTGGGAGGGCAGTAGCCAATGGCTACTGTCCTTGAGAGTGGCTACACCCTCTTTGTGCCTCCTCCCTGAGGGGAGGGGGGCACATCCCTATTCCTATTGGGGGAATCCTCAAAAACCAAGATGGAGGATTTCTAAAGGCAGGGGTCACCTCAGCTCAGGGCACCTTAGGGGCTGTCCTGACTGGTGGGTGACTCCTCCTTGTTTTTCTCATTATCTCCTCTGGACTTGCCGCCAAAAGTGGGGGCTGTGTCCAGGGGGCGGGCATCTCCACTAGCTGGAGTGCCCTGGGGCATTGTAACACGAAGCCTGAGCCTTTGAGGCTCACTGCTAGGTGTTACCGTTCCTGTAGGGGGGAGGTGTGAAGCACCTCCATCCAGAGCAGGCTTTTGTTTCTGTCCTCAGAGAGCACAAAGGCCCTCACCACATGTGGTCAGAAACTTGTCTCTCAGCAGCAGGCTGGCACAGACCAGTCAGTCCTGCACTGAAGGATTGGGTAAAATACAAGGGGCATCTCTAAGATGCCCTCTGTGTGCATTCTTTTAATAAATCCAACACTGACATCAGTGTGGGTTTATTATTCTGAGAAGTTTGATACCAAACTTCCCAGTATTCAGTGTAGCCATTATGGAGCTGTGGAGTTCGTTTTTGACAAACTCCCAGACCATATACTTAACATGGCCACAACTGTACTTACAATGTCTAAGAATAGACTTAGACACTGTAGGGGCATATTGCTCATGCAGCTATGCCCTCACCTGTGGTATAGTGCACCCTGCCTTAGGGCTGTAAGGCCTGCTAGAGGGGTGACTTACCTATGCCACAGGCAGTGTGAGGTTGGCATGGCACCCTGAGGGGAGTGCCATGTCGACTTAGTCATTTTCTCCCCACCAGCACACACAAGCTGGCAAGCAGTGTGTCTGTGCTGAGTGAGGGGTCCCTAGGGTGGCATAAGACATGCTGCAGCCCTTAGAGACCTTCCCCGGCATCAGGGCCCTTGGTACCAGGGGTACCAGTTACAAGGGACTTACCTGGGTGCCAGGGTTGTGCCAATTGTGGAGACAATGGTACATTTTAGGTGAAAGAACACTGGTGATGGGGCCTGGTTATCAGGGTCCCAGCACACTTCTCAGTCAAGTCAGCATCAGTCAGGCAAAAAGTGGGGGGTAATTGCAACAGGGAGCCATTCCTTACAGCCCCATAGTTCAGCCCCGTAAAGCGTTGATGTCACAGCCTGATCTTCGTATATCTGGATTGCTGGGCGAATTGGTTTTGTATGTGAGAGGTGAAAATCCTTTATTAGTACCCCCGTTGTTTGCTTTAGTTTTAAAGCTTACTTTCCTATGTGTGGTTTCCAAGACATGTTATCAGTCAATGCTATATCCAGGTAGCTGAAGGTGCTCACCTTCTCAAGCGTGGTGCCCTCTAGTGTGAACTTCCCTCTAAAGGATCTATGGGGATTGAGGGTCATTAATTTCATTTTTGAGGTGTTGATTTCAAGTCCCCGCATGGAGCAGAATTCCTTAAAGCACGTGAGGAGTTTTCCTTAATCCACTAGGGGGTCTTGGATATCATGAGAGTGTCATCTGCAAAGAGCAAGACAGGGATTTTTTGTGTGCCAAGTGATGGTGCGTCAGCCTCCACTCAAAGCAGAGAGGGGACGATGTCATTGATATACAAGGAGAGGAGGGTGGGGGCAAGGACACACCCTTGCCGCACACCCCTTGATAACTGGATTCTATCAGTTAGTTGCCCAATGCATGTATCCAAAACGTTCAAACTCGCCCTCAAAACAAAAAATATGATCATAAGAATAAACTCCAAAAAGTGAAAGGGAAAACTAGTGCCGCACAGCCATTGACTGCTTTAGAAAAACTAGTTAGTACACGCTTTGATCAAGTAATGGAACGCCTAACCCAACTGGAGGGAAAAATGAATTATCTGCTTAAAACATTGAATCCACAATCAACAAACCCTTTAACCTCAACTACACGACAGCTCCGTTATACTGATTTCAACGCTAGGCCTCCTCTAACGCATCAGACCCAACCACCCATTTCTCAGATTACCCAAAAACAAGTTGACCCTTGTGTCTCACCCGAAAGAACTGGCAATGCCCAATTCCACAAAATGTTGCCAAAAAGAGGGGAACACGTAACTATTCCTAAAGTTTATCAGGGTGCCCCTTTAACTGGGAGAGACATTCTTGACCTCCCGCCTGTGGCAACCACCTATGTGGCAGTTCTTGCCGATGTCCCCACTCTATCTGGAGCATGGGGGAATCATGGACAGCTCTGAGGAACAAGGCCCTGAACTGGATTGCAACTCGCCTGAAACCTGGCCTGACAAATAAACTTTTTGAAGACATCAAGATGGTTAGAAGGGTAAAATGGGTGGGTAGAAACTACAAAAAAATATTCAAGGGCGATTGCGTAGTTCTCTCATTCAAAACCCCTACGCTGGTCAAAGATATCTTAAGAAATTTAAGTCCACATCAGATTACCGACCATGGCGTTACCCTGCTTCCTTTGGGTTTCTTTTATACGAGCACTAAAAGCCATGACCGACCTTGCCTTTGTCTTGAGGACCATAGAACCAGGCCTGAGTCGCAATATATGATTTCTACTGTGAATAGATTTTGGGGGCTCAGCATGGAAGATACTGAGGGGCATATTTATACTCCGTTCGCGCCGGAATTGCGTCGTTTTTTTTTACGCAATTTCGACGCAAAACTAACTCCATATTTATACTTTGGCGTTAGACGCATCTAGCGCCAAAGTCCATGGAGTTAGCGTCATTTTTTAGCGTGGACACCTACTCTGCGTTAATTATATGCAAGGTAGGCGTTCCCGTCTAAAAAATCGACTCCGAGGCATGTGCGTCGGATTTATACTCCCGGGCAAAAATCACGCCCGGGAGTGGGCGGGTCAAAAAAAATGACGTACGGCCGCTTTTGCGCCGTTTTTTAGCGCCTGCAAAAGGCAGGCGTTAAGGGACCTGTGGGCTCTGAAGGAGCCCAGATGTGCCCTCCCATGCCCCCAGGGACACCCCCTGTCACCCTTGCCCACCCCAGGAGGACACCCAAGGCTGGAGGGACCCATCCCAGGGACATTAAGGTAAGTTCAGGTAAGTATTTTATTTTTATTTTTTGGTGGCATAGGGGGGCCTGATTTGTGACCCCCTACATGCCACTATGCCCAATGACCATGCACAGGGGACAGAAGTCCCCTGGGCATGGCCATTGGGCAAGGGGGCATGACTCCTGTCTTTGCTAAGACAGGAGTCATTTCTATGGGGGTTGGGAGTCGTAAAAAATGGCGCAAATCGGGTTGAGGCAAAAAAATTGACTCAACCTGACTTGCCCCATTTCTTGACGCCCAAGCCCCATATCCCCCTACGCCGGCGCTGCCTGGTGTACGTCATTTTTTTTAATGCACACCAGACGGCGCCGGCAGCTAACGCCGGCTAACGTCATTCAATAAATACGGCGCCCGCATGGCGCTTCAGAATGGCGTTAGCCGGCGCTAATTTTTTTGACGCAAAACTGCGTTGGCGCAGTTTTGCGTCAAAAAGTATAAATATGGGCCTAATTGACTATTATCTGACAAGGAATCCTGAAGGCTCAAGCACCCTACAGAAACATCGGACCTCGCCCATCTGGGTATAGACAATTCGGCAGTAGACACTGGAGAAGAACGATTGGACATGGAACCCTCCTCTAGACAATCTGTCAATGATGAATTGTTTCCAAGAGCCCTGCCAAAAAATACCTCTACCTGTGCCCTGACTCCTCTCGTATGCACAGAAAGCATTACTATTCCAGGGAAAACTCAGATAATTGATAAGTCCTCTGCGGGCCAGGCTAAAACAATGCATAAAGACCATCTTTCATTTTTATTTTGGAATGTGGCTGCCCTCCGATCTAAGGTGGAGAATGAGGCCTGGTTAGAACACATCCAGCGCTTTCCCTGGGTGTGCCTCCAAGAGACCTGCTCTGTGAACCCGATTCACATAAATAGCTATAGGACACTACATACTCCTGCTGTTCCTTCTGCACGGAGCAGGGCTAAGGGCGGTTTGTGCACCTTTATATTCAATAAGTGTGATATAATTAAGGACATTGCTCTAATATCTAATATGTTTTATCAAGTGATTTCATGTCATCTAAAAAATATTGCACAACTGGGGGTCATTCATTTTTATAATAATGTACCTTTTCAAGATCTCCGATTAGTACTCAACCTCCTCCAGGATGATATAGACCGAGTATGTGACTCTTCAAATAAACAGTCTTATATTGTGTGGGGAGGCATTTTTAACATATACCTGTGTCCCAGTTCAACTAAGGGCTACTGCCCTCATGCCCCTGATGGTGATGACGATTCACTACACTTCATACACAACAACTCAGGCAACTCGTTGAATGAAGTTCTATTTAGTCTTGACCTCATCCTGTGCAACTGCCTGACCCAGGGTAGGCCACAATTGAAACCCACTTTTAACGGTAGGCAAGCCAATACGACAATTGATTTAATTTTACTTTCCAATAACCTCCTCCCTTATGTACTTGATTATGACATTCAAGACACCATATTCAGTAACCATAACCCTCAAACCGTAGGCCTTACATTTCCCCAACACGTCCTTATACACAGGGAAATGGAAGAGATAGTAGAAAATATTGAACTGGGAGCAAGAAATGGTTACACCATCCGGTGGTCAGACATTGAACCTACAGGTTTTATGAAACGACTAGTGACCAATTATGCTAATGAATTTAATATTTGCCTTGCAGATAACATGAGCCCACAAGACTGTATCGAGGCCTTCATGGTAATTACGGCTGGTATAAAACAGTTTCTTAAGGCAACTTTTAGCAAATCGAAGGAGGATAAAGGCTGGTTCAATGCTGAATGCACACAAGCTCGTAAGAACCTAAAATGTCACTTACATTTACAAAACCTGGATAAAGGCCAATTAAGTATAAAGAGGAAGGAGTATAAAAATGCTATAAAGAAAAGAAAACAGAACTTAAAAAACGAGGCATGGCAATCTATGATGCAAGCCTCCGGAATGATAATGTAAAATTCTGGAAAATTGTGAACTCCCCGCTCCTATGTGATGAAGAAATACCAAAAATTGAAATTGCCATCACGGAAGAAGAGTGGGTTGCCTTCTTTTCTGCCATATACTCCTCAGAAAATTTGGCACTGGAAACAAATCTCCTTAAACTAGACTCCCATGACCTCATCTCACCATTTACTCTAAACGAGGTCACTGATGCTATTAATGCAAGTAAAAGCGGAAAAGCCCCAGGCCCAGATGGAGTCCCATTTGACATCTATAAATCTAATATCCCTCTTTGGGGTCCACTATTGACGCAGGTGCTGCGCGCCTGCTGCTCAACTACTTTCATCCCGACCTGGGCTGAGTCTATAACTATTCCAATCTATAAAAAGGGAGATCGCCATAATCCTGCATGTTATCGTCCTATTTCACTGCTCGACACACTTGCAAAGATTGCGGGACGTATCATTTTAAATAGATTACAAGATTGGATAGAGGAAAATCACATCCTCTCTGATCTACAATACGGGTTTAGGGCTGGTATAGGGACAACGGAACAGGCTCTTAACCTAGAGATTATACTTGGTAAATATACAAGGGCCAAGCCCGGAGCACTATACCTTGCATTTGTCAATTTAACCTCTGCATTCGATTGTGTGGTGCATTCAAAATTGTGGCACCTTTTTGTTGGACATGGGGGTCGATACTACCATAGTCCACTTTATCAGGGATTTGTACGCTGGTGGAAAACGCCAAGGTCCGCTATGGGCGTCAGGGGGAATGCACTTCATCTTTCCCCATTGAACGAGGGGTGCATCAAGGTTGCGTGTTAGCTCCCCTATTGTTCGCTTTGTATATTAATAGTCCAGAGGGGACTCTTTCCGATGCCTGTGGTGATCTTCCACAAGTAGGCTTTTGGAAGATCCCGGCCCTCTTGTATGCGGATGACGCCGTTCTGATGGCCCGCACCCCAGTCGCTTTGCAAAGACCTTTAATAACTGCATGGATGCCTTGGGCCTCAAAATCAATCATACTAAAACTTTCTCTATGACATATCCCAGATGCCGTACAAAGAATTGCCATATAGACTTAAAAGGTGCAAAACTAGTCGACACAGGGAAATTTTCGTGCTTGTGTTCGATGACAAAGGTACATGGGTACAAGCCATAAAAGCGAGAAAATTGTTATTCACGAAAACCGTTATGGCGATAAAACACTTTTCTAAAAGGGTGGGGAGAGCAATTCCTAAAGACATAATGACTCTTTACAATGCGAAATGCGTTTCAGTAGCACTGTACGGGGCTGGACTTTGGGGATATCGAGACTGCACTACCTTACAGCTGACCGAAAATGCTCTCCTGAAAACAGTCCTAAGTGTCCCGCAATCAACATCAACAGTAGTATGCCATTCAGAAATGAGAGTAACATACCTTACAGATCTCATTCGTGTCCAACAAATTCTACTCTGGCATAAAGTATGGACCTCAGATCCTGCGAGGTGGAACAGGGCTATCATAGTAGATGCCCTAGCACTTACTTACTCGTCCAAAATCCCATGGCTAAATTACATAAAGCACTTTCTTATTAAACTAGGCCACCCTGAGCTGTTTTTTTACTCCAGGTGAATTGAAAACAATTTCCAGGAAAGACCTGAAAAACACTTGCCTCACCCACCTGGCCGAATTGAGATGGGATGCGGAGGCAAATAAATATAGTGTCAGGAGAAACCACATGATACAGCAAACGAATGGTATGGAACCATACTTATGCAAAGTCACGAACCCAAAACATCGGTTTGTCCTTACGTGCTTGAGACTAGAGTCTTTTCATCGCCTCGTTAGTTTTCCCCTGATTAATGACTGGTCTCTACAACTGGAAAAATGTCCCTGCGATAATGTCTCCGATCAAAATACAATGCACACACTTCTCTTTTGCAAATATTATTCAACTTCTAGGAAAATGTTTGTGATACCACTTTTAAAATTAATGCATTTTAAACAATGTCGTTCAGCTTTTTTGTATCTTTTATCCCTTCCGTCTATCATGGTTTGCAATGGATTAGCCTTGTTCCTGTGTTCAGTGATTAAGGCCAGACAATGTCTTGAGGCAAATGGGTGAGACTTCTAAGCGCTATATTTGAGATTACTTTATCTGTTCTAATCAAATTGTTTATTAATTTTTACTACTTTTTTAATCTTTTACCTGTTTGCATTTATATTTATACGCATTTTATTCTCTGCATCCTTCTTCCTTTTTTCTCTGAAAATTGTTTTTTATGCATAATGACTTTTATGATGATTAAAAACAATCGAATAAAGTTTCTTTGATGATGATGATGATGAGTTGCCTCTTGTTGTCCCACCTGACGTGTGCATGGTTGTCCTCGTGGAGCGTTATCAATAGTGCTGGGATGTGCTCTGGAATTCCCATTTGGGAAAGAGTGTCCCATAGTTTGTTGTGGGGTACTAGATCAAATGCAGATTTTAGGTCCACAAAAGCTACATATGAGCTCCCTTTGCCAATGAGCACTGTTTTCCTGTATACAAATAGGAACCTGAGGGCTTGCTCAGTGGTAGATATTTTTTTCCGGAAACCAGCTTGGAGGGGACTAAGGCTATCATATTCAGTCATCCAGTCTTTGATCTTCCCCAAGAGATAGTGGCAGAACACTTTTTGCGCACAATCGATTAGACTGATTGGCCTGTAGTTGCAGGGGAGTGATCTGGCGCCCTTTTTAAAGATCGGGACAACAATAGCCCCTTTCCAGGACTCAGGGATTGGTGCCCCAGATGCTATTGCATCTTGACCAGGTTGCAATATCAGTTGAGAACAGGTCTGCTGGAACACCATCCGAGCCGGGGGCTCTGCCACACTTTATAGTGCCTAGTGAATATACTATGTATTTTTGGGAAAACAGCTGAGGCGCTTGAGTGGTGGGTGCTGAAGTAATGTTTAAGCAAGGGTCCATGTGATCAGGAATGGGGCTATCATGATCTTGGGAGTACAGCCCACTGAAATGGTCTACCCAGTCTTTTGGGGCGATGTTAGTTGTTATGTTCAATCCACTGCTTTCTGGGCCTCACGCTGCCGGGGACCAAAACAGACTACAATGCCTCTTGCGCGCAGCGTGGCTAAGTGCTGTCCACCACTTATCATCTTGGTCACACTTGGCTTTGCGTATGGCTAGCTTGTAGGACTTCCTAGCTAAACGGATGGCGTTGGCATCCTTGGATTTGATGGCTTGGACTAAATGCTTGTTTGAGGACCGATACATATTATTAAACCAGCTATGCCTACCCTTAGGTCTCTTGCCATCATGGGCTGTAGATACGGAGAAGTGGGTCGCGATGTCCCTGAAGCATGAGGTGTGGGTTCAACTTATTTCCTCGTTGGGGATTGCGGGACCCTCCTCTAGGGCCACTAATGCAGTCTTTAAGGTGTTATTAGCTGCATTAATGAGTGCGGGCCGAGCCGCAACCTTGTCCCACTTTAGGTGACGTTTGTCGTTAACCAGACTAATGCCCTCGGTGCTGTTGCTGAGGAGTTAATCATGGGCGGGTAGCTACCCAGAGCTAGCATATGGACAGAGAGAGGATTGTGGTCACTTTCAGGTCTCAATGATCGTCATGTCGATGACTAGGGGCCATAATCTTATATCGACCAAACAGTAGTCGATTCTACTGGTGTGGTTGGTTTTGTTAAATGTGTGACTGTCTTTGGCATCTGATTTGGTTTTGCCATTTAATGCCCTGAGCCCAAATTCCATGGTCAGCGATTTTACTTGGACAGCGGCCCGCATCCATTTCTTGATGGGTGGGATAGTCAGGGCAGGGATAGACCAAGCTCGATCCTCCTCGTTTGTGGACCTGAGATCGTCCCAGTATAGAGGTTCGAATGTGACATTAAGGTCACCTGCCACAATGGTTTTATGATGGCAGTGACAGTTTTACAGAAAGGCTGCCAGGACACAAAGGGTTTTGGAGACTTAAGACCCCTCAAGTGTAGATGTTAAAAATGTTCACAACTGTGTCAGGCCCAGATGATAGGCAAAGACCTAACAGGTCAGAGGAATGAGTGGATAACTGTGATATAAAACAGTTAAGTGATGTTCTGACCCAGGTGGTCAAACTCCCAGAAGGCCTGCCCCTGGGCAAGGCAGGGATATAGAAATTTGAATAGCCTGTTCGGAAAATTGGATCAATTGACCATGTCTCCTGAAGAAGGCATATGTCGTGTTCTTTGATAAAAGAGGTGAAGGATGGAAGAGGGAGGATAGATTTCAAACATGCCACGTTCCGTGAGAGAAGTCGTACCCCAGTGAGTGGAGGAGGTGTCCTGTCCAAAGGCCTAGTATTTACAGGATTGGCTACCAGGGGTTGGTTTGGCAGATGAAGTTGAGAGGGAGGAGGGGGATCAATGCAGCTGGCTGTTGCCCAGTGAGACCTGGGGTAAGTGGCGATGTTCCTCAAGTACAGCTGGCCTGGCCCTGATGGGGGAAGAGCTTGCACGCTTAGCTATCGGTTCTTGATTTGGTGGATAATATTCCTGCAAGGTGAGAGATGCAATGTTGTTGTGTTTGCACGGTAAGTCATCAGAGGTCTGAGGGGATATGTCATGAGGGGGGAACATGAGTACTTGCAATGACAGTGTTGGAGACTGCAGCCGACCCAGAGACAGTTGATATATGTGAGTTGCACGGTATTTCAACATAGATTCCAGATGGAGTTTTAAGTCAATCGTTCTCACTGAGGGCAGATAAATTGTTTGCTAGGCAGTGGCTGGGGCAAACCCTGTGGAACACGGGTAGCCTAGGGTATTTGAACTGGAGGCGCGAGTGTCCTGGAGGACTTGTTCTTGCATCTAGGGCCACCAAATTGTCCACCATGGTCCTGTCCTGAAGTGTCAGTTTTAAGATATCAAAATGTGTCCCCGGGTCAGGCCTTCTTGCTACATTAATTATATCCTCACTTATTACAGAGCGACAGCCTCTTATGTGGCGGATCCAGTGAATTGCCTTGTTTCTAATAGAGTCTGCCTCTTCCCTTTGTGTCTGTGTTTTTAACTTGGGAACGTTGACCATTTGAACAAAATTTCCTGATTGAAACCGATCAATGGCAGGCTGAGCAGGGTATTTTGGGGCAGCGTTGCTCATGAGTTTGGGGATTTTGTAATAGTCATGTAATGCATTTCCTGCACCTAAGCTGTTGTGCGAAGGAGGCTGGTAGAAGTTCTTGGTCTTAGCGCCGGCTGAGAGGAGGCCATCACAACTGGGTGCTGGTAATTTGGGCAACTTCATCGAGATGCCTGAAAGGGTTGTAATTGGGCTTTGGGTGTAGTTCATGGTGGCCGTGGCATCTGGAGGAATTAGCTGCTTTACTATTGCAGTTAAGGAGTTAACCATAAGCTTGAGTTCTGATACCTCCCTTTTTAGTTCTTGTATGCATTGAATGTGCTGTGTGTTTGTGAGTTAGGTGTGTGTTTGCGGCTACTAGCCCACCCACCCTGGTACCTGGGTCGGTGTCATCATGTGGGTCTGGGGCATTAATTAAAGGGCTAAAGCGGTTGCTGCACTAGATGGAGTCGCTGGAGATGGAACAGCATGGGTGATGACATTCCTGCCCTCCCCCTGCCCTATAGTAGCTGTGTCCTGTTGTCCACGTTTTACAAATATCTCAGCAATTTTCTTTGGGCCTGCCCTCCTCTTGGTTGGGGAGCACTCTGCCCCCAATTCTGTTCATTTCCCTGAGAAGCGGTAAAAGTTCCTTCGCATTCACCAAGAAGAGTGTCAATTCTGTCCATAATGCAGTTACTAGCTGCATGCTTGTGCCTTTTCCGCTTAGTTTTTGGCGCTGCCCCTGCCCCAGCCTCTATTGCTTTCCTTTTACCCATCTGGGACTGTGGTTGGTGATAAAATATTCTGTAAATTATTAATATAACGATGCAACCTACAGGGTGGCACAGTATTAAAAAAATATATAAAGCGAGGGTCAGTGATGCCTACTTGAAAGGTCAATGTTAGGGGGGTGGCCCAGCCCAGCCTCTTTCGGGCTCCGATGGGCGGGGACGGACCCGCCCTTGGCCCGGGCGCTTTCCGCGCCATGAAGTGCCCCCACGCGCTTTATAGCGCTCGTTGGTGTCAAGTGGGTGCAGGTGCTCGTGAAAATGGCTGCCTCCCGGGGCCTCAAAGCAGCTTGGGATATGTAGTCCCTCTCAAATCTTTAGCGCGTAATTGTGTCAAGTTCGGAAACTTTTTCAAATCCTCCATCTGGTAAATCTTTGGGAATACTATCACCAAATAACATGTCCCATACCATCCTCTTGGAAGATAAGCATTAAGTCCACAAATAAAGTAGATCCCCGGAATCGCAGGGTCCTGCCCATTCAACAGAAATGTCCATCTACTCTGATACAAAAACACATGCCTACATCCACTCGTACCCACAAATAAAGTGTCAGTGCATGATTTAGGCCTTTATACAAAGCTCCCCTACGTGTAGTGCATTTAAAGCTAATTTTGTTTGTGTTTTAATTACAGTGTAAGCATAATCATTTTGCTAAGTCCACTTCTGTAAGCCTTTTTCTAATCTCTCCTTAAGTGCCTTTCTCCTGTCATCAGTGTGATCTAAGAAGCTTTTCTCTAAAGGTGTTAGCAAGCATGTGAGGTTATTCTTAGGAGCATAAGTAGTCCCAAAGATAAATGTAGGTTTAAAGAATCCTCTAACTACTTCTATGTTAGTATCCTTAGTTACTCTACTCAAATACCTAATAATAGGAACAAACGAAAACACGAGGTCGTGATTGGAGTAAAAATATTGAATGTACTCTTGATTATAGAATGTTGTTAGTAACAGACTACAATTTATGCCATAGATTAGTGGGAGACTATGGTAAGTGACTCCTTCCTCGACTGATGAAGGAATCTGCGTACACACAAGACAGTCCTTTGCCTCCATGGTCTCAACATATTCACTCAATAAGCGATAGAAAACATTAGAAGAAAGCTCCCCTTGAACATTAGTGAAGTCATGGAAATACCTCTCATCTTACTTAAATCTTTCTAAAGCTGTTAATGTAGCAGTCTCAAAAGCCGAAGTGTGGTTGGCTCCTTTTGCGTCAAGAACAGGCGTACCCACAATCAACACTATAAACAATATCCCGCACATAATTGACAAACCAACACAGCGCCTAACATCCCTAATTTGCTTATCTACATTGTAGGAGGCTGGCCTGGTTTGTAGTGGGTACTTACAACTTATACCAGGTCCAGTTATCCCTTATTAGTGAAATGTAGTAGTGTTCTAGCAGCTTAGACTGATAGAGTTAACTATAGCAGAGCAGCTTAGACTGAACTAGGAGACATGCAAAGCTCATGCAATACCACTTATAGTTACACAGTACTTATACACAAGTAAAGACAATACTCTGTTACCAAAAATAAAGGTATTTATTTGGGTGACACAGTACCAAAAATATCTTAGAGACAATACTCCTTCTGGAGGTAAGTATTAAACACAATGTATACACCAACATTAGGCAAGTAAATAGTCATAGGAAATGCTATAGATTGCAGTGGGAGAAAATAGGTCTAGGGGCAACACAAACCATATACTAAGAAATTGGAATGCGAATCACGAATTCCCCCCTAGACAAGTGTAGTGTGTGCAGAATCGCTGGGAGAGTAAGAATACAGTAAAGGTAAGTAAATTACCCCACCCCATAGCCCAGAAAAGCAGGAGTAAAGTACTGCAAGTTTCCTTAGGACACACTACACCTCGTGATTGGGATTTTGCAGCAGCCAACCAAATCTGCAAAAAATAACTGCTGGATTCCTGAACCTGAAGACCTGCAAAGGAAGGGGACCAAGTCCAGAAGTCAAAAGAACTTCCAGGAAGGACAGAAGACCCTGCCAACCCAGAAGAGGGTTGTAAGGAAATGCCTCCTTGGCATGGTTACCCCCCTGACTTTTTGCCTTTGCTGATGTCAAGTTATGATTTGAAAGTGTGCTGAGGCCTGCTAACCAGTCCCCAGCACCAGTGTTCTTTCCCTAACCTGTACCTTTGTCTCCACAATTGGCACACCCTGGCATCGAGGTAAGTCCCTTGTAACTGGTACCCCTGGTACCAAGGGCCCGGATGCCAGGGAAGGTCTCTAAGGGTGGCAGCATGTCTTATGCCACCCTGGGGACCCCTCACTCAGCACAGACACACTGCTTGCCAGCTTGTGTGTGCTGGTGGGGAGAAAATGGCTAAGTCCACATGGTACTCCCCTCAGGGTGCCATGCCAACCTCACACTGCCTATGGCATAGATACGTCACCCCTCTAGAAGGCCTTACAGCCCTAAGGCAGGGTGCACTATACCACAGGCGAGGGCATAAGTGCATGAGCACTATGCCCCTACAGTGTCTAAGCAAAACCTTAGACATTGTAAGTGCAGGGTAGCCATAAGAGTATATGGTCTGGGAGTCTGTCAAACACGAACTCCACAGCACCACAATGGCTACACTGAAAACTGGGAAGTTTGGTATCAAACTTCTCAGCACAATAAATGCAGACTGATGCCAGTGTACATTTTATTGTGAAATACACCCTGAGGGCACCATAGAGATGCCCTCTGAAAACATACCCGACTTCCAGTGTGGGCTGACTAGTTTTTGCCAGCATGCCACACACCAGACATGTTGCTGGCCACATGGGCAGAGTGCCTTTGTCACTCGGTGGCCAGGATCAAAGCCTTTACTGGGTGGAGGTACTTCTCACCTCGCCCTGCAGGAACTGTAACACCTGGCGGTGAGCCTCAAAGGCTCACCCCCTTTGTTACAGCGCCACAGGGCATCCCAGCTAGTGGAGATGCCCGCCCCCTCCGGCCACGGCCCCACTTTTGGCGGCAAGGCCGGAGGAGATAAAGAAAAACAAGGAGGAGTCACTGGCCAGTCAGGACAACCCCTAAAGTGTCCGGAGATGAGGTGACTGACTTTTAGAAATCCTCCATCTTGCAGATGGAAGATTCCCCCAATAGGATTAGGGATGTGCCCCCCTCCCCTCAGGGAGGAGGCACAAAGAGGGTGTAGCCACCCTCAGGGCTAGTAGCCATTGGCTACTAACCTCCTAGACCTAAACACACCCCTAAATTGAGTATTTAGGGGCCCCCAGAACCAAGCAAGATAGATTCCTGCAACCTGAAGACGAAGAAGCCCTGCAGAGAAGACGGAGACACCAACTGCTTTGGCCCCAGCCCTACCGGCCTGTCTCTCCACTTCAAGAAAAACTGCAACAGCGACGCGTCCCCCAGGGTCCAGCGACCTCTGAAGCCTCAGAGGACTACCCTGCATCTAAAAGGACCAAGAACTCCCGAGGACAGCTGCCCTGTTCCAAAGAAACTGCAACTTTGCAACAAATAAGCAACTTTTAAAGACCACACGTTTCCCGCTGGAAGCGTGAGACTTTCCACTCTCCACCTGGCGCCCCCGGCTCGACCTGCGGAAAACCAACACTACAGGAAGGACTCCCCGGTGACTGCGAGCCCGTGAGTAGCCAGAGTTGACCCTCTTGAGTCCCCACAGCGACGCCTGCAGAGGGAATCCAGAGGCTCCCCCTGATCGCGACTGCCTGCTTCAAAGAACCGAACGCCTGGTAAAGACACTGCACCCGCAGCCCCCAGGACCTGAAGGATCCAACCTCCAGTGCATAAGCGACCCCCAGGTGGCCCTCTCCCTTGCCCAGGTGGTGGCTACCCCGAGGAGCCCCACCCCTTGCCTGCCTGCTTCGCTGAAGAGAGCATTAGAATGATCTCTTTTTGCCACTATCTTACCTCTAAGGGGAACCCTTGGACTCTGTGCATGCTATTTCTTACTTTGAAATAGTACATACAGAGCCAACTTCCTACATTGGTGGATCAGCGGTGGGGTACAAGACTTTGCATTTGCTGGACTACTCAGCCAATACCTGATCACACAACTAAATTCCAAAAATTGTCATTAGAAACTGATTTTTGAAATTTGAGCTATATTTCTAAATTTTTAAAAGGCCTTGTGTTAGTCCCTGTTAGCATTTCTTTTAGACTTTAAAAGTTTTGTAAAAGTTTGAATTAAGTTCTAGAAATAGTTTTAGATTCTTAAAAAGTATTCCAACTTTTAGAAACATAATGTCTAATGCAGATGAGAATGTGATGGAACTCAACATCACCCCTTACCTGAATCTTAGGATGAAGGAGTTAAGGTCTCTGCAAAATAAAAAAGATTAGAACTGGTTCAAACCCTACCAAATTACAGCTCCAGGAGCTGTTGGCAGAGTTTGCCAAGAACAACCCCTCTGAGGATGACCTCACAGAGGAGGAAGCTAGTGATCTGGAGGAAGTCCCACCTCCAGTCCTAGTGAGGGAAACCAGGGCTCCTCAAGCCCTGGTTCAAAATTTGATAGTCAGAGATACTGGTTCTCTCACACGAGAGTCCAGCAACTCTGGAAACATTGAGGACAGCCTCAATGAAGAGGACCTCCTGCTAGCCAGGATGGCCAAAAGATTGGCTTTGGAGAGAGAGCTCCTAGCCATAGAAAGGGAAAGACAAGAGATGGGTTTTGGTCCCATCAATGGTGGCAGCAACTTAAATAGGGTCAGAGATTCTCCTGACATGTTGAAAATCCCTAAAGGGATTGTAACTAAATATGAAGATGGTGATGACATCACCAAATGGTTCACAGCTTTTGAGAGGGCTTGTGCAACCAGAAAAGTAAACAGATCTCACTGGGGTGCCCTCCTTTGGGAAATGTTCACTGGAAAGTGTAGGGATAGACTCCTCACACTCTCTGGAAAAGATGCAGAATCCTATGACCTCATGAAGGCTACCCTGATTGAGGGCTTTGGATTCTCCACTGAGGAGTATAGAATTAGGTTCAGGGGGGCTCACAAATCCTCGAGCCAGACCTGGGTTGATTTTGTTGACTACTCAGTAAAAACACTGGATGGTTGGATTCAAGGCAGTGGTGTAAATGATTATGATGGGCTGTACAATTTATTTGAGAAAGAACACCTGTTAAGTAATTGTTTCAATGATAAACTGCATCAGCATCTGATAGACCTAGGACCAATTTCTCCCCAAGAATTGGGAAAGAAGGCGGACCATTGGGTCAAGACTAGGGTGACCAAGACTTCAACAGGGGGGCGACCAAAAGAAAGGGGTCACAAAGACTCCCCAGGGGAAGGGTGTTGAGACATCCAAAGGGAAAAATAGTAAAGAGTCTTCTACAGGGCCCCAAAAACCTGCTCAGGAGGGTGGGCCCAGAGCCTCTTCACAATCCAATTTTGGGTACAAGGGTAAAAACTTTGATCCCAAAAAGGCCTGGTGTCGTAGCTGTAATCAGCCAGGACACCAAACTGGAGACAAGGCCTGTCCCAAGAAAGGTTCCACTTCTAACTCTACTCCAGCTAACACTGGAATGGCCAGTCTCCAAGTGGGATCAACAGTGTGCCCTGAGCAAATCAGGGTCCACACTGAAGCTACACTAGTCTCTGAGGGTGGGGTGGATTTAGCCACACTGGCTGCCTGGCCCCCTAATGTGCAAAAATACAGGCAGCAACTCTTAATTAATGGGAAAAGTGTAGAAGGCCTGAGGGATACAGGTGCCAGTGTCACCATGGTGACAGAGAAACTGGTTTCCCCTGGTCAATACCTGGCTGGACAAACCTATCCAGTCACCAACGCTGACAATCAGACTTAAGTACATCCCACGGCTATGGTAACTTTAGAGTGGGGAGGGGTCAATGGCCTGAAACAGGTGGTGGTCTCCTCAAATATCCATGTAGAATGTTTGCTTGGAAATGACCTGGAGTCCTCAGCATGGGCTGAGGTAGAACTCAAAACCCATGCAGCCATGCTGGGTATCCCTGAACTGGTGTGTGTCAAGACAAGTGCACAGTGCAAGGCTCAGGGTGAAAAAGTGGTGTTGGAGCCTGGAAAAAGGGCCCAACCCTCCAAGAGAAAAGGAAAGACAACTGGGGAACCAGTTGCAACACAACAAGAAAAAGAGAACCTCTCTTCTCAGGAATCAGTTCTGCCCTCTGAGAGAACTGAGCCCATGGAGTTAGAACCTTATCAGGTTGAGCTCCTAGGCCCAGGGGTACCCTCAAGGGAACAGTTGTGTAAGGGGCAAGAAACCTGTCCCTCTCTTGAAGGCTTTAGGCAGCAAGCTGATGAAGATTCCAATGGAAAAATAACAGGAACACATAGAGTCTATTGGGAAGATGGACTCCTTTACACTGAGGCAAGAGATCCCAAACCTGGTGCCACTAGGAGAGTGGTAGTGCCTCAGGAGTTTAGGGAGTTCATTCTAACCTTAGCTCATGATATTCCTCTTGCTGGGCATTTGGGACAGACCAAGACGTGGGAGAGACTAGTCAACCACTTCTATTGGCCCAACATGTCCCAGAAGGTCAAGGAGTTTTGTGTCTCCTGTGCCGCCTGTCAAGCCAGTTGGAAGACAGGTGGACACCCAAAGGCCCCCTCATTCCACTTCCAGTGGTGGGGGTCCCCTTTGAAAGAGTGGGTGTGGACATAGTGGGTCCAATTGAACCTCCCACAGCCTCAGGGAACCAATACATACTAGTAGTAGTGGATCATGCTACTAGATACCCTGAAGCAATTCCCCTTAGGTCGACCACTGCCCCTGCAGTAGCCAAAGCACTCATTGGTATTTTTACCAGAGTGGGTTTTCCTAAAGAGGTGGTGTCTGACAGAGGTACCAACTTTATGTCAGCATACCTAAAACATATGTGGAATGAGTGTGGGGTGACTTACAAATTCACCACACCATACCATCCACAGACCAATGGTCTTGTTGAAAGGTTTAACAAGACATTAAAAGGCATGATCATGGGGCTCCCTGAAAAACACAAAAGGAGATGGGATGTCCTCTTGCCATGTCTGATTTTCGCATACAGAGAGGTGCCTCAGAAGGGAGTAGGGTTTTCCCCCTTTGAACTTCTGTTTGGCCATCCTGTAAGGGTACCACTAGCTCTTGTGAAAGAAGGCTGGGAGAGACCTCTTCATGAGCGTAAGCAAGATATAGTGGGCTATGTACTAGGCCTACGTTCCAGGATGGCAGAGTATATGGAAAAGGCAAGTAAAAACCTTGAGGCCAGCCAACAGCTCCAGAAGTTTTGGTATGACCAAAAGGCTGCCATGGTTGAATTTCAGCCAGGGCAGAAAGTCTGGGTTCTTGAGCCTGTGGCTCCCAGGGCACTTCAGGACAGATGGAGTAGCCCTTACCCAGTACTAGAAAAGAAGAGTCAGGTCACCTACCTGGTGGACCTAGGCACAAGCAGGGCCCCCAAAAGGGTGATCCATGTGAACCGAATCAAGCTCTTCCATGACAGGGCAGATGTGAATCTGATGATGGTAACAGATGAGGACCAGGAAGCTGAGAGTGAACCTCTCCCTGACCTCCTCTCCACAGACCCTAAAGATGGCTCAGTTGATGGAGTGATCTATTCAGACACCCTCTCTGGCCAACAGCAATCTGACTGTAGGAAGGTCCTGCAACACTTTGCTGAGTTCTTTTCCCTAACCCATGGTCAGACACACCTGTGTACCCATGATGTGGACACAGGAGACAGCATGCCTGTCAAAAACAAAATATTCAGACAGTCTAACCAAGTTAAGGAAAGCATCAAGGTGGAAGTCTACAAGATGCTGGAATTAGGAGTCATTGAGCACTCTGACAGCCCCTGGGCTAGCCCAGTGGTCTTAGTCCCCAAACCTCACACCAAAGATGGAAAGAGAGAGATGAGGTTTTGTGTGGACTACAGAGGACTTAATTCTGTCACCAAGACAGATGCCCATCCCATTTCAAGAGCAGATGAACTGATTGACAAACTAGGTGCTGCCAAATTCTTAAGTACCTTTGACTTAACAGCAGGGTACTGGCAAATCAAAATGGCACCAGGAGCAAAAGAAAAGACAGCATTCTCCACACCTGATGGGCATTATCAGTTTACTGTTATGCCCTTTGGTTTAAAGAATGCCCCTGCCACCTTCCAAAGGTTGGTGAATCAAGTCCTTGCTGGCTTGGAGTCCTTTAGTGCAGCTTATCTTGACGATATTGCTGCCTTTAGCTCCAGCTGGCAGGATCACCTGAAGAAGGTTTTGAAGGCTCTGCAAGCAGCAGGCCTCTCTATCAAGGCATCCAAAAGCCAGATAGGGCAGGGAACTGTGGTTTACTTAGGACACCTTGTAGGTGGAGGCCAAGTTCAGCCACTCCAGCCTAAGAGCCAGACTATTCTGGACTGGGCAGCTCCAAAAACCCAGACTCAAGTCAGGGCATTCCTTGGCTTGACTGGGTACTACAGGAGGTTTGTGAAGGGAAATGGATCCATAGTGACAGCCCTCACAGAACTTACCTCCAAGAAAATGCCCAAGAAGGTAAACTGGACTGTAGAATGCCAACAGGCCTTTGACACCCTGAAACAAGCAATGTGCAGTACATCTTGTGTCATATTATACTGGAGAAGCTGCGGAAAGTCTGCATTCGACTTTAATGTGACCTTAATCGGCTCCACCTACTTCTTTCCCTGTCAAATCCCAAACATTTTTCTTGAACTGTTCCCTGCAAATCAGAATGCAGCTCTTTTACTGTGCACATCGGAAAAAAAACAATCAGAGGGTACTCCTCATTTGTAGTCTCAAACTCGGGTTCTATAGCTGGATCTCAATTCCATCAGTTGAACAAGTAATCAGACACCTATTTTTACACAATAAGTCCCTTCCCAGTAGGGATACCAGACTCAAATCACTCCTTATAAGTCCCTAGTATATGGTACCTAGGTACCCAGGGCATTGGGGTTCCAGGGGATCCTTATGGGCTGCAACATCTCTTTTGCCACCCATAAGGAGCTCAGACAAACCCTTTCATCAGGACTGCCACTGCAGCCTGAGTGAAATAGTGCACAAACTATTTCACAGCCATTTTTACTGCACTTAAGTAACTTATAAGTCACCTATATGTCTAACCTTCATTTACTGGATGCTAGGTGCAAAGTTACTGTGTGTGAGGGCACCCTTGCAATAGCAGTACTGGGATTCCATGGTGGAGCCCCCAGGGTGTTTGGAATTGGCCCCCCAATACAGTTCTATGATCTTAGACACCTCACATGGCCATATTCAGAGTTACCATTCTGAAGCTACAGAGCTCCTACACTGTGTGCCAGACTTCAGCCATCTTGTTTTGCAAGGTGTGGGGACATTCTGGAGGCCTCTGAGTGACCAGTGCCAGCAGGTAATTTCAGAGACCTTTCCTGATAGGTCCAATCCCCTTCTTAGGGCTATTTAGGGTCTCTCCTGTGGGTTCTCTTCAGATTCTACTTTCAAGTTTCCAGCAGGAAGCCTCTGCAACTACTACTTCATCCTCTGACCTCGGATCAACCGCAGACTGCTCCAGGAACCGCTGTAACAGCAACAAAGTATCCAGAAGGGCTACCTTTCCTCTGCAACTTCAGTTCCAGCCAGCAACTGCAACAGTTTCCCCGGTGTGCGCACTCTGAGGACTCCCTGTCTTCATACTGCAGCAGAAGGACCGAAGAAATCTCCACTGGAGTGACAGTCACTCCCCTGCTCAAGCAGGCACCTTCTAAGTCGACAACCAGTTCTCTTGGACTCCTCTTCTGGCAACAAGCGTCTTCCTTGGAACACAGAGGGTGGACCTCATTGACATAGACTGTCCTGAGGTCCTGCTGTCCCAATTTGGAGGAGGAAAGACCTTGCCTTCCCCGAGAATGACAGAACCCCTGTGCACCGCGTCTTCTTCACCTCCTGAGGCCTCTGTGCACTATTTGCAAAATTCCTTCGTGCACAGCCTGGCCCAGGTCCCCAGCACTCTATCCTGCGACGCTCAACTTGCTGAGTTGTTCTCTGGCACTGTGGGACCTTCCTTTGCAGTGCTGCACCAACCGCATTTTGCACCTCCTTTGTCCTCGTGCCCTGGGAATCCCGTGTGTGCTATCAGGTGTTCTGAGGGCTCCCTAAAGTGCTGAGAGCCCCCTCTTACTCTTCACACAGTGTTGAGGCCCCCAGGTCCCTCCTGGGTTCAGATAGCACCAACATGATGCAAAACGCGATTTTCCCGGAACCAAGGATTGTTGGAGGAACCCAGAGCCAAAACTCACCCTCATCCAACGTCTCTTCGTGAGACATCCAGTGCATCCTGCAGGAACCCACTGACATCTTCCTTGGGTGTATTTCTGCAGTCTTCATCCAACCGGGGACGTATCTTTTGCACCCTCTTCTGGGTTGGAAGGGGCCCCTGTCATTCCTGGAACTTCTTTCGACTTCTGGACTTGGTGTCCTCTCTTTACAGGTCTTCAGGTCCAGGAATACATAATTTGTTGCTTGGTTCTTGCAATAACTCTAATCACGACTTGTAGTGTGCCGTAAGGAAACTTGAATTACTTTACTCCTATTTTCCTGGGCTCTGGGGTGGGGTATTTTAGTGTTTTCTTACACCCCCAGCGATCATTTACACACTACACTTGTCTAGGGGGGAATTTGTGATTTGCATTCCACTTTCTTAGTATATGGTTTGTGTTGCCCCAGACATATTTCTTCCTATTGCATTCTATGGTATTTTCTATTGTTTGCACTATGCTATGACTATTTACCTACCTGTTTTTGGTGTCTAGTGTATATATTGTGTCTGACGTACCTCCAGAACTATTGTCTCTAAGATATTTTTGCCCTTGTGTCACTGTAGGAAAGTACCATCTTTCTTGGCATGTTACCCCCATTTTTACCTGTATGTCAGTATGTTGTTGCCTGTCTCACTGGGATGCTGCTGGTCAGGACCCCAGTGCTCATAGTTTATGGCCTAATGTGTGTGTCTGTATAGTGCTTGACTGTGTCACGGAGGCTCTGTGTAGGAAAGTACCATCTTGCCTGGCATGTTACCCCCATTTTTACTTATATATATATATATATATATATATATATATATATATATATGTTTGTTTTTGCCTGTGTCACTGAGACACTGCTAGCCAGGACCCCAGTGCTCATATGTTGTACCCTCTATGTGTTCCCTGTGTGGTGCCTAACTGTATCACTGAGGCTCTGCTAACCAGAACCTCAGTGTTTATGCTCTCTCTGCTTTTAAAATTGTCACTGCAGGCTAGTGACTAATTTTACCAATTCTGATTGTCACACTGGAACACCCTTATAATTCCCTAGTATATGGTACCTAGGTACCCAGGGTATTGGGGTTTCAGGAGATCTCTATGGGCGGCAGCATTTCTTTTGCCACCCATAGGGAGCTCAAACAATTATTACACAGGATTGCCACTGCAGCCTGAGTGAAATAACGTCCACGTTATTTCACAGCCATTTTACACTGCACTTAAGTAACTTATAAGTCACCTATATGGGGGGCGTGTCCAAGATGGCGGGGCGCTAGGACGTGTCCGCGAGCGCTCCGCCGCCTCGATCCTGGAAAGTGCCTTGCGGCCTGAGGGGGGGAAGCCTGGAGGCTTCCCCAGCACTGTGAGGCACCCCCGGGTGCTTTGATCCGCTTGGCCGGGTCCGGGTTACGTCACTCCCGCGGGGAGAGCTGGGCTCGGCCTTGTGGACGGGGCGGAGCGGCGCAGGAGGCAGCCTGGGCCGCCGGACGGGCCTCTCCCCGACGGCCCCTCCGGTCCTGGTGCCGTGGTCCTGAGGGCCTGGGGGCTCGATTGGGGCCCCACAGCAGTTGTATTGCGCCGCGGGACCCGGCGCTTGGAGATTTGAGCGCCTGTAGGAGAGGGCGCTCATTGGTGTTTGGCCGGACCGGGAGAGATCAGCAGGGCCTCCTCAAACTGGCACCTCGGAGTGGGGCCGTCTGAAGTGCTGGGCCCCAGCAGAAGGTAGGGGCCCAGAAGCTTGGACTCCGGGCTACTTTACTCCATTATTTGAACTTTTGACAAGGGTGGCCCGCAAATTTTTAGAACGCCGCCAAGAGCTGATTGTTGCAAAGGGTGGATACTAGGGATCGGACCTGAGCGCGGTCCCGGCCAGGGGGGCTCATACTGACCGGCCCCATACAGAAACCTTGAATGCCCGGCGGCAGAGGACCGGCAAGGCGTGACCAGGCCGGCGTACCATGGCGGCATCAAAGTCCAAACGCGAGCGCTCAGTGAGGGACATGTTGGCAGGGACGCACCTGACACCTGGTACAGTTGCGGAGGACCTACCTGAGACGACGGCCCTGGAGAGTCGCGTGGAGACAGACCCAGAGGAGAGCTCTCCCGTTACGAAAGGCTTTCTGACATCCCTGTTTGAGTCGCTACAGGGAGATATCCAAGAGCTGCGCAGGGACATCTCACAGGAGGTGAGTGAGCTACAAGGAGAGGTTATCTCCTTGGGTGAACGTGTATCGCAGCTAGAGGACAATGAGATCCTGCGCGGTGAAGAGGTGGCGGGCCTGCAATAGGAGGTAGTCCGTCTCCGAGAGCAGCAGGACCTCCTCCAGATGGCGGTTGAAGACTTGGAAAACCGCTCGAGGCGACAAAATATTCGTATTAGAGGGGCTCCGGTCGGTGTTGAAAAAGAGGACATTAGGGGCTACGTGGTGGACCTGTTACGCTCCTTGCTTGGCGCAGACGAGACACGGGAGGTAGTCCTGGACCGGGTACATCGAGCTGGGCGCGCCGGAGGCCCTGGAGACCACCCTCCTGACATTTTAGCCTGTCTCCACAATTTTGTCCTTAAGGAAAAGATCCTACAGCGGGCCCGCAACCTCCAGAGTGTTCACTTTTGAGGGCATGAACTCCAGCTATTCCATGACCTATCGGTGCGGACATTGCAGGGGCGGAGAGAGTTCAGACCGATCACGTATCACTTGAGAGCGCACAATGTGTCCTATTCCTGGGGCCATCCATTCCGCCTGGTCTTCCGCTGGGAGGAGCAGCTCCGGCAGGTGAAATCCGTCTTGGAGGCTAGCCGCGTCCTGGGTCTGGAGGATATAGGCCGGGAGGCGAGCGAGGGGGCGGCTCTCCCGGAGGTGGGCCCCCCTCGTTGGCGAAGAAAAGAGAAGAAAAGGAAGCTGCAGCGCCCGACGGCCTCGGAGCTGAGGTCGGAGAGAGAAGCCGCTTTGAACAATGTGGCCGCTGGAACTTTTACCTAGTTTGGACACCTGGGGGCGCCCGGGATTGCTACTGCCCGCATTGCTAACAACATGCTGATCGTTGAAGAGAGTCAAGGTGGTGGGGGCAGTGGACTTGATCATCGGATCTGGTTGGATATACTGCCCAGTGGAAACTGCACCTCGCGAGTATTGACAACCGAGGACTTCTGTGTTCTATGCCCCTGTTGTGCTCATTAGTTGTTTGTTGTTGGGTTTCCCTGCGATGCTGGCCTTTGGTGGAGATACCCTTGGGCCTGAGTGCTCTAGGTGGTCTAGATATTAATGTCAGGGGTAGTCCTCGGCTGTGCCCCTGCCTTCTCTGCTTGCTCCCCTCAGAATAGTCTATGACCATTAAGGCCCGTATTTATACTCCGTTTGCGCCGAATTTGCGTCGTTTTTTTCGACGCAAATTCGGCGCAAAACTAACGCCATATTTATACTTTGGCGTTAGACGCGTCTAGCGCCAAAGTATGAAGAAAGAGCGTCATTTTTTTGCGTGAACGCCTTCCTTGCGTTAATGAGATGCAAGGAAGGCGTTCCCGTCTAAAAAAATGACGGCGACGCAAATGCGTCGTATTTATACTCCCGGGCGTGATTTGCGCCTGAATTTAACGCCTGGGTCAGGGTAGGCGTTAAGGGACCTGTGGGCTCAGAATGAGCCCACAGGTGCCCTCCCCTGCCCCCAGGGACATCCCCTGCCACCCCTGCCCACCCCAGGAGGACACCCAAGGATGGAGGGACCCATCCCAGTGAAGTACAGGTAAGTTCAGGTAAGTATCATTTTTTTTTTTTTTTTTTGTGGCTTAGGGGGGCCTTATTTGTGCCCCCCTACATGCCACTATGCCCAATGACCATGCCCAGGGGACACAAGTCCCCTGGGCATGGCCATTGGGCAAGGGGGCATGACTCCTGTCTTTACTAAGACAGGAGTCATGAAATGGCGTCTGGGCGTCGTAAAAAAATGGCGCAAATCGGGTTGAGGCGATTTTTTTGCCTCAACCTGACTTGCCCCATTTTAAGACGCCCTAACGTCATTTTTGCCCAACGCCGGCGCTGCCTGGTCTACGTGGTTTTTTTCCACGCACACCAGGCAGCGCCGGTCTGCTTGCGCCGGCTAACGCCATTCCATAAATACGGCGCCCGCATGGCGCTTCAGAATGGCGTTAGACGGCGCTAAATTTTTTGACGCTAAACTGCGTTAGCGCAGTTTAGCGTCAAAAAGTATAACTATGGGCCTAAATGTTTAAGTTTAAATGTGAGGGGGCTCAATAACCCTACAAAGAGGCTAGCCATCCTATCATCCCTAGAGAGATCGGGGAGTCATATATGTCTCTTGCAGGAGACGCACCTTGTCTTTAAAGATACCTACTGTATGCGCTCTAAGTGGTTCCCCAGGCAGTTCTGGTCCTCGCTACCATCAAAGCATGCAGGGGTGGCGATACTTCTGTCACGTTCATTTCCTGGGGAAGTGATATCAAAGCTGCATGAGGTTCCAGGGAGGCTCCTGGCCATGAGGCTTAGACTGGTTTTTTTTTCCTTCACAATCGCTTCCCTCTATGCACCTAATTCCCAACAAGAAACTTTCCTGAGACAGTCTTTGGCTCCACTGCTCCAATCTCCTGATGGTGCTGTATTGCTGGGGGGTGACTTTAATTTGGTGATGGATGGGGACTTGGACCGCTCAGGTCATCGGTATGGGCAGACGGGGTCTCTGTCAGATGCAGGACGGCAATGGTTGAGTGAGTGTGGTCTAGTGGATGTGTGGAGGAATGCGCACCCCTCGCTGAGGGACTACTCCTTTTACTCATCAGCAAACTAAAACATACGGTAGGTTGGACCTCTTTCTGGCATCTCAGGAGCTTCTCTCCAGGGTTAGAGATTCGGTGAATGAGCTGCGGGCCCTGTCAGATCATGCCCCAATTACAGTCGAGATCCACATGGACATGGAGAGGGTTGGTACATCGGGATGACGATTTAGGGATTTGATGCTTCAGAATGCTGCAACGGTAGAGGCGATCCGAAGGGCAATAACAGACTACCTTAGCTTTAACGATGATGGGATAGTAAGCATTGCAACACTGTGGGAGGCACTGAAGGCAGTCTTGAGGGGTGAAGTGATGTCCCTTTCTTCTAGGGACAATAAGGCAAGGGGTCGACTTAGGCGGGACCTAGAGCAGTGAGTGAGGGTCTTAGAGCGCTCGCATAAACACACCGGTGCTCCTAGAATATGGCGAGAGCTTGAGAAGGTGCGAAAGCAGCTGAGGAGGCTGAACTGGGACAGGGCAGAGTACACGGTAGTTCGCATCAAACATAAGTACTATGTAGGAAGCAATAAGTGTGGGAAGTTGCTGGCGCATAGCTTGAGAGCGCAGCGTGCAGCATCAATGATAAAAAGGGTGCGCTCCCCATCTGGAATAGAAGTGCACACGTGTGACCAAACAGCGCAGGCTTTTGCGGAATTCTATCGAAATCTATACAGGGCTGAGGAGCCCGGTACCTTAACCCCAGAATCCTTCTTAGAGGATATAGCAATCACCCCCTTGTCTTTGAGAGAGGCGACCGCGTTAGATTTACCCATAAGGGTGGAAGAGGTTATATCAGCGATCGCTCGGCTGCAAACGGGAAGTCACCTGGCCCTGATGGCTTCTCAGCGCTTTCTGTGTGGAACTTGTTCCGGTTTTGGTGCGACTTTTTTACTCTTTTCGTCAAACGGGCGTTTCCTCTTGGAATGGAGCCGACCGTCTTCCGAGAAGCATTGGTGTTTTATGGACCAGGCAGTGGCGGGCTCTCACATATGGAAGGAACCCTGGCTTAAGCGTCGTCACAGGGTGCAGGGATTGTATATATCCTCGGTCACGGAGGTTTCGATGAAAGTATGGGAT
This sequence comes from Pleurodeles waltl, assembly GCF_031143425.1. Taxonomy (NCBI): domain Eukaryota; kingdom Metazoa; phylum Chordata; class Amphibia; order Caudata; family Salamandridae; genus Pleurodeles; species Pleurodeles waltl. Next base: position 205,629,004 of record NC_090439.1, read on the forward strand.
CGGGTGGCCGTCGGGGTGGGCTTGACGTCCTTTCCGTCTCCAATGACTCCTCTGGGCGCAATTTTGGCCCGGGCCTATAGTCTGAAGCATTGCATCGGTGGTACGAAGGGGGCTGCAAAAGGGTGGGATACTTATTTGATGAGCAGGGGGTTATCCCCTTCGACCGGATGAGGGAGCTATATGGCCTAACCGAAGCAGACAGGATGATGTACTATCAAATAAGACACTGGGCCCTGCTTCCAGCCAATAGGTTATTAATAGATAGACCGTTAACACCGTTTGAAAAATGGATACTAACGAAAAAAGGATAAGCGCGTGGTCTCTGAGCTATATGTCCTTATACAAGGGGAGGCCCGCTCGACCAAGACTAAGGGGCAATTGAGATGGGATAGGGAGCTTGAGAGGGAGCTGTAGGAGGATGAGTGGGAGAGTGTCTTTTATAGGGTGCATCATACAGCTTATCACTTGGCAGGTACAGAGACAGCCTAAAAGGTAGCCTCCTCCTGGTATTACACCCCAATGGGATCATGACAAATCTAGTCTTTGCTGGAGGGGTTGTGGGGGGGGAGGGGAGGTTCCCTTGTGCATCTGTTATGGCATTGCCCCAAACTACACCGGTATTGGAAGGACATATTAGACACTGTGGACAGGGCTTTTGACACTCAGATCCCTAGATTTCCTGCATATGTCTTATTGGGCCTTCCCAATTCCCTCACGTTTCCCCTGAGATCATTGAAGGGCTGGCAGATGGCTTTAGCCTTGAATGCAGAAGTACAGCTGTTGCTGTCTATGTGGGGGACAGAGCGGATTCCGACATCAGTCTCGTGGCTGCATACGCTCTGGTTTATTCTCGCTATGGAAAAGCTTACCCTGTCTTCTCAGCAGCGGAGTGGGGACTTTAAAGAACTTTGGCAGCCATTCCTATGTATCTTGTCTGGGGAATTTTCAGAGCTGACATGCCCAATTTATCTGAGGGTTCTGAATTTGAATTGAGTGCAGGGGATTATATTTGCAAAGAGATCTGTATATGTGACTAGCTTTATATATGGTATGAGCATGGGATTGTTTGATCATTGAACTGATAGCCAGAAGTGGGGAAACGTAGTTGTATTAAATCACTATTTTTTTTTTTTATTGTTTCCCATTAAGTGAGCTAATAACGAGCCTTCGGGCAATATTGTGATGTATTGCATATGTGATGTTCGTTAATTGAAAACTAATAAACAGATTTGATCCATAAGTCACCTATATGTCTAACCTTCACTTAGTTACTAAGTGTGAGGGCACCCTGGCACTAGCCAAGGTGCCCCCACATTGTTCATGATTGTAAATGTTAATGATTTGATTCAGGGCAATTTCCCCGAACTTTGTGAGTGCGGGGACACCATTACACATGTGAACTACATATAGGTCAATACCTATGTGTAGCTTCACAATGAAAAGTCCGAACATGGCCATGTAACATTTCTAGGATCATGGAATTGTCACCCCAATACCATTCTGGTATTGGGGGAACAATTTCATGCATCCCCGGGGCTCCAGCATGGACCCCGGGTACTGCCAAACTGCCTTTCCGGGGTCATCCTCTGCAGGTGCCAAACCCTCAGACAGGTCTCTGCCCCCCTGGGGTCTGGGCAGCAGATATACTCCCTTAGGAGGTAAGTAAAATACACACAAACCAAAATCAGGTAAGTAAACAGTTAGAAAAGTAGTGCAAACATTGTAGAACACAATAGAATGCAATAGGAGTCAATAGGCCTAGGAGCAACACAAACCATATACTCTAAAAGTGGAATGCGAACCACAAATGGACCCCAGGCCTAGTGTAGTGTGTAGAGGGTCGCTGGAAGTGTAAGAAAACACTAAGGGTGTCCAAGATACCCCACCCCAAGACTCTGAAAAGTAGGAGTAAAGTTACCCTACTACCTCAGAAAGACAGTAAAGTTGAGATAGGGGATTCTGCAAAGACAACAACTGACTGCAAAGCACTGAAGATGGATTCCTGGACCTGTAAAGGAAGGAGACCAAGTCCAAGAGTCACGCACGTGTCCAGGGGGGGCAGGAGCCCACTAAACCCCGGATGAAGGTGCAAAAGGGCTGCCTCTGGGTGGAAGAAGCCGAAGGTTCTGCAACAACGGAAGGTGCCAGGAACTTCTCCTTTGGTCAGAAGATGTCCCACAGTGTGCTGGAGAATGCAGAGTTGTTTCTAAGTAGAAAACCACAAACAAGCCTTGCTAGCTGCAAGAGTCGCGGTTGAGGATTTTGGGTGCTGCTGGGGCCCAGGAAGGACCAGGAGGTCGCCCCTTGGAGGAGGAGACAGAGGGGGCGCTCAGCACCAGAGAGAGCCCCCGCAGAAGCACCTGAACAGGCACTTAGAAAATCTGAGGACGACGGTCAACTCAGAGAGGGTCCCACGACGTCGGAGTCCAACTCAGCGAGTTGGGCAATGCAGGACGGAGTGCTGGGGACCTGGGCTAGGCTGTGCACAAAGGAAGTCTTGCAAAAATGCACAGAAGCCCGAGCAGCTGCAGTTCATGCAGTAGCTACTCCAAGGAAAAGAAAGAGGGGTCCAAAACCACAATCTCCCTGTATAAGAATGCCTTTTAATACTGCATGGCGTGGGAGCTTCACCAGAGGACATTGGACCCTAGTCCTCCATAGGAAAAACGTAATTCGAAAAAAGGTGAGGTCCCACTAAGTAAATACAGTTTGTTTCTCAAAATCAACTTGTCTTGAAGCGTGTAATATTCATCAAGAAGGCTATAATCAATGTCAATGTTGTTCCAATTCCAGTTTTTTATTTTAGAAAAGCAAACAACTTGCAGTAGAAATGTAGACACTCATAAGTCCGAAAGAGTGTGTGAAAACTAGGCCAACCAACACGTGTTTCGCCCCACAGGCGCGTAGGCCAGGGCTTTCTCAAGGCTGGGAAAGAAAGAAAGATGTAATAAGACAAGAGAATATAGTATGGTATAGTGTAGTTATATTAAGGAGGGTGAAGAAAAACCAAGAAATGCCGAAAAATCCCAAAAGATCCCAAAGAATAGGAACACAAAGGGCCATGAGAAGAGTCATGCAATCCAAAGACATGGTCCTTGGATCCAAAAGAGGCCAAAAAGAAACCTGTGCCGGATGATAAATAAGCAAACAGTAGAGTGAAGATGAACAAGAACTAATGAATGAATATTAGTTGTTGGTGACTGTTATAGGAGTCCTTAAGAATAAATAAAGGCGATCAAAAGACAGTTGTGGAGTTACCAGGACTGACTTATTATAAGGGAGAGCATGCAATTTGAATAAATACGTTTAGGCCCATATTTATACTTTTTGACGCAAAACTGCGCTAACGCAGTTTTGCGTCAAAAAAATTAGCGCCGGCTAACGCCATTCTGAAGCGCCATGCGGGCGCCGTATTTATTCAATGACGTTAGCCGTCGGCGCCGTCTGGTGTGCGTTAAAAAAAAACACGTACACCAGGCAGCGCCGGCGTAGGGGGATATGGGGCTTGGGCGTCAAGAAATGGGGCAAGTCAGGTTGAGGCAATTTTTTCGCCTCAACCCGATTTGCGCCATTTTTTTTCCACTCCCAACCCCCATAGAAATGACTCCTATCTTAGCAAAGACAGGAGTCATGCCCCCTTGCCCAATGGCCATGCCCAGGGGACTTCTGTCCCCTGGGCATGGTCATTGGGCATAGTGGCATGTAGGGGGGCACAAATCAGGCCCCGCTATGCCACATAAAAAAATTAAAAAAAACACTTACCTGAACTTACCTTAATGTCCCTGGGATGGGTCCCTCCAGCCTTGGGTGTCCTCCTGGGGTGGGCAAGGGTGACAGGGGGTGTCCCTGGGGGCATGGGAGGGCACCTCTGGGCTCCTTCAGAGCCCACAGGTCCCTTAACGCCTGCCTTTTGCAGGCGCTAAAAAACGGCGCAAAAGCGGCCGTACGTCATTTTTTTTGACCCGCCCACTCCCGGGCGTGATTTTTGCCCGGGAGTATAAATCCGACGCACATGCCTCGGAGTCGATTTTTTAGACGGGAACGCCTACCTTGCATATAATTAACGCAAAGTTGGTGTCCACGCTAAAAAATAACGCTAACTCCATGGACTTTGGCGCTAGACGCGTCTAACGCCAAAGTATAAATATGGAGTTAGTTTTGCGTCGAAATTGCGTCAAAAAAAACAACGCAATTCCGGCGCAAACGGAGTATAATTATGCCCCTTAATGTTACGCTGAAAGATAGTAATGTGATTGGAAGCAAAAATTGTGACTGTACAAGAAAAGAGAAACAACATACCATTTTTAGTCAATTTGTGTTCTGGTAGCAAAAACAGTCAATAGTTTAAGCACTAGTTCAAGTAGCACTAGTAATTAGCCTGAAACATAAGTATATACATATAACACCATATAGCTGTATAATTAAGTTAAACAAAAGTTGACAATCAGAGGGGAATATCTTAGAAACACCATATAGCTGTATAATTAAGTTAAACAAAAGTTGACAATCAGAGGAAAATATCTTAAAAAGGAACAAGCAGGCTAAGTGATGCCTAATATTGAGGAACTATATGGGAAATAGTATCAATTACACAGGGAATACAACAGATTTAGAGTTGCAATCTTGGCTCAGAAAAGAAAATGATCATTAAGTTAATTCAAACAGCCAGTCGGTAAAGGTCAATATTTATAAGGTTGTCAGGGGAAAGTATGTAAAAATTCCTGACATTCATATTGCCTGAGGAAAACACTAAAGCTACACTCACCCGTTCTGTGTCAGTAGAAAGATTCAGTTAATAATATAGCTGTCCGTTGTAGAAGGCTGGCCTGGCTTGTAATGGGTACCAAGGGGTACTTACACTCTGTACCAGGTCCAGTTATCCCTTATATAGTATAGAAGAGGTGTTTCTAGCAGCTTAGGCTGATAGAAGGTAGCTATAGCAGAGCAGCTTAGGCTGAACTAGGAGACATGCAAAGCTCCTACTATACCACTGGTGTCATATGCACAATATCATAAGAAAACACAATACACAGAAGTACTAAAAATAAAGGTACTTTATTTTTATGACAATATGCCAAAAGTATCTCAGTGAGTACCCTCAGTATGAGGATGCCAAATATACACAAGATATATGTACACAATACCAAAAATATGCCGTAATAGCAAAAGGAAGTAATGCAAGCAATGTAAAGTTACAGTAGATTGCAATAGGAGCACATACAGTAAGTATAGGGGCAACAAAAACCATATACTCCAAAAGTGGAATGCGAACCACGAATGGACCCCAAACCTATATAAGCTTGTAGAGGGTCGCTGGGGCTGTAAGAAAACAGTGAGGGTTAGAAAAATAGCCCACCCCAAGACCCTGAAAGGTAGGTGTAAAGTGCACCTATAACCCCCAGAGAGCACAGAAGTTGTGATAGGGGGTTTCTGCAAGGAAGACCAACACCAGCAATGCAACAACAGGGGATTTCCAGACCTGAGTACCTGTGAAACAAGGGGACCAAGTCCAAGAGTCGCGACAATGTCGAGAGTGGGCAGATGCCCAGGAAATGCCAGCTGAGGGTGCAAAGAAGCTGCCACCGGATGGAAGAAGCTTTGGTTTCTGCAAGAACGAAGAGGACTAGGAACTTCCCCTTTGGAGGATGGATGTCCCACGTCGTGAAGAAGCTTGCAGAGGTGTTCCCACGCAGAAAGACCGCAAACAAGCCCTGCTAGCTGCAAGGGTCGCGTTAAGGGTTTTTGGATGCTGCTGTGGCCCAGGAGGGACCAGGATGTCACCACTTGGATGAGGAGACAGAGGGGGCGCCCAGCAAGTCAGGGAGCCCTCACAGAAGCAGGCAGCACCCGCAGAAGTACTGGATCAGGCACTTAGAAGAGGAGTGAACCGGAGTCCATCCGAAGTCACAAAAGGGAGTCCCACGATGCCGGAGGACAACTCAGAAGGTTGTGCACTGCAGGAAGGAGTGTCGGGGGCCCAGGCTTGGCTGTGCACGAAGGAAATCCTGGAAGAGTGCACAGGAGCCGGAGCAGCTGCAAATCACGCGGTACCCAGCAATGCAGTCTAGCGTGGGGAGGCAAGGACTTACCTCCACCAAACTTGGACTGAAGAGTCACTGGACTGTGGGAGTCACTTGGACAGAGTTGCTGAGTTCCAGGGACCGCGCTTGTCGTGCTGAGAGGGGCCCCAGAGGACCGGTGATGCAGTCTTTTGTTGCCTGCGGTTGCAGGGGGAAGATTCCGTCAACCCACGGGAGATTTCATCAGAGCTCCTGGTGCAAGAAGGAGGCAGGCTACCCCCAGAGCATGCACCACCAGGAAACAGGCGAGAAAGCCAGCAGGATAAAACGATACAAGGTTGCAGTAGTCGTCTTTGCTACTTTGTTGCGGTTTTGCAGGCGTCCTGAGCAGTCAGCGGTTGATCCTTTGGCAGAAGGTAAAGAGAGAGATGCAGAGGAACTCTGATGAGCACTTGCATTCGTTATCTGCAGAATTCCCCAAAGCAGAGACCCTAAATAGCCAGAAAAGGAGGTTTGGCTACCTAGGAAGGAGGATAGGCTAGTAACACAGGTAAGAGCCTATCAGAAGGAGTCTCTGACGTCACCTGCTGGCCCTGGCCACTCATAGCAGTCCAGTGTGCCAGCACACCTCTGAATCCAAGATGGCAGAGGTCTGGGGCACGCTGGAGGAGCTCTGGGCACCTCCCCTGGGAGGTGCAGGTCAGGGGAGTGGTCACTCCCCTTTCCTTTGTCCAGTTTCACACCAGAGCAGGGCTGGGGGATCCCTGAACCAGTGTAAACTGGCTTATGCAGAAATGGGCACCATCTGTGCCCATCAAAGCATTTCCAGAGGCTGGGGGAGGCTACTCCTCCCCAGCCCTGACACCTTTTTCCAAAGGGAGAGGGTGTAACACCCTCTCTCTGAGGAAGTCCTTTGTTCTGCTTTCCTGTGCCAGGCCTGGCTGGACCCCAGGAGGGCAGAAACCTGTCTGAGGGGTTGGCAGCAGCAGCTGCAGTGAAACCCCGGGAAAGGCAGTTTGGCAGTACCCGGGTCTGTGCTAGAGACTCTGGGGATCATGGAATTGTCTCCCCAATGCCAGAATGGCATTGGGGTGACAATTCCATGATCTTAGACATGTTACATGGCCATGTTCAGAGTTACCATTGTGACGCTATACATAGGTAGTGACCTACGCATGAAATGGTGTCCCCGCACTCACAAAGTCCGGGGAATTTGCCCTGAACGATGTGGGGGCACCTTGGCTAGTGCCAGGATGCCCACACACTAAGTAACTTAGCACCCAACCTTCACCAGGTGAAGGTTAGACATATAGGTGACTTATAAGTTACTTAAGTGCAGTGGTAAATGGCTGTGAAATAACGTGGATGTTATTTCACTCAGGCTGCAGTGGCAGGCCTGTGTAAGAAGTGTCAGAGCTCCCTATGGGTGGCAAAAGAAATGCTGCAGCCCATAGGGATCTCCTAGAACCCCAATACCCTGGGTACCACAGTATCATATACTAGGGAATTATAAGGGTGTTCCAGTATGCCAATGTGAATTGGTGAAATTGGTCACTAGCCTGTTACTGACAATTTGGAAAGCAGAGAGAGCATAACTACTGAGGTTCTGGTTAGCAGAGCCTCAGTGAGACAGTTAGTCATCACACAGGGAACACATACAGGGCACACTTATGAGCACTGGGGCCCTGGCTGGCAGGTCCCAGTGACACATACACTAAAACAACATATATACAGTGAAATATGGAGGTAACATTCCAGGTAAGATGGTACTTTCCTACATCCGTCAGCAAGAACATTTTGCAGGAAAAGGCAGAGCGCCGGTTTCACACCGCGTCTTATATACAAGACCGGTGTGTTTCTTTGTGTGTCCTACCTTGATGTTGGCTGTGAGGTATGGACAGCAAAAAAGGACTACATCAATTCAGCCTCGGTAAAAACAGGGAGGCAAATGGGCAGCGCCATTTTGATTGTATACGAAGGCGGCGCCATCATGAAATGGAGAAAGGTTTGTCCAAATAAAGGACGGTGAATATGTCTAGTTGGACAAGAACAACTAAAAAATAATTCAGTAGTATGTATTTGTGGATTAATCGAATTGAATAGCTAGGAAAGTACTAAGGGGTAATGAAAATCAGAAGGTCCAGATATTTTACTGATGAGTTAGAAATTTGGTAAGTGATGTCAATGCCCCATCTATTGGGAACTAATGTCTGTAAAAATTGGTTAAGAAGATCCTTCTGGCCTTGCCAAATTAACAAGATGTCGTCAATGTAACGTCCCCCAAAAATTATATGTTGAGAGAGATGTTCAGTTAGATCATTCCATAGCCAGAAATTTTCTACTGCACCCATCACCTTACCAAATTTCTAACTCATCAGTAGAATATCTGGACCTTCTGATTTTCATTAAAGATGACAAGTTACAGACAAAATGTTTTCGGAAAACAACAGCAGCAAACTCAGTTCTTCATGCTACCAGTTGTCATCCTTCAAGTACCATCCTGAATATTCCCCAAGGTGAATATAAGAGAGCCAGATTGAATTGTTCAACTACAATAGACTATGACAACATCTCTACCCAAATGACTGGCGATTATACCCCCAGGCAGTGAGTCTCTCAATCACTCAATACCATAAAGGACAAACTACGTGATATGGACCGCAATATGACACCTAACAAACCTCAAACAACCAATACGAAGTCTGTCATTCGGTTTATCACTGAGTTCCACAATGGCCATCACCTTATTCGGAAACATCTGCGCAAACATTGGTACCTTCTACAAAACAATCCTTCCATTAATCAACACATAACTAACTTCCCACAAATAGGCTTCAGACGGGCTCCTAATCTAAGAGACAAACTCTGCTCATCTTTCTTCCAAAATCAGTCACCAACGACATTCTTACCTCCAAAACCTAAGGGCTTCTACACCTGTAGCAAATGTTCAATTTGTAAGTGGGGTCTCTCAAAAACCAAACAATCACTATTAATGACCAATGTTTCTATATCAATGACTTCATAAACTGTGAAAGTTTGAATTTTGTCTACGCAATATGGTGTCCATGCCACCAAGCCTACATAGGCAGTACCATCCGTTCACTCAAAATAAGGATTCAAGAACATTACCTTAACATTCAAAAATTGGACACGAAGGCACCACTTGTTAAACATTTCACAGAATTTCATTCTCCTGAACATACTTTTACATTCTGTGGCCTCCGACGCATCAGACCAAACCCTCGAGGTGGCAATACTCCATTACGTCTGCGCAAGGAGGAAAGTAGACTTATAATTCTTTTTTTTTTTAATTTGGAAAGGAAACATACAGCAACTACATTCTTGAATCATTTTACACTGGATAAATGAAATTCTGAACCAAAAGAGAAAAACATCAGGAGATGAGTACCACCTGACTAAATAATTAAAAAACACAACAGTCCGACTAATCCAAACAGAGAGGAATATCCAGTTATTTAAATTAAATTGAAGGATAGTCTGGTTTTACTTTTGAACATTAATCATTATGAGCCCAAATCCAGTCCTGAAATCCCCCCCATATTGCTTTCCCTCTCCTCCTAGCATGTTTCCCCTTGCATTCGTATAATGCCATCTCCAAATGGTATACAGACAGCAATCTAGCCAACCATTGCTGCCAAGACAGGGGTCGTACATTCAACCATGCGGATGATATACATATTCGATACACTGCCATAGCCACAAAGATAAATGCTCTATGTGGACCACCCGCTTCTCCAGCGACCCCTAAAACCATAATCTCTGGGGTAAGAACAAGATCATATCCCATAACCTAATTCAAAACAGATTAAATACCCACCCTCAAATCCATTAGCTCCCCACATGTAGCCATCGTGTGTACAATATCTGTTCCATACTTCCCACATCTAGGACAGTTTGTTCCTGATAGACTCCCCCATTTGACGATATGAGCTGGAGTATGATATAAGTCGAACAAGGTTGTGCTTGCAGGGAAGAAGATAATAGAGTAGTGTGTCCCAACTCTAATGACCTCATAAAATTATTACTTCCATCCACCAGCTTCTCCCTCCACCTTTCCTTATTCTTCTCTAAATCATCAGGCTGTTCCGCCAGAAGTAATGCGTAAACTGACCTAATTGCTATATTGGGATTAGCCAGGATGTCGTTCAACAATTGATTACTTCTAAATCCCTGCACACCCGCTGTTTTCCTTGCAAGAAAATCCCATACCTGTAAGTATTTTAAAACGTCCCTTCGCTCTAAGCCATACTGCACCTGTAGATCCCCGAACGCCTTAATCCCCAAGTTATAAAAAAAAAATTGCTAACCTCACTATACCTAAAGAGGCCAGCTTGCCATACACTTATCCTTAAATATTTCGGGGAGCAATGGATTCTTCTCAATCATAGTGTAATAATTATATCTACCAAGTCCTTTCTTCTTATACCATGATCGCCAACACTTATAGGCCGTTCCAAAACCTTATACCGAGTTTTCTTATAATATCCAGGCTCATGATATGTTGCCAAACACCCATTGGCTACTGCTCCTATCTGCAACTCGTATATGTTAGGGCAATCCTCTTCCGCAATCCCTTCTTTCTTAGGACCCCATAATGGACGCATATACTGAAAAGCTGCTGCCATTTGATATAATTTTATATTCGGTAAGGACCACCCCCCCCCCCTTTCTCGAGGGAGAGACATAAATTTGATTGCTCTTCTACACTTACCATATGCCCAGATAAATCTCATAACCACTCTGTCTATCTCTTTAAATCTAAGGTTAGTGAAGCTCAACGGTACAGCACGAAACAAATACAGCAGCTTAGGAAGGAGAATCATTTTCACCATATTGCACCTCCCCATAATAGTCAGATGTAGATTATTCCATCTGCACATATCTTTTCTGGCTTTCACAAGTATGGGATCCAAATTCAAGTTAACAATTTCTTCTACTTTTGGTGTGATATTTATACCTAGATATACTGCGTGATCCACCCTCCGTGTATCCTGGGTGTTTGTATATTGATTGGCCAATAACTGCGTTTTAGCTGTATTCAGCAGGTATCCAGAAAATCTTCCAAATTTCATCGTCACCTCTTCAACCTCTCTTAGTGCCAAGTCAGGGGTGGGTGTTAATATAGCTATGTCATCTGCGTAAGCAAGAACTTTTGTATCCCATCCCTGCCTATGTATCGGTGGAATCTTACTATTTTCTTCCAACTGTCTGAGTAGGGGGTCTATATATAAAGCAAACAGGAGGGGAGAACATGGGCATCCCTGCCTGGTACCTCTCCTGACATGGATACTCTCAGATTGTCCTTCCATTAATTGGATTTTCACTGCCGGTGATCTATATAGAGCCTTTACTGCTACAATAAATTTCTTCCCTAAACCGTAATACTCCATTACATACCACAGGTAATTCCAATTCACCTGGTCAAATGCCTTCTCTGCGTCTAATAATGCGACTGCCATAGGTTCCTCTGCTACTTCCGTAGCGTCAAAAAGTGCAAGGACTCTCTGAATATGGTTTGTAGTATCCCTTCCTGGGACAAACCCATGATGCCTAGGGGAGACTAACTTCCTAATCACCAGAGATAATCGAACGGCCAGTATCTTTGAATATATTTTAACATCGCTGTTGATTAGTGTAATCGGCCGGTAATGGGCCGGATTTAACGGGGCTTTCCCTTTCTTCAAAAACATTATCATATTGGCCATATCCCATGATGGGGGGGTTTCCCGTCCATTCTGTACCTGAATAAATAACTCTACCATTACCAGGAGTAATACTGCTCTGAAAGTTTTATAAAATTCTAAGGGGATCGAGTCAGGACCCGTAACTTTTCCAGTGGCAAGATCGCTCATTGCTGTATCAATTTCCGAGATATCTATCTGCTCTCCCATGTATAGATTATCACCCTCGGATAACTTATCGGCCTTAATGGGGTATAAAAACTCCAACATTTCTTCCTCCAGATAAACAGATGTATCATTATATAGTTCTGTGTAATATCTATGAAATACCTTTCTGATTTCATTCACTTCTGATACTATCTGTCCTTGCCAATCTTTAATCTCTCTAATGACCCCAGATGCTGTCTTCTGTCTTGCCCATATCGCTAGCAAGCGCCCGTTTTTTTCTCCATACTCATACCTTTGTGAGCGCTGTGCTAAATATTTTTCCGCTATTCTTTGGGCCATAGCCTCGTTAATTGCTGCTTTAACTATAGCGACTTCCTCCTGAGCCCTCTTTTTATCCGCCCCAGTTTCTATAGCTATGACCAATTGCCTTTCTGCTGCCCTCAGCTTCATTTGGGAGTCTTTTATTCTGCCTTGGGCGCCTTTCTGCCTTTTAATACTAAAGCTCAACGTTTCACCTCTAATTCCTGCTTTCAAGGTATCCCAGACTATCTCTACTGAGGCTGACCCCTGGTTGAACCCCAAGAATTCAACTATCCACTTTCTCATATGCTCACAATATTCTGGGTCCTTGAGGAGTCCTCTTTCAAATGTCCATCTCCTGACCTTTGGTTCTAGCCCATCCAGTTCTAAATCGAATACTAGGGGGTTATGATCTGATATAATCCATGGGTATGACTCCATCCTACCCTGCTTTAAAAGTAGAGGAGAGATCAAAAAATAATTGAGTCGTGCTAATTTCGCATGGGGGCAGAATAATAAGTATATCCAGGGTCTGATTTACGTAATTTCACCCAGGCATCCACTAATCCTAATTCTTTCTGAATGGCGACCATTGCCTTGTATACCCGAGGCTTACGCCCCTGATACTTCTTAGTTGTGGATGCTAATAAGTCCTGTAGTCCCTCCCAAGAACCATTAAAATTAAAGTCACCACATAGAATATAGGGAGGGGCCCATCCTGTTAGCTCGATAGCAGGGTATCTAAAACTACTGGGTCATCCGTGACTACCCCATATAGAGAACATAATGTGAAGCAACTATACCCATAACTGCACTCTACGATTACCCACCTTCCGCCCCTGTCCGCCTTCTGCCTGATAAAATTTACTTTATTGGTCCGATCTAGTATTGCCACCCCTTTAGTTCTAGCCTCTTGTTCTGACCGGGCGATCACTTTCATACCAAGCGAACCAAGAATTTCAGAATTTTTATATTCCACATGTGTCTCCTGTAGGCAATAAATATCTGCTTTAAATGTTTTTAATTCCTCAGCCACTCTCCTTCTTTTACGAGGGTCATTTAGTCCACATATATTAATTGAGGCAATTCGAAGTCTAGCCATTTAATATTTTTGTTTCATTTCTTTTCTCTTTCTGCCCCCCCAGACCTTCACATCTAAATGCATCTTCTCTTGAATTCTCTTCTCTCCCTGTTCCCCTCCTCCTATTTTCTCCCCCCCATTTCTCCCACTTCCCTTGGTCCTTTCCTTTCCATTTTATTCCCCTGATTTTCCATCTCCCCCCGCCATCCCTTTCCTCCCCCCCGCTCCCCTCCCCCTTCCTCCCTCCTGGACCAGTCTCTTCCACCCCCCTCCCAGGTTCCTTCCCTCCCTCCCCTGGACTGGCCCCTCACCCTGTTGAGCAATCAGACCACCGATGGCCTGAATATTGGTGTCGTGTATAGGTGGGCCCGCTCACCCACCAGTCTCCCAAGCACCCTTACCTTCCCTGTGTCTCTATGCTCTATTGCTTGGCCCCGATCAAATATTCTTTGGCTTTCATTTCTGAAGTGAATACTTTTACTTTTCCATTCATTATTGTTTTAAGTCGAGCAGGGGGCAGCAAATATGCCTCCCCTCCTTTGTCTGAAAATGGCTTAATGAGCTGTCGAAGCCGCCATCTCCGCTCAATGGTGGCACGACAGAAATCAGGGCGAGTGAAGAAAGTAACCCCATCCACAGTACGTGGGGTATTAGGGCGAGCTTTATCAGATATCTCCTGTCGTAATAGGTAATTACCAAAATAAACTAAGATAGCTCTAGGGTATTTAGAATCTGCCCGTTGACCCCCCTCCCGCCGGGTTGTTGGAAACCTGTGGACCCGCTGCAGCTCATTCTCCCAATCCCAATTGCCCAGTTCCGGGAAGGCCCCACGCAAAAGATTAACCATATAAGTCCGTATATTACTTCCCTCTAGCCCTTCGGTATACCCAGAAATCGAAGATAATTCCTTCTCTGTCTATTCTCAAAATCTTCCATTTTTCACATTACATCCGTCAATTGTTCGTCCCTCGTAGCACTCTGTTCTTTAAGAGTATCGACATCCTCCTCAACTGCCACTATCCTTTCTTCCATTGAGCATAGCTTAGCTTCGATTTCTGTACACGATTTCGCAACCTTACGGACCGTCCCCTGCAATCTCTTTGTGGCAATCCTTGCACGCCGACTTTCGATCCTAGTCTCTGTTTGCAGTTCTTCAATTGAGCTATATATTGACTGCAAGATCCCTGCCTCAGTGCCCATCGCAGACGAATTACCAGCAGAGGCACCTACGTCTGTTTCCATTTTACCATTAACTGAGTCCTGTTTACTCATGGTGGGAGTGTCTACTAGTCCAATACCGGAATAGTCCCACTTTAAAGTCCTACCACTCATAGATGTTGAGTTTTCAAAACCCTCCAGAGGAGCAGGCCTTGTTTTAACTGGTTTCCGCTGTCGGCGCACCTGCCGCACTGTAAGTTTGTTGCTTGAGGATTTATTGCCAGCCTCAGATGTCTCGCTATCTTCAGACTCACCAGAGCTGTGATCGATGCTGCTAAGATCTGACTCCTCAGTCAAGGAGTAACATTTGTAGCTGCTATCTTTGCCCCAGTCTACAAGTTTGGGGATTTTTTCCAGTTGTTTTACCCCATCTTTTAGGGCTTCTTAGAGATTTATGTAGATCCTCCCTTTCTGCTGCAGGTCCTGAAGTGTTCACAGTTCCTTCCCCGTTCTGACGCTCCGGCTGCTCAGTTTGATCAGATTATCGTGTTTGGAACTGCTTGCCTCCAGCGGGGGGACCGAGCTCGTTCTCTCTTGTCTCCCTATTATTGACTTCGATCTCTGACAAGTTCTCAATACCTTGTATAGGTTTAGTAGGGGGTTCGTTATTTTCGATACACAACCATGCGTTGTTACTGGTACTCGGGAGTGTAAATTCTTTCCCTAGCGTATTGCTTTCAGAGGGGGGGGTTGTATGTGCAGAGAGGCTATCTTGCACCCCGCCTGTAAGAAAAGTCATAATAGTAGATTGGCTTTTGCCTCTCCCCTTAATTTCCAGCAGGGGGGGTAGTACTGTAGCCCATCTTAGCATCTTTCCCCAATCCCAGCATATTTTTCCCGGCAGCTTTACCTACTATTGACGTCAGACGTTTGTTTACTCCTGCTGGTTCTCCTTTATCTCTTCCAACACGTGTCGTCTTAACTCCTTCAGTCTTGTCACCAGGATTCCGAGTAGCTTTGGGTGCCATATTGTTTTTTAACACGTGGGATACCAGCCTGATGAGTCCTATTACTCCAGCCGCTGCCGTTAGCGCCTCAGATATTGCTCGCTTAATCAAACTCCTCAAAGGCCGTGAGGGGGTATATAGGTGCCAAGGTGGATCGAGTTGTGCATCCAACACCATTAGTGCCCCCGAATCTTTTAGTTCTCCTTTTATGCCATATAGGGGGGCAATATCACATAATATCAAACGATATAGACAGTATCAACTGTTAAAGTTTCTTTGTCCCTTCACCTAAATAGTCTGTATTTTTAGTTGACAAGAAGGGAAAAAAAAAAAAGCCCCCCCCCCCGCCCCCCCCCCCCCAGCGTCTATATCAGTGTTAAACATATTCTCCGCTGGTTTGTCAACTTTTTTTTGTTTTTTTTTTTCCCCTTTAAATAGGGAGTAAGTTAGTTGCAAAACCCCTCTTCAGACAACTTTCGTTTTTTCCCTCCTTCCAATACCTGGTTGCTGCTGCAGGGTCCCACAAGTAGTCAGTTCAAGAGTCTGAGGGATAGCCCAGACTCCTCTCACCCTCTTCTCCTCTGGGTGTGCGTAGAAACAGCCAAAACACACTCCCCTCGCTGTATGATGGTGCCTCTGCTCCGGCCTCCCGGCACAGCCAAAAAGCCCTAAGGTTGCTAACTCACGGGGACTCTTTCAGAGATTTCATGTGGCGCTCGGCGTCCTCTCCACCATGTTGCTCAAGCCTCTATTCCGACTGCACCTTTTCATAGTGATCTACCATGTTTTTTTGTATTTCCTTTTCTATCCAGCTCTGTCAGACACTGTCTGCTTCAGTGTGCAGTTTCATCAACGTGTACCAAGGTCTGTGCCCCACTTTGTCGAGCTTTCCATGCACCCTGTAATCTATTTTCCCACGGAGTCACCGTTTCCACAAATTCAGGCTGAATATTTTCATCCAGGATTTCTTGTGGCGCTCGGCGTCCTCTCCCCGAGCACCGATGCAGCCTCCTCTTTCCCCCTGCAGGCAAGGGTAGCGGTGTCAACCGGGCAATGGGGGGGGGGCTCCTATCCCCTTGTTCCCCTGAGGCAGCGTGATCCTTGTTGCGGCCGCTTGACAGCTGTGTGCTGGTTCGTGGTGGGCGGGGCTTACGAGCCTCGCAGCTACGCCGACACCATGTTGCTCCTCGGCACAGCTTTTAGAAAAGTAGACTTATAATTCAATATGATACAGTTAACAATGGACTTAACAGAGACTATGAGTGGCACTATTGGTTAATGTAAAATAGAGTCACTTTGTATTAGTGTCATTTGGAGACTTTTGTATTGATGTACAAATAAGTATTTACTCTAAAATTGCTTGTTCTTCTTCTTTTTACCCACTACTGATCTCCCACATGAGCACTCTATCTAGAAAGCCCTTCTCCTGTTCAGTATATAGCCTCCATAAAATGGTCAATTTTATTTCATAGCAAGGAGGCTACATAAATGTTGCTAATGAGTTCCCTCAAATTCTATTTATTACTTTCCATTTTTTACCCCTTAGTACTTTCCTAGCTATTCAATTAGATTAATCCACAAATACATACTATTGAATTATTTTTTAGTTGTTCTTGTCCAACAAGACATATTCACTGTCCTTTATTTGAACAAACCTTTCTCTATTTCATGATGGCGCCGCCTTCGTATATAATCAAAATGGCGCCGCCCATTTGCCTGCCTGTTTTTACCGGGGCTGAATTGATGTAGTCCTTTTTCGCTGTCCATACCTCACAGCCAACATCGAGGTAGGACACACAAAGAAACACACCGGTCTTGTATATAAGACGCGGTGTGAAATTGGCGCGCTGCCTTTTCCTACAAAATTTTCTTGGCGACGGACAGCTATATTATTAACTGAATCTTTCTACTGACACAGAACGGGTGAGCGTAGCTTTAGTGTTTTCCTCAGGCAATACGAATGTCAGGAATTTTTACATACTTTCCCCTGACAACCTTATAAATATTGACCTTTACCGACTGGCTGTTTGAATTAACTTAATCATCATTTTCTTTTCTGAGCCAAGATTGCAACTCTAAATCTGTTGTATTCCCTGTGTAATTGATACTATTTCCCATATAGTTCCTCAATATTAGGCATCACTTAGATATTTTCCTCTGATTGTCAACTTTTGTTTAACTTTTGTTTAACTTAATTATACAGCTATATGGTGTTTCTAAGATATTTCCCTCTGATTGTCAACTTTTATTTAACTTAATTATACAGCTGTATGGTGTTATATGTATATACTTATGTTTCAGGCTAATTACTAGTGCTCCTTGAACTAGTGCTTAAACTATTGACTGTTTTTGCTACCAGAACACAACTTGACTAAAAATTGTATGTTGTTTCTCTTTTCTTGTACAGTCACAATTTTTGCTTCCAATCACATTACTATCTTTCAGCGTAACGTTAAACGTATTTATTCAAATTGCATGCTCTTCCTTAGAATAAGTCAGTCCTGGTAACTCCACAACTGTCTTTTGATCGCCTTTATTTATTCTTAAGGACACCTATAACAGTCATCAACAACTAATATTAATTCATTAGTTCTTGTTCATCTTCACTCTACTGTTTGCTTATTTATCATCCGGCACAGGTTTCTTTTTGGCCTCTTTTGGATCCAAGAACCATGTCTTTGGATTGCATGACTCTTCTCATGGCCCTTTGGGTTCCTATTCTTTGGGATCTCTTGGGATTTTTCGGCATTTCTTGGTTTTTCTTCACCCTCCTTAATATAACTACACTATACCATACTATATTCTCTTGTCTTATGACATCTTTCTTTCTTTCCCAGCCTTGAGAAAGCCCTGGCCTACGCCCCTGTGGGGCGAAACACGTGTTGGCTGGCCTAGTTTTCACACACTCTTTTGGACTTATGAGTGTCTACATTTCTACTGCGAGTTGTTTGCTTTTCTAAAATAAAAAAATGGAATTGGAACAACATTGACATTGATTATAGCCTTCTTGATGAATATTACACGCTTCAAGACAAGTTGATTTTGAGAAACAAACTGTATTTACTTAGTGGGACCTCACCTTTTTTCGAATTATGCAGTTCATGCAGTACACAGGATTACTATCTGGCGTGGGGAGGCAAGGACTTACCCCCACCAAATTTGGACAGAAGGGCAACTGGACTGTCGAAGACACTTGGGGCCATATTTATACTTTTTGACGCAAAACTGCAGTTTTGCGTCAAACATTTTACCGCTGGCTAACGCCATTTCGTAGCGCCGTGCGGGCGCCAAATTTATACTTTGACGCACGGCGGCGCAATCAACAGGTGGGAGTAATTTTTTTTTACGCACATCACGGCGTCAAGTCGTAAAGGAAAACAACGTTAACGCGGCGTAAATGACTGTGGGTCGATTTATGACACCGCAACCCGGATATGTGCCGTTTTTTTTGACGCAATAGCGTCAAAAATACCCGCGAACACTGCCCTTTCAGCAGAGGAGAGACAAAATGGATCCCAGATGCCACTACAGACCCCAGGAAGATGACAGCAGACCAGGAACCAGCCAGGATGATCCATACAAGAACCAGGACATATATAGAAAAAAAGAAAGTGTCGCTTCAGTGCAGAGGAGCAGGAAATCCTGGTTAAAGAGGTGACGGAACACCAGCACCAACTGTTCATCACCTCTAAGTTGCCAATCAGTAGGAGAGAGGCCATATGGCAACAAATTGTTGACAAGATCAACAGTGTGGCTGAAGTACGCAGAACAGTCACCGAGTGTAAGAAACGCTGGCATGACTGCAAACTTAGGACAAAGGAAAAAATGGCCAGGAACAGGAAGGCAGCACTGCAGACTGGAGGTGGGAGTCCAGCACACCAGGAGGCCCTGGACCACATGGAGGAGATGGTTGCAGCCGTCATCCCCGAGGAGATCGTCACAGGGATTCAAGGACAGGACAGTGCAGACTACCACGAGACAACGCACATGCAGGGTAAGTTGCATGGGGATTTAAAATACAATAATGTTGACTGTAAGCAGGGGTGCAAATACCTACTGCACATTGCATGTAAGTCATCATATACATGGAGTGGCATGGGTAAAGGGGTATGGCATGGGGGCATGGCCTGCACATACAGAAGCTGGGGCACAACATAACACTACACCAACAACAGTCCCATGGGGGCATCCTGTCATGCCAACAATGGAGCAAAGGGAAAGCCTCGACAGGAGGGAAGGCCACTACGTCAAACTTACATCCTGGCACTCGTCAGCCAAAATATCTCCTACATTAACTAGGGCCCTATCAGCAATCCTCTAGCCAAAACAACAACTGCAATGTAACTGCAACAACAGTTGACACTACCACCTCTGATCTCTGTGCAGCTATAGTAGCCAATGGCAGTAACCTCCCCATGGAACATACATACCTAAATTAGGGGGTGAGGATGACATCTGCAACAATACCCTGAAACAAGACAAAGGCCCCAGTACACTCATATGTCAATGCCCATAGTTGTCACATACATCAGCCAAAGTAAACAGCAATAGGAGCGACACAGCACTAAGGACACATGCTGCATATGTCAGGGTCCTTCCCATGCCTGGCAAACAAGGCTACATCACAAATGTCATACTGCTCAGACAACAGCATTGAGGAGGGGACACATAGAACTGGTCACTGAAATACACCTGCACAGTCAGAGGACCAAATAGGACATTGATACGATAATCAGGGCAATCCCATGTAACACACATTACCCAAAATCAGCAGGACACATTAACAATGTCTACATCCATATCACATCATAACATTGCCATGCATAGGATATGCCACATGTCAATTACATTTAAGTCCATGTGAACAATCAGGGATTGGGGCAGGTCCTGAGAGGCAATTGTGCTGCAAGGACCATCAGAACACCCACAGCCAGTGAAAGGTCTCACCGTGAGAATGGATATACACGGAGGGTTGAGTAGGACAAAAAGCTGGCTATTCTCTATTTGGTATAAAGCAACACCTAGAGGCAAGTAGGCAGACAAGTCTGATAACTCAATATCATACATGTGACACACAGGTGGGCCATAGGCCTATAACAATGCCCATATGAAGGACAGCAGATACCAATACCAAACAAGATCACAAAGTGAATTCATCAAAAGGCTGGCATGTTACGTCAAAATTGTCACAACACAGACACACTAATTGTACCCTGTTTCACTGCAGAGGAACATGGATCTCCTGCCAATATACCTGTCCCAGATTTCCCTGATGACATGGATGACGAGCCCATAAACATTCCCCAGGAGACCATCCAAAAGGTCCTTGAAACCCTCCAGACCCCACCTTCAGTCACAAGGAGGAGCACAGAACAAGCAGCCATCACAGAAGAACCACCCACCACCCCAATTGCAAGACCTGCCAGCTCCTACACAGCTGAGGACTCTGACGACACTGGTACCAGCTTTGAAAGAACTGTAGTTGGAGTACAGCGGGAGCTGGCCAAGGAGATGCGAGTGGGGATGCAAACTATGGCAGCCAGCCTTGAGGGGGTGCGCTCGTGCATGATGTCATCTGCAGATCAGGCAGCAGCTATGCAAGCCCTAACATCCATACTGCAAGGACTACAAGAAACTGTAAAGGAATTCACCACTGCAGTAAGGGAGTTGCCACAACACCTCGCACCCCAAACTTTCCACTGCATGCACAAATGCAATCATGACTCCCTCAGGGCTGACCTGGCTGCCTACCATCGTGATGTAGCTGCTATTCTCAAAAACCAGCAGACCCTCCTTGCTGCAGTACTGCCCTTAAGACCTTCACAGGGAGCAGCCACCGGGATGTCTGACTCCACGTCTTCTAACACTGAGGTGTGTATTGCCCCTTCACAACCAACAACAACAAGGACAAAGCAGGCAACACACACATCAGAAGAAGAAGACATGGAACAGATCACATTCACACGGAAGAGTACCCGGAAGCACTAGTCCCTGCACCATGGCCTACTTTGACCAAGGTCCTACGTTTTGTCAAATGCCAGTCTCACTACAACTATACTCAATGACTGTTCTGCTAACCACTGTATAACTTGTCAGCATTGCCAGTGAATGTCTCTCTCCTACTAATTGGCAAATCCTGTCCCTCTGCACTGTCGGTAACATCACCCCAGCATGTCAGGAGCATCATCCACACCCCTTCTGTAGGATCACCATGTAAGATTGCACTAGAACAGACTCAGCAAACCTGGACAATGTACATATTGCACTACAGCACCTATCAATAAATAGCACTTGTACACCTAATATGTCTCTGTGTAATTTGACACATCAACTGTGCAGTAGATAACTCAAAAGTGCCTGTGTGACAACCATGTAGCTTGTCAATACAACTGTCCTGACATCATGTAGTCTGATACATCTGTGCAGTGGCCAGGATTGCATCATAGCCTGCCCATCCTGACGAGAATAACTGATGAAGGGAGAAACCACACACAATCATGCTGTGTTGGACAGAATAATGCTCCATCAATAGAAATCAAAGTCAACTAATGGTGGCTGATAAATGTGGTCACCATGCAATTCTAATACATTGAATTATGCAGTCTAATCTAAGCAAACACAACTAAACACAGCATCAATCAACCTTTCTGAGTAAACTTCCAAATAGGTACTCATGCTGAGTTTTTGCACACATGATCTATGTCAGTAATGAAGACAAGAAGACAAGAGTGTTAACAACACCTCATCTACAAATATGTTCCTGAACATCACACTGCAGTCCGACCTAAAAAACTCCCCACAATACCAAGTCTGGAAGCACACTTTGTGATGTAGAAAACATACTCATCTAGACAAATCCTTCGTGATCCATGTAAACTCCAAATGGTGGTTCTATCAAATGGTGGATACTTACCAAGTTAGCACAGGGGTAGCTGCCATTTTAAACCTCTTTTTTCTTTGGTTTGTAGCATAGGACACAAATGTCATAGAACAACAATCACTACACTGATGGCAAGGCCATGATCAAGTAGCAGTTAACACATAATGCAAAGGGTTAACTATATATTTATTCATAAGTAATCACACCAGAGGCAACTAAGGGAAAAGTCATACCTACACTAATCTAAACTGACTACTCCTAAAACAAACTGTCCCTAACTAACCTAAGCTAAACTTACTCTACACATATAACGAATCGATCTAAACATCAACCCCCCACCCACCATTATGAGACAGGACACATGCAGGACAACACATACTAACCTACACACATACTATACTATCCTAAACAATCATATATTTATTATTATTTTTTTTTTTAAATTATATATTAAATTTTTTTCTAAACAAACAGGAACCCCAACATTGACCCCCACCCACCCACCCACACACTCAATAATGAAAAGTAGAAAGAATAAGGACTCCCCACACTCCTCCCTAACACTAACTAAGCTAACAACCTATACTAACCTAACACTAATCCCCAAGCCCACTAATCATGATAAAAAGGAAAGAGGAGGGCGGGGAGGGATAAATTTAAATAGACCATATCAGTCCTAGAGGTTGGCCCTCCGGAGGGTCCGCCTGATGGACTTGACCCGCTTCTTTTTGTAGGCCACATCCTGGCTCAGCTTGTCCACCTTCCTAATGAACTTGTCCATTTTGTGGTCCAAAGCCTGGAATGCCGCAGGGTCAATTGGAGGTGCTGCTGCTGTCTGTGTGCCGGCAGAGGTGCTCTGTGTGGGAGTTGAGCGTAGCCCACTGGACTGTCCTGCAGCTCTTATATTGCTGGGTCCTGGTCGTGCTGCAGAGGCAGGGACAACTGTCCCCGCTGTTGCTGGGGCCACTTGGGGAGAACTGGTGGTTGTGGTGGTGGTGGCTGTAGTGGGCAACGTTGGGCCACCCTGTGGTGAGGCCCACCATGCTCCGGAGGCCCGATCCACCTGGTATTTTTGGGCCATCCGTCGGAACCCCGACTGCACCTGCAGGATGTGTCGGTACCTCATGGCCCGCCTCTCAAATTCATGCCTCTGTGCCGCACTCATGTTTGCAGCTGTGAAGAGAAAGGGCAACTATTTACCATAGGAAATGCATTCTGTGGAATAGCACAATGGGACAATTGGAAATTACTTTTACTGTAGTTGTAACAGATCATATCACCATATAGATCATTGAAAGTCTCAGAGGAAGTACATGGGAAGCCTGCATACAAAGGTCATCTCACACATAGCATATACAATTATCTACATGATGGGTGACATCAGCCTAAACTTCTCATCATAAAAATTACAAATGCAGCCTACATTAATGCTGCACCTCCTCCGCCTATTGCCTGGACTCCATATGTCAGTGTATGTGATAACAATCACAACCCTCAATATCTGCAATTTGTAATTGGATTTGCTAGTATGGAACTCATGTGCCATAACCGAGTGTGTACACTAGGTTCAAAACAAAGTTTCAAATGGTCACAAGTATGTGTAACATACTGGTTGCTACAGTCCTAGGTACCCTATTCCCAAACACATGGCTGACTTTAAGGGGGGGGGGTGGGAAGAACATCCAACAATCCCAAAATCGATGCACAGCCAGGAGTGTATAGAAAGCTCAACATGTTTTTGCCTCCACACACACACCACCAGTGAAGGGCTATCAACAAATCTGAGTCAGTTAAACCTTGTCCTATCCAAGGTCCACACATGTCAAAATGTACTGACCTAGGCCAACATCACATACTACCAGTGAGGCAAATTTTTCTACAGACACAGAGGAGCAAAAACACCCATGATCATGAATAGCATGTACACCTAGGCCGTTGCACTGTAGTCCCACACACTTCTAGTACAACTTGTGGAAGTATATGCCCCCGGAAGATCCAACCTACAGTGTACTCAGTACATCGTTTACTAGGGAAGCAGCAGATTTCAGACAAGCCATTTGCAGAAGCTATCTGGGAGAATGTCAGTCTGAAATGCAGACTCAGTCCGAGACGAGTCCCAGAGCAACTCTTACATTAACTAGTGTATTCCACATGACTCACCCCATTCCCCATAGCGGGCCCTACAGGAATGGCCTACAGACCCAAAATCAGACAAATGGATAAGCATAGGTCAACTCAAAATGAAGTGATAACTGAAATCCCAATAATGGAACAATACTAATGATTGGGCAGCGCATCAAACCTTGCAATCTGTTGAACACACAGTAGTCCATCATGCATCACCAGCAAACATAAAAATTACCACACATGCAACACTCACTGTAGGTGTCGGGGTCCTCAAAATGAGCCACCTCTCCCACTGTGTACGGTGCAGGTCGACCTGTAAAGCATGGAAGGAAGAATATACTCAGAATCTGTGCACTCACGAACGAACACTTGCAAATACAAAGACAATGTGAGAATATGACATGAGTAATGAAACACTTTCACACATGCTCATACTGCATGGAATTATTCATGCGCAACATTTACATCGGATGTGGCAAAGATGCACCTCCATTAGTATGCAGCAACAATATAGGTGTGCATTCATCTCATCATGTGCATCCAAGAGAGACATCCAAAAGCTGGTTACTTGAGGACTGCCTGACCTCTCAAACAGCCTATGTGGTCATGACACACATGTGACTGATAGGTACATGGTACAGAGGGCCAGGTATTTTGGCAATACCTCATTTTGTTACAGTTTCATACATTGATGTGTCCAAACAATAGTGATTGGCATCAAATATAGATGTTTGTACCCTAGTCCATACCTTTGGACTGCCATCCCTATTCTGATTTGGGCACAAGTGACAATAAATACCTGTCTAAAATGTTAGCTGAGGGCACCTGAGTCCTTAACAAATATGGTTCATGCTCAGATCAGGCATGTAACAATTAAATGTGAAGGAGCACATTTATCACGACAAGGCATGGCACTTCCAAGAACATTTTCCCTACACACCAACCAGACACACATGTGACATATGTGTGGACAACATTGCTAACTTCAATTGCCGTGAAGGCAGCACTCATTTTCAGCATCATGTAGGGTTTACAAATGTCAGTCTAGCTATGGCGTCTACATATGTAGGTATGATGTTTCAACATCCATTTTTCACTGTCTATTGTGACCTGTAGAGTCCTAATTGCGTCATTAATATGTCGCTTGTCTGACACAAAGGCGGCACTACATTACATTCTGCTACAGGTAACCGGTATGTGTAGAAAACATGAGCTACCTGACTGCTAGCATTTGTCATCCTTCACATTGTGCATCAATTACCCAGTATGTTTCCCCAGCATTACACACAGTCAGTTACTTATCTGGCAGATTGGGTAACAATCATCACGTCACTACACAGCTTTAAATTGTGCACATTTAATTGATCTGTACTCACCAACATGGCCACCAATCCTGATTCCCAGGTGGTCCAGCAGATCTTGCTCCCTGGAGATCAGATCAGCCCAGCGGTGCTTCAATTGATGGTCATTCCTTTGGCTACCATACAGACAAGTGATGGCGCACCTTCCCCCACCGGACTTTACGGGCCCTACCCCTGTGTCACCCTACCCCCAGCCTCCAGCATGAGTGGGAGTAAATGGCAAACAAGCCATATAAACCCCCCCAATTCCTCCTCACCCATCCTGGAAAGCCGTGGCCTACCAGACATGTCAGCACTGAAAAAGGGGAAAAAGTAGTAGAAAAAGGAAAAGGGGGAAATGGGGAAAGGTAGAGTGGGGAAATACAAAGAAAACTTAAGAAGAAGAGCCCAACTATCCCCTATATTACAGTACCCACAACAGACTCCCACAGACAATAAATAAAACACTGGACTTGACAAATTAATACAACACAGACTCAGACAGTATTCTACAACAAGACAATGATGACAAAAGCACAATTGAGATGGCACACTGGACACAAAAGCACTAATACACAGGACAACACTTTGCACACAGCCACACAGTCTAGAATAATCTGAGACTGCAAAGTGAAAGTACACCCACTGTACAGATTCTGTAAACAGGATATCCTATTACATCACATCCTGCATAAAATGGCCGCCGTTTTTTTCCGCTATGCGTCATATTTTCACGCATACAGCTTGTGCGTCATATTTTTTGACGCACAGGAGTGAAAATAATGCAGAGTCAAAATTCTTTTCATCATTGGTAGATTATATTTGTTTGAGGCATATTTTACAGTTCTAGAGTTGAAAATGAAGCCGCAGCAAAATATGATATCTAATTATGACAAATATTTTTGACTCTGCATGTACTCATGTACTCATGTACGTCAGAAATAATGACGCACAAGTGGTATGCGTGGAAATATGACGCATAATGGAAAAAAACGGAGGCCATGTTATGCAGGATATTATGATATCTATTTATGAAATATATTTTTGACTCTGCATTATCTGCACTCCTGTGCGTCTAAAATTATGACGCATAAGCTGTATGCGTGGAAATATGACGCATTATGAAAAAAAACGGAGGCCATGTTATGCAGGATATTATGATATCTATTTATGAAATATATTTTTGACTCTGCATTATCTGCACTCCTGTGCGTCTAAAATTATGACGCACAAGCGGTATGCGTGGAAATATGACGCATTATGACAAATATGTCTTTCATTTGTCAAATTGAGAAATGAATTTTGTCATGACCAAATGGTGCTAAGTGATAAACTTTGGGGTTAGCTATAGCAAATGTCCCTTATAGGATGTATAGAAGGTATTCACAGTGCAATGGTAATGATTGGCCAGAATGGATATTACTTATAATTGTACACATATGTAGGTAATTGCTGATTGCTAATTTCAAAATATGAATGGGATACCAGGATGTATTCCTTAGCAAAATTGTGTCTACATGTATCAAGCTATTCAAAATTAAATAAAGGCCAATTAGGTAGTGCAATTGTCGCCTAAACTTTTTTTGGGGTAACCATGTCCTATTTACGAGTAAATTTATCTAAATATGTTTCACTTTTGACATATAGGGCACACATGCGCCTTATGCATGTGTGTGCTTCACATGTGCATAAAAAATGTATATTTGGGGGGCAGCAGAGGTGGACTTAGGCCCCCAGCACCCTAGGGTTTGCTCTTCCAGACTTGCAACTTTATCCAAGGGTTTCCCAAATTCAGTAATGCTAAACCATCAGCAGCAGGCCCATGGAATCAAATAGGGTATGATTCACTGTTTGCTAATCTGTAATCCCATTTGCCCATTTGACGTTTGCCCTATTGATTCTTTGGAGAATTCTGACATACCATTTTGCATTGATTTTATAGCAAAATCTCAACGTTCCTTATGTCATGATAGCAAATAGGTTGTTGATGTATGTGGCCCTTTATGCATTACCTGGTTTAGAGGCATGTTTCATTCTTCCTGCTAGGTTACAACTGGGACACTACTGTGATCGGCTGCTTGCAACCATTTTGTTGATTGGATGGTACATGTACATGTGTGTGGTCCAATATTGATCCAGTATCAACTGTCAAGGTGTATGTTGTCACTGTAACGTCCAGGTCTCCTCATGAGTTAGTGGCAGCTAATCGTGTATCTAATGAGTATCGTTTGTAGCAAAATTTGAGAAAAGTCATTGAGGACATGGTCACCTACACGTGGATGGTCCCACCCTGTCACTGAAGACGTGTAATGAGACTTTCAACTGGGCAACCTTGGTGTGCTGAGTGAGAGAATGTCTCCGGTGTCTGGATCCGGCATGAGTCATTGCAACATTTGTACTCCAGTTGGCCTCTGTGGATGGTAATGTATCAGGAAACATCATAGCCTCTGTGCAGAAGTAAATGGCTGGTATTCAGCACACACGACTCATCTTTATTATTTGAACAATGTAACTCTGCGTGTGAACTGTCAGGGTCCTCATATGTGTTGACTTTTCATGGACATTATCTGAGGTTGCTGGTTTGGATGGAGGCCACTTACCACCATCAAACGCTATGGTCCAGGTCCACTGTCACACTTTGTAGTTTAGGCATTAATGAGGGCCAGACAACGGAAGGGCCATGATTTAGCTATTCAAGGGCACTGTCACAAATCTGATACAAATAACAGTCAGATGATGCAATACTATGTATTTGAGTATACATTGATGAGGCTAATGACAAATTAGTGTCTGAGGTACAAGAGGTTTTGGACAGCACGTGCGGTCCATAGGTGAACCACAGGTATCTTTAGGGTGACCCACGGACAGGTGCCAGTCAGGCTGACAGGATGCAGGGTCAATCAGGAGCAAGTTCTTTCAGCAATTACATCATCAGTGTTCTGACTAGGACTGGTCAGAGGGAGCAGTAGACAGTTGACATGTTACACTGTGTATGTCCTGTGTTGTTTTGAAGGTGACACATGAAACCATATACAGTGTTACACGGCAACATTAGTAGCAATGCTTAATGATGTAATTGCCCAAATGCCAATATCTATGCTGTAGGAGGCATCAGCAGGGACGGGGCATGTACATTTGGGTGGTGTGCATGGAGGGGATCACTGGTGTGGCCTCCATCAGTGTCTCACTAGTCCTGTCAGATGAGATTTGCTGAAAATTACCCTACAGTACCTTTCACAAGAGAATCAATCTACAGGTGATACCAGGCCTTCAAAACTCCAAGCCAGTGTATTATATGAGCTGAGTTCCATGCAGTGAGATGGTACTATGACAATGGTAGGCATAGGAAAGGGTGTGGCACACTGGATGACTCTTGTGAGTGTGTGTGTGTAGATGAGGGAATCTCAGTGTACACAAATCAGCATTCCAGGGACCTCTTCAGACAGGTGGGGTGTGACCAGCCGCAGGTGTGTGTAATGTTTTTAGAAAAGGGTTGACATGTAGATGGGTAGTGATGTGCTGGATGCTTGTCATAGGTGTAGCACTTGTGCTGTATATGTTCTGCTTATGTGTAACTCTAGTGACAGATAGTCATTGCAAAGATAGTAAGTAGTTGGAATTACTGTTGCCAAGAGTCTGGTAATACATTCCTGTTCCTGAAGCATTAGCATGTGAACTGGCTGATGTATGAGGCCTGTTTTCCCCTAGTTGAGTGATGGTTTTTTAGTTGTGTGCCATCTGCTGCAATGATCCATGTTCCCTACATGTATGTGAGTCATATGTGTGGTCCTCAGCTATTGCCCTTCAAAGGTGAACTGTACAGGATGTCTGTCATTTACATTGTGTGTGTATGTGACCATTGTATGGTGGCCATTACATTTGTAGTGTATTTTTCTGTGTCCTGATTGTTATATCATTATTGCTCAATGAGACGACATTCTTCTTCTGATATTTCAAGCTAAAGGTGGGCAGAAATGAATAGGCCAAACCATAATGTGGTGTTTGTTATCAGTGTTTATTTACAATAGTGCATTAAGTGGTGATGGTGATAATTATGAAAAGAAATTATTTACAATCTGTTGGCGCCTACGCACTCCAGCAGCCGTGTTTGGTTGTTCCCCCTCCTGTTGCAGGCCAGCATCCTCCTCTTCTTCGTCTTCAGGCATGTATGGGTCAGGTTCGAGGAGGGGAATGTTCCTTTTGACACAAATGTTGTGCAATATTGCACATGTGAGGATGATTCTACAGACCATCTCGGGGAATATAGTAGGCTACCACCAGTGTTGTCGAGGCAGCGGAACCTTGACTTGAGGATCCCGAAGGTCCGCTCAACAATGCTGCGTGTCCTCTTATGGGCGTCGTTGTATGCCCGCTCTGCAGCAGTACTCGGGTTCCCAAATGGTGTCATTAGCCAAGGCTGGATGCCATACCCCTGATCAGCTGAAAGAAAAAAACAGAATGGGATCATGTTGATGTAGCTTGCATTATTGAAAAGACCGTCCATGGCAGTAGTTGTCTTGTGTTGTCTGTGACTCTTTTGTGTACTGATGTGACATCCTATACTTGTAGGCTATACCATCTGCATTGTGTTTTTACCTTGGCTGAGCACGTGTTTGTCTGCTAACCGTTGGTCATCAGTATGTTTGGTGATTTTCAGTGCAGTGTGCCCTCCCTAACATTGTGACTTGTGATACAGGTGTCCTTGTGTCTTCACTTGGGGTGAGTAGATAGTTCAATGTAGAGTTTAATTTATAAGTGTTGTTAGCACGTTCATATGGAAGTACCCTGGACATCCCATACCTTTAGACTTAGGCAATGTATTAATGTAAAGGTCATTGTGAGACTTACAATTTGCAAGGTGACATTTAGGCAACCACACTCATTGACGTATTCACATTAGGCTGTACAGTAATTTACGATGTGTGACAGGTTCAATGGTGAGTTAAGAAACATGGCTAGTGATGTCAGGACCTCAGTGTGTTCCTGTTGACATGTTGCTGTTGTGGTGTATGTGTTGTGTATCCTAGAGGGTTGCCGTGCAGTGTATATATAAGTAGGTTTTTGTACTTACCAACAAGTAGTCCATTGCCATACCGTCCATCCTGGAAGTGTTGGTTGATGGTACAGTGACGGAAGATGAATGAGTCATGTACACTCCCAGGATATTTAGCCACGATGTTGGTGATCAATCCCTGGTGATCGACTATGGCCTGCATGTTGATTGAATGTGTGTGCTTCCTGTTGCGGTAGAGGTGTTCAGTCGCAGCAGGTGGCACAAGGCGTACATGTGTGAAGTCGATTGCACCAAGGACTTGTGGGAAGCCACTGATTTCGTAGAACCCCTGTTTTGTTTCCTGCTGCTTCTGCAGTGTGTTAGGGAAGCAGATGTGACGGGGTGTCAGTTGAATGATGGCATCCAGTACTTTTGGCAAAATGCGGAGAATGATGGTTGTGATATTCCGCCAGCCAGGGCACCAGTTGTTTGAAATGAGCCACTTGCCAGCAGGTGAAGTACGGCAAGCAGCTTTGTTTCTGTTGGTATGGCGCGGGGTGTCACCAAAGTGGGTGCCAACTGCTGTTCAATGTTTCGCAGCAGCTGCTGGATGGCCTGCCAGTTCAACCGGTACCTCTGTATGATGTCGTGTTCCCTGAGGCCCTGAAGGGTTGTTCTTGGGCGTAATATCCTCTCCTGCCTTCTGCGCTGCCTTTGGGGTCCCTGCTGGTGTTGTTGTAGCTGCTGTTGTTGCTGCTGGGCTCTGCGTCTGTGTGCACGCTGGATAAGAATCACCTCCATGTCTCCCTGTTGCTGCTCTGCTGCTCTGCTGTTTGTTCTGTGTGTTCTGATTAAATACAGGTGTGTTTGCCCCATTTTAACGCCTGCTCTGACCCAGGCGTTAAATTTTTACGCACATCGGGCTGTGCGTCATTTTCTGGCTCCGCCTCCCGGCCGAGCGTCATTTTTGCCCGGAAGCATAAATACGACGCACGGCCGTTTGCGTCGTTTTTTGGACGGGAACGCCTACTCTGCATATCATTAACGCAGGGCGGGTTGCCGCATCCAAGAAATGACGCACACAGCGGAATTTTGTCGTCCGCGGGCTCGGTCGTCAGAGTTTAAATATGGGGCAACGTTTGCGCTGATTGTGCGTCAATTTTTTTGACGCACAATCGGCGCAAATGGAATATAAATATGCCGCTTGGACCCAGCTTCTGTGTTCCAGGGACCATGCTCGTCAGGATGAGCGGGGACCCAGAAGACCGGCGGTCCAGAAATTTCGTGCCTGCGTTAGCAGGGGGAAGATTCCGTCGACCCACTGGAGATTTCTTCTTGGCTCCCAGTGCAGGGTGAAGGCAGACAGCCCCCAGAGCATGCACCACCAGGAAACAGTAGAGAAAGCCGGCAGGATGAGGCGCTACAATGTTGCTGGTAGTCTTCTTGCTTATTTGTTGCGGTTATGCAGGCGTCCTGGAGCAGTCAGCGGTCGATCCTTGGCAGAAGTCGAAGAGGGAAGTGCAGAGGAACTCTGGTGAGCTCTTGCATTCGTTATCTGGTGAGATGCCCACAGGAGAGACCCTAATTAGCCCACAGAGGAGGACTGGCTACTGAGAAAGGTAAGCACTTATCAGGAGGGGTCTCTGACATCACCTGCTGGCCCTTCTCACTTAGAGCTGTCCATTGTGTCCTCACACCTCTGCATCCCAGATGGCAGAGGTCATGGGACACACTGGAGGAGCTCTGGGCACCTCCCCTGGGAGGTGCTGGTCAGGGGAATGGTCACTCCCCTTTCCTTTGTCCAGTTTCGCGCCAGAGCAGGGCTGGGGGATCCCTGAACTAGTGTAGACTGGCTTATGCAGAGAGGGCACCATCTGTGCCCTTCAAAGCATTTCCAGAGACCAGGAGAGGCTACTCCACCCTGGCCCTTCACACCTATTTCCAAAGGGAGAGGGTGTAACACCCTCTCTCAGAGGAAATCCTTTGTTCTGCCTTCCTGGGATCAGGCTGCCCAGGCCCCAGGGGGGCAGAACCTGTTTGAGGGGTTGGCAGCAGCAGTAGCTGCAGTGGAGACCCCGGAAAGTTAGTTTGGCAGTACCCGGGCTCTATGCTGGAGACCCGGGGATGCATGGAATTGTCCCCCCAATACCAGAGTGGTATTGGGGTGACAATTCCATGATCCTAGACATGTTACATGGCCATGTTCGGAGTTACCATTGTGACGCTACTTATAGGTATAGACCTATATGTAGTGCATGCGTGTAATGGTGTCCCTGCACTCACAAAGTCCGGGGAATTTGCCCTGAACAATGTGGGGGCACCTTGGATAGTGCCACTGTGGCCTCACACTTAGTAACTTTGCACCTAACCTTCACTAAGTGAGGGTTAGACATATAGGTGACTTATAAGTTACTTAAGTGCAGTGTAAAATGGCTGTGAAATAACATGGACTTTATTTCACTCAGGCTGCAGTGGCAGTCCTGTGTAAGAATTGTCTGAGCTCCCTATGGGTGGCAAAAGAAATGCTGCAGCCCATAGGGATCTCCTGGAACCCCAATACCCTGGGTACCTAGGTACCATATACATGGGAATTATAAGGGTGTTCCAGTGTGCCAATGAGAATTGGTATAAAATAGTCACTAGCCTGCAGGGTCAATTTTAAAAGCAGATGGAACCTAAACACTGAGGTTCTGGTTAGCAGAGCCTCAGTGATACAGTTAGGCACCACACAGGGAACACATACAGGGCATACTTTATGAGCACTGAGGTCCTGACTAGCAGGATCCCAGTGACACATAGGCAAAAACAAACATACATACAGTAAAAATGGGGGTAACATGCCTGGCAAGATGGTGCTTTCCTACAGCAACTGAAACAGTTTCCACTGTGTGCATGCACTAGGGACTCCCTGTCCTCAAACTGCACCAGAAGAACCGAAGAACTCGCTCGTGGTGTGACGGAGTCACTCCCCTGCTCCAAGCAGGCACCTTCCGAGGCGATGACCGGTACCCTGGGACTCCTCTCACGGCAACGAGTGTGCTCCTGAGGACACAGAGGGTGGACATCATCAACATAGACTGTCCTGAGGTCCCGCTGACGCAATTTGGAGGAAGTAAGACCTTGCCTTCCCCAAGAATGACGGTACCCCCGTGTATTGTGTCTTCTTTACCTCCTGAGGCCTCTGTGCACTCTTTGCAAAATTCCTGCATGCACAGCCTGGCCAGGTCCCCAGCACTCTACCGTGTGACGCTAAACTCGCTGAGTTGTTCTCCAGCAGCGTGGGACCTTCTTTTGTTGTGCTGCATCAATCGCGTTTTGCACCTCCTTTGAACCCAGATCCTGCGGCTTCTGGGGGTGCTGGCCGGCATCCTGAGGGCTCTCTAAAGTTCCCAGAGCCTCCTCTTCCTCCTTACACAGAGTTGAGGCCCCCAGTTCCCTCCTGGGTCCATCCAGCACCATTTCGATGAAAAACACTCTTTTGTCGTAGCCAAGGCTTGTTGGCGCCTTCCAGCACAAAATCTCATCTGCAGCAATCTTCACGCCATGGGACATCTTTTGCATCATGCAGGAACCCGCTGGCATCTTCCTAGGGTGCATCTTTGCAGTCTTCTACTAACCGGGGGCTCTTCTTTTGCACCCTCTTCTGGGTTGGCAGGGGCTCCTGTCCTTCCTGGAACTTCTTTCGACTTCTGGACTTGGTCCTCTTCCTTTGCAGGTCCTCAGGTCCAGGAATCCAGCAGTTGTTCTTTGCAGACTTGGTTGGCTGCTACAGAATCCCAAAAACGAGGTGTAGTGTGTCCTAAGGAAACTTGTAGTACTTTACTCCTGCTTTTCTGGTCTCTGGGGTGGGTAATTTACTTACCTTTACTGTATTCTTACTCTCCCAACGATTCTACACACACAACACTTGTCTAGGGGGGAATTTGTGATTCTATGGTTTGTGTTACCTCTAGAACTATTTTCTCCCATTGCATTGTATAGGATTTCCTACTGTTTGCATTGTTCTATGACTATTTACTTGTCTAATTTTGGTGTCTAGTGTATATATATATATTGTATAATACTTACCTCCAGAAGGAGTATTGTCTCTAAGATATTTTTGGTATGTGTCACCCAAATAAATACCTTTATTTGTCGTAACACTGAGTATTGTCTTTACTTGTGTATAAGTACTGTGTAACCATAAGTGGTATTGCAGGAGCTTTTCATAGCTACCTCTATCAGCCTAAGCTGCTAGAACACTACTACATTTCACTAAAAGGGATTACTGGACCTGGTATAAGGTGTAAGTACCCAAGGTACCTACTATAAACCAGGCCAGCCTCCTACTTTGGTGGTGCAGGGGTGGGAAAAGTACTTGCAATTGCTTTACCACTTTGTTACCTGTGCTTTTCAGAAGAAAAGCTTGCTCCAATACTTAGAACATATATAATATATACTTAGAAACCATTTTCTAACTTTCTAAAAGTTCTTTAAACTTTGCAAAAGTTTTACAAAGTTCTGAAAAGTTTTCTTCTTTTCTCTAAAATGTTAGCTCTGTTATTCGACTACATTTTTACTAACTTTCCTAAACTTCTTTCTTTCAGTATGTCTTCTGTAGAAGCTACCCCTAGAGTTGTCAAGACTGCCTATGAGAATCTAAACTTTAAAAGTTTGAGGGGTCTCTGCATTGAAAGAAGTTTAGGGATTGAGAAGAACCCCAATAAGGAGTTCCTCTGAAATCTTCTCCTCCAGGATGACCAGGGAATCAGCACTGGTCCGGATCAGACAGGGGAAGAGGTAGAGGATGACTCCAACCAGGAATGCTCAGAGGAGCAAGATGACAGTCCTGGGGAGGGTCCTTCCACGGACCCATCTGTCAAGGAGCCCCCCAGTGTAACTGGTAGTGGGAAGGGTTCACACTCAAGTAGGGCTCCCTTCAACCCTAGAGGCCAGGTCACTAGAGTGGCCCCTGTTAGAGATAGATCTAACTCTGCACACTCTCATGTTACCTCTGTTTCAGAGGCATCCCACAATTCTGTCCCTGAGGACCAGTCCCTAGATAGGGAACTCGGAAAGCTGAGGTTAGAGGAGGCCAGACTGAAGCTAATGCAGCAGCATTTGGCCTTAGACAGGGAATCACTGGCTGTGGAGAAAGAGAGGCAGGGTTTGGGGTTAGTTCCCCATGGTGGCAGCAGCAGTTGTAGAAATACAAATGTTAGGGAACCTTCATTTGATTCTAGAAATCTGCACAAAGTTGTCCCTCCTTACAAGGATGGGGATGACATCAACAAGGGGTTTGCTGCACTTGAGAGGGCCTGTAAAGTTCAGAGGGTCCCCCATGTACAGTGGGCTGCTATCCTTTGGTTATCCTTCTCTGGCAAAGGTAGAGACAGACTTCTGATTGTCAGAGAGGATGATGCAGATAATTACTAGGTTCTTAAAAATGCACTCTTGGATGGTCTGGGCATAACCACTGAACAGCACAGACTTAAGTTCAGAGAGACCAGAGAGGAGTCATCACATGACTGGACAGACTTTGTGGACTGTTCTGTGAAGGCTCTAGAAGGTTGATTACATGGCAGTAAGGTGACTGATTATGAAAGCCTTTATAACTTGATTCTGAGAGAGCACATCTTGATTAATTGTGTGTCTGACTTGTTACATCAGTATCTGCTGGACTCAGATCTGACCTCTCCCCAAGAATTGGGAAAGAAGGCAGACAAATGAATCAGAACAAGGGTGAACAGAAAGGTTCATACAGGGGATGACAAGGACAGCAAGAAGAGAATGGTAAGTCACATTACAAGGGTGGGAACAAACATAAAAAATCATCAGAGTCTTCATCAGGCCCAAAAAATCCTCTGGGGGTGGTGGGTCCAAATCCTCTTCTCACAAAGATGAGAAACCTTGGTGTTATTTGTGTAGAGCCAAAGGCCATTGGGCAACTGACAGTCATTGGCCAAAGAAAAACATCAAACCTCCCACCACCACAATCCCAACTGCAACCAATAGTTCCCCTAGTAATAGCAGTGGTGGTGGGAAAAACACTACTAATAGCCAATCTAAGGATGCAGCTGGGCTCACCATTGGTAATGTAGTTGGGGTTGGTCTAGTTAGGGAGATCACTGAGGCTGTTTTAGTCTCTGATGGTGGCATTGACCTCACCACTTTAGTTGCTTGTCCCCTTAATATGGGTAAGTACAAGCATCTACCCCTGATTAATGGTGTTCAGGTTGAAGGCTACAGGGACACAGGTGCCAGTGTCGCCATGGTGCTGGACAAAGGGGTTGCCCCTGAGCAACACCTACTTGGTCACCTGTACCAAGTGACAGACGCCCATAGCAACAGTCTTAGCCACCCCATGGTTGTTCTAAATCTCAACTTGGGGGGGTGGGCGTTTACTGGTCCAAAGAAAGTTGTGGTAGCCACTGATTTACCTGTAGAATGTCTGCCTGCTAGGCAATGATTTAGAGACTTCAGCTTGGGCAGAAGTGGACATGGAGACCCATGCAGCAATGCTGGGCATTCCAGGGCACATCTCTGCTCTTACCAGGTCAAGAA
Organism: Pleurodeles waltl; assembly: GCF_031143425.1. Lineage (NCBI taxonomy): Eukaryota > Metazoa > Chordata > Amphibia > Caudata > Salamandridae > Pleurodeles > Pleurodeles waltl. The sequence continues at coordinate 205,666,323 of NC_090439.1, forward strand.
GCAAAGAGGACAGGGAAACCTGGGTCTTAGAACAATGGACCAAGTTCTCCCAAAAAGTAGGGGTAGGAAGGGCAAACCCTTGTCCACTATCCCTCCCTCCATAGATGATTCCCCTTTTGAGGAAGAGGAATTCTCTCCCTGTGCAGAACCTACACCAGAGGAGCTGGAAGCTGATACAGCTGAGCTTTTGGGTGCCTGCCAGTGAAGAGCTGAGTGTGGCACAGCAAACCTGTCCCACATTGGAGGTCCTCAGACAGCAAGGTGTCAAACAGCAAAATGGTGATGTCACTGACACACACAGAGTTTACTGGGAGAATGATCCCCTTTATACTGAAGCAAAGGACCCTAAACCTAGTGCCACCAGGAGATTGATAATCCCCCTTCAGTGCAGGGAATTCCTCGTAACTCTGGCTTATGACATCCCATTAGCTGGGCATTTAGGCCAGAGTAAAACATGGGACAGACTTGTTCCCCATTTTCACTGGCCCCATACGTCAGAAGACACAAAGGAGTTTTGTGGCTCCTGTGCCACCTGCCAAGCCAGTGGCATGACTGGTGGTACCCCAAAGGCCTCCTTAATGCCACTACCAGTGGTTGGGGTGCCCTTTGAAAGGGTAGGGGTCAATATTGTTGGCCCCTTGACCCTCCAACAGCTTTTGGCAATAGGTTTATCCTTGTGGTGGTGGACCATGCCAAAAGTTACCCAGAAGCTATCCCCTTAAGGACCACTACAACTCCTGCAGTGTCAAAGGCGCTCCTGAGAATCTTTTCCAGAGTGGGCTTCCCTAAGGAAGTAGTGTCAGACAGAGGTAACTTTATGTCTGCATACCTCAAAGCAACGTGGAAGGAGTGTGGTGTAACATACAAGTTCACCACTCCTTATCATCCACAAACAAATGGTCTTGTTGACAGGTTTAATAAAACTTTCAAAGGTATGATAATGGGACTCCCTGAAAAACTCAGAAGGAGATGGGATGTCCTATTACCTTGCCTATTTTTTGCTTACTGGGAGGTACCCCAAAAAGGAGTGGTCTTTAGCCCCTTTGAACTCCTCGCTGGGCACCCTGTGAGAGGTCATCTTGCACTTGTTAAGGAGGGTTGGAAACAACCTTTAAAAGCTCCTAAACAGGACATTGTGGACTATGTACTTGGCCTAAGATCAAGAATGTCTGAGTACATGAAAATATCCAGTAAAAACCTTCAGGCCAGCCAAGAGCTGCAAAAGCAATGGCATGACCAGAAGGCTGTCCTGACCAAGTACCTCCCAGGACAGAAGGTGTGGGTATTGGAGCCTGTGGCCCCAAGAGGACTCCAGGACAAATGGAGTGGATCCCATCTAATTGTTGAGAAAAAGGGTGAGCTTACCTACTTGGTAGACCTGGGCACTGCCAGGAGTCCCCTTAGGGTGCTCCATGCCATCCGCCTAAAACCCTATTATGACAGGGCTGATCTCACCCTGCTCATGGCAACTGATGAGGGACAGGAAGAAGAGAGTGACCCTCTCCCTGATCTCTTCTCCACCACTGAAGCTGATGGCTTAGTGGAGGGAGTAGTACTTGCAGATTGCCTTACTTCTGAGCAGAAGGACAACTGTGTAAATCTCTTAAGACAGTTTTCTGAACTCTTCTCACTGATACCAGGTACCACTACTTGGTGTGAGCATACAATCAATACTGGAGACAGTTTACCTGTCAAAAGTAAGATTTATAGACAGCCTGAGCATGTCAGGAACTGCATAAAACAAGAGGTACAACAAAATGTTAGACTTAGGAGTGATTGAGCCTTCAGAAAGCCCATGGGCTAGCCCACTGGTGCTTGTCCCAAAACCTCACAGTAAGGATGGTAAAAGAGAGATGAGGTTTTGTGTTGACTATAGAGGGCTCAACCAAGTAACCAAGACAGATGCTCACCCTATACCCAGGGCAGATGAGCTCATAGATACACTGGCTTCTGCCAAGTATCTAAGCCCTGTTGATTTAACTGCAGGGTATTGGCAGATTAAATTATCAGAAGATCCTAAACCCAATACTGCATTTTCAACCATTGGAGGTCACTATCAATTCACTGTGATGCCCTTTGGTCTCAAACATGCACCTGCCACTTTTCAAAGATTGGTGAATACAGTCCTGCAAGGGTTGGAAGCTTTTAGTACCTCAGTGTAAACACTGCTCTCTCTGCTTTTAAAATTGTCACTGCAGGCTAGTGACTATTTTTACCATTTTTGAGTGGCACACTGGAACACCCTTATAATTCCCTAGTATATGCTACCTAGGTACCCAGGATATTGGGGTACAGGAGATCCCTATGGGCTGCAGCATTTCTTTTGCCACCCATAGGGAGCTCAGACAATTCTTACACAGGACTGCCACTGCAGCCTGAGTGAAATAACGCCCACATTATTTCACAGCCATTTTACACTGCACTTAAGTAACTTATAAGTCACCTATATGTCTAAACCTCACTTAGTGAAGGTTAGGTGCAAAGTTACTAAGTGTGAGGGCACAGTGGCACTAGCCAAGGTGCCCCCACATTGTTCAGGGAAATTTCCCTGGACTTTGTGAGTGCGGGGACAACATTGCACACGTGAACTACATATAGGTCAATACCTATGTGTAGCTTCACAATGGTAACTCTGAACATGGCCATGTAACATGTCTAAGATCATGGAATTGTCCCCCCAAGCCAAATCTGGTATTGGGGTGCCAATCCCATGCATCCCAGGGGCTCCAGCATGGACCCCGGGTACTGCAAAACTAGCTCTCTGGGGTTTTCTCTGCAGTTACTGCTGCTGCCAACCCTCAGACAGGTTTCTGCCCTCCTGGGGTCTGGACAGCCCAGCCCCAGGAAGGCAGAACAAAGGATTTCCTCTGAGAGAGGGTGTTACACCCTCTCCCTTTGGAAATAGGTGTTAAGGGCTGGGGAGGAGTAGCCTCCCCCAGCCTCTGGAAATGCTTTGAAGGGCACAGATGGTGCCCTCCTTGCATAAGCCAGTCCACACTGGTTCAGGGATCCCCCATCCCTGCTCTGGTGCAAAACTGGCAAAGGAAAAGGGAGTGACCACTCGCCTGTCCATCACCACCCCTGGGGTGGTGCCCAGAGCTCCTCCAGTGTGTCCCAAACCTCTGCCATCTTGGATGCAGAGGTGTGAGGGCACAATGGAGACCTCTGAGTGGCCAGTGCCAGCAGGTGACGTCAAAGACCCCTCCTGATAGGCTCTTACCTGGTTAGGTAGCCAATCCTCCTCTGAGGGCTATTTAGGGTCTCTCCTGTGGGTTTCTCTTCAGATAACGAATGCAAGAACTCACCAGAGTTCCTCTGCATCTCTCTCTTCAACTTCTGCCAAAGATTGACCGCTGACTGCTCCAGGATGCCTGCAAAACCACAACAAAGTAGCAAGAAGACTACCAGTCACATTGTAGCGCCTAATCCTGCTGCCTTTCTCAACTGTTTCCTGGTGGTGCATGCTCCGAGGGCTGTCTGCCTTCACCCTGCACTGGAAGCCAAGAAGAAATCTCCCGCGGGTCGACGGAATCTTCCCCCTGCTAACGCAGGCACCAAACTTCTGCATCATCGGTCCTCTGGGTTCCCTCTCATCTTCACGAGCGTGGTCCCTGGAACACAGGAGCTAGATCCAAGTGACCCCGACAGTCCAGTGGTCCTTCTGTCCAAATTTGGTGGAGGTAAGTCCTTACCTCCCTACGCCAGACAGTAATCCTGTGTACTGCGTGATCTGCAGCTCCTAGGGCTTCTGTGCACTTTTGCAAGGATTCCTTTGTGCACAGCAAAGCCCAGGTCCCCAGCACTCCATCCTGCATTACTCAAGTCGCTGAGTTGACCACCAGCTTCGTGGGACCCTCTTTTGTTGTGTTGAGACGACCGCCGTGCTCAGATTTCTTGAACGCCTGTTCAAGTGTTTCTGCGGGTGCTGCCTGCTTCTGTGTGGGCTCTCTCTGTTGCTGAGCGCCCCCTCTGTCTCCTCCTCCAAGGGGCGACCTCCTGGTCCTACCTGGGCCCGGGCAGCACCCATTATCTTCACCGCAACTCTTGCAGCTAGCAAGGCTTGTTTGCGGTCTTTCTGTGTGGAAACAACTCTGCATCCTCCAGCACGCCATGGGACATCTTCTGACCAAAGGAGAAGTTCCTGGCACCTTCCGATGTTGCAGAATCTTCGACTTCTTCCACCCAGAGGCAGCCCTTTTGCACCTTCATCCGGGGTTTAGTGGGCTCCTGCCCCCCCTGGACACTTGCGTGACTCTTGGACTTGGTCCCCTTCCTTTGCAGGTCCTCAGGTCCAGGAATCCGTCTTCAGTGCTTTGCAGTCAGTTGTTGTCTTTGCAGAATCCCCTATCTCAACTTTACTGTCTTTCTGGTGTAGTAGGGTAACTTTACTCATACTTTTCAGGGTCTTGGGGTGGGGTATCTTGGACACCCTTAGGGGGCATATTTATACTCTGTTTGCGCCGGAATTGCGTCGTTTTTTTTACGCAAATCCGACGCAAAGCTAACTCCATATTTATACTTTGGCGTTAGACCCGTCTAGCGCCAAAGATCTTGGAGTTTGCGTCATTTTTTAGCGTGGACACCTACCTTGCGTTAATTATATGCAAGGTAGGCGTTCCCGTCTAAAAAATGACTCCAAGGCATGTGTGCCTTATTTAAACTCCCGTGCAAAAATGGCGCACGGGAGTGGGCGGGTCAAAAAAAAATGACGTCCAGCCGCTTTTGCGTCATTTCTTAACGCCTGGTCAGGGCAGGCGTTAAGGGACCTGTGGGCTCGGAAGGAGCCCAGAGGTGCCCTCCCATGCCCCCAGGGACACCCCCTGCCACCCTTGCCCACCCCAGGAGGACGCCCAAGGATGGAGGGACCCATCCCAGGGAATTTAAGGTAAGTTCAGGTAAGTATATATTTTTTTATTTTATTGTGGCATAGGAGGGCCGGATTTGTGTCCCCCTACATGCCACTATGCCCAATGACCATGCTCAGGGGACAGAAGTCCCCTGGGCATGGCCATTGGGCAAGGGGGCATGACTCCTGTTTTTGCTAAGACAGGAGTCATGTCAATGGAGGGTGGGAGTCAAAAAAAATGTCGCTAATCGGGTTGAGGCAGATTTTTTGCCTCAGACCGACTTGCCCCATTTTTTGACGCCCAAGCTCCATTTTCCCCTACGCCGGCGCTGCCTGGTGTGGGTCATTTTTTTTGACGCACACCAGTCAGCTCCGCCGGCTAACGTCATTCCATAAATAAGGCGCCCGCATGGCGCTTTGGAATGGCGTTAGCCGGCGTTAACATTTTTGACGCACAACTGCGTTGGCGCAGTTGTGCGTCAAAAAGTATAAATATGGCCCTTAGTGTTTTCTTACACTCCCAGCGACCCTGTACACACTACACTAGGCCTGGGGTCCATTCGTGGTTCGCATTCCAGTTTTGCAGTATATGATTTGTGTTGCCCCTAGGCCTATTGTCTCCTATTGCATTCTATTGTGTTCTACAGTGTTTGCACTACTTTTCTAACTGTTTACTTACCTGATTTTGATTTGAGTATATAGTTTGTGTATTTTACTTACCTCCTAAGGGAGTATATCCTCTGAGATACTTTTGGCATATTGTCACTAAAATAAAATACCTTTATTTTTAGTAACTCTGAGTATTGTGTTTCTTATGTTATAGTGCTATATGATGTAAGTGCTATAGTAGGAGCTTTGCATGTCTCCTAGTTCAGCCTAAGCTGCTCTGCTATAGCTACCTCTATCAGCCTAAGCTGCTAGAGCACCTCTATTCTACTAATAAGGGATAACTGGACCTGGCACAAGGTGTAAGTACCACAAGGTACCCACTATAAGCCAATAACCAAAACAGATGCTCACCCTATACCCAGGGCAGATGAGCTAATAGATACACTGGCATGTGCCAAGTATTTAAGCACTTTTGACTTGTCTGCAGGGTATTGGCAGATCAAAATGTCAGAGGATGCTAAAGCAAAAACTGCATTTTCTACCATAGGAGGGCATTATCACTTCACAGTGATGCCCTTAGGTTTGAAAAATTCACCTGCCACTTTTCAGAGGTTGGTGAATACAACCCTACAAGGTTTGGAAGCTTTTAGTGCCCGATATTTGGACCATACTGCTGTCTTTAGCTCCACCTGGGATGATCACCTGGTCAACCTCTGGAAAGTTTTGGAAGCCCTGCAAAAGGCAGGCCTAACTATCAAGGCTTCAAAATGCCAGATAGGGCAGGGGAAAGTTAAGTGATGTTGCATAAATTTATATAGCGCCTGACTGTCCGAAGGCCTTGCAGCGCTCAAAACTGAAACAATAACATCACAGAGTAGTGCATTGGGAATCAAACTTTGAATCGCCATGTCTTTAAGGCCTTCCGAAAGGAAAGTTCAAGATTTATTGTTTGTATGTTAAAAGGGAGAGAGTTCCAAAGCTTCGCCCCTGGTATGCCAGAGATCTTCCACTCCATCTAGCTTTCTTCACTTTCGGAATCACTGTCAGAAGTGCTGAGGAGGATCTAAGTGATCTGTTAGGTGAGTAAAAAGAAGCTAAAGATCTCAGCAATTCTGGACCTTGGTTATACAATGCTCTGTGCTTGTGGCACAGTGCTTTAAATTGTATCCTCTTGGCCACTGGAAGCCAATGTAGTGAGTAAATTCCTGCCTTTATGGACTCTCGCTTAGGGACGTCCAACAGTAGACGTGCCGAGGCATTCTGTACTCTCTGCAATCTTTTAATGACATAACTCGGAGAGCCAATGAACAAGGCATTTCCGTAATCAATTCAGGACCCAATTAATGCCTGAACAATTAGTCTTTTGGCTATAAAGGGTAAAATAGTAAAAATCTTCCTCAACATCCTAAGAAGGCTAAAAGAAGTGGTCGCTATTCTATTAGCATGATGGGTCTTAGACAGTTGGGAGTCAAGCCAAACCCCCAAACTTTTAATGAGTTCTTTAGGAGGGGGTAAAGAGTCCATACCATCTGTCGTTGCAGGAATCGTGGAGGGCTTCGTTTGTCGCCCAAAAAACATCACCTCCGTTTTATCATCATTAAGTTTTAGTTTACTTCCTGTCATCCAAGCAGCAACAGCTTGGAGACAAGGCCCAAATGTTGTTTCTATAGAACGAGAGTCTTGTGACAGAAATACTATTAGTTGTGTGTCGTCTGCATACGACACCACATTCAGACCGAAAGGCTGGACAATTCCTGCCAGTGGCAGCATATAGATATTAAATAAAGTAGGGCTGAGAGAAGACCCCTTAGGGACTCCACAACTGCTAATGATACGGTTAGAGAAATATGATTTGTTTGTTACCTGAAATTACCTATCATTGATAAATGAAATAATCCAGTCTAAAGCTAACCCGGAAATTACAATATCTTGTAACCTGTCCTTTAATATATCCAGATCCACCGTATCAAAAGGAGGCACTGAGATCCAAGAGGATAATAGCTGTTTCTATCCCGCTGTCTAAATCGCTTTTTAGCTTCTTCAGTGACAGCAATCAGTGCGGTCTCAGTACCATGTAATGGTCTAAAGCCCATCTGGGTGGGGTGCAAAATCTTGTTGTCCTCCATGAAGAGAGAAAGCTGAGAATGAACATGTCTTTCAGCTATCTTTGGTAGGACCGACAACAATGAGATGGGCCTATAATTACTAAGAAGTCCAGGATCAAGATTAGGGGGCATATTTATACTCTGTTTGCGCCGGAATTGCGACGTTGTTTTTTACGCAAATCCGACGCAAAACTAACTCCATATTTATACTTTGGCGTTAGACCCGTCTAGCGCCAAAGATCTTGGAGTTTGCGTCATTTTTTTGCGTGGACACCTACCTTGCGTTAATGATATGCAAGGTAGGCGTTCCTGTCCAAAAAATGACTCCGAGGCATGTGCGCCGTATTTACACTCCCGGGCAAAAATGACGCCTGGGAGTGGGCGGGTCAAAAAAAATGACATCCAGCCGTTTTAGCGTCATTTTTTAACGCCTGGTCAGGGCAGGCGTTAAGTGACCTGTGGGCTCGGAAGGAGCCCAGAGGTGCCCTCCCATGCCCCCAGGGACACCCCCTGCCACCCTTGCCCACCCCAGGAGGACACCCAAGGATGGAGGGACCCATCCCAGGGAACTTAAGGTAAGTTCAGGTAAGTATTTTCTTTTTTTTTTGTGGCATAGGGGGGCCTGATTTGTGCCCCCCTACATGCCACTATGCCCAATGACCATGCCCAGGGAACATAAGTCCCCTGGGCATGGCCATTGGGCAAGGGGGCATGACTCCTGTCTTTGCTAAGACAGGAGTCATTTCAATGGGGGTTGGGAGTAAAAAAAAATGGCGCTAATCGGGTTGAGGCGAAAATTTTGCCTCAGCCTGACTTGCCCCATTTTTTGGCGCCCAAGCTCCATTTTCCCCTACGCCGGCGCTGCCTGGTGTAAGTATTTTTTTTTTACGCACACCAGGCAGCTCCGCCGGCTAACGTCATTCATGGTGCTTTGGAATGGCGTTAGCCGGCTTTACATTTTTTGACGCACAACTGCGTTGGCGCAGTTGTGCGCCAAAAAGTATAAATACGGCCCTAGGTTTTTTCAGGAGTGGTTTGACGATAGCGTGTTTCCATAGTTCTGGCACTACCCCAGAGGCCAGAGAGGAGGTAATAAGGTTTGTGATCGCAGGAACTGTCACTGGCGCACCTATAGATAGTACCTGGGGCATGGCTGGGTCGAGAGGGGAGCCTGATTTAATATTTACAAGATGTCTCTTCACAACCTCTTCCTGTATTGGAGACAAATCTGACAGGATCATAACATCTAGCGATTTTTGTTTGGGAACCTTCTGTGCAACATTCAAGGCACAAGGAAAGGTCGAGTAAATATCTAAGACTTTTTGTTGAAAAAAAGAAGCCAAATTGTTGACATGATCCTGATGTGCGTCCAGGGATACCAAATCCTCTTGCGGCTGACTGATTTCATTGAGGACACGAAAGATCTCTTTAGGTGAGTTGGCCGCCAGTTCAATTTTTATGGTGTAATATCTAGTCTGAGCAGCTTTAATTTCAGTATGATAGAACCTAATCGCTTTCTTATATTTTTGTTTTATAGTTTCATCTTGTGACTTTCTCCATCTCCTTTCCCATTTCCTGCAGTCCCTTTTGTATTGAAGCAGAAGTGAGGTGAACCAAGGTGAGTTCCGCCTACATTGTCCTTTCCCTGTGGCAGAAAGTGTTTTTTCTGGGACACTTGGTAGGTGGGGAACAGATCGCACCACTTCAGGGGAAGATTCAGACCATTATGGACTGGGCTCCCTCTACAACTCAGACCCAGGTCAGTGCCTTCTTAGGCCTCACTGGGTATTACAGGAGGATCATTAAGAACTATGGCTCCATTGCAGCACATCTTAATGACCTCACCAGTAAGAAAATGCCTACAAATGTATTATGGACAGCCAGCTGTCAGAAAGCTTTTGAGGAGCTTAAGCAGGCAATGTGCTCTGCACCTGTCTTAAATAGCCCAAACTACTCCAAAAAAATAATTGTCCAAACAGATGCTTCTGAATTAGGGGTAGGGGCTGTACTATCACAACTTAACTCAAAGGACCAGGATCAACCTGTTGCTTTTATTAGCAGGAGATTGACCCCTAGAGAAGAGTGTTGGTCTGCCATAGAGAGGGAGGCCTTTGCTATGGTCTGGGCACTGAAAAAGCTGAGACCCTACTTGTTTGGGACTCACTTTATTGTTCAGACAGACCACAAACCTCTCTTATGGTTAAAACAGATGAAAGTAGAAAACCCTAAATTGTTGAGGTGGTCCATTTCCCTACAGGGGATGGACCATGCCGTGGAACATAGACCTGGGAGTACCCACTCCAATGCAGATGGACTCTCCAGATATTTCCACTTAGATAATGGAGACTCATCTGGGCAAGGTTAGCCTTATTGTCCCTGGTTTGGGTGTGTGTGTGTATGAAAGTTCAATCTTCCTTGGCATGTTACCCCCATTTTTACCTGTATGTCAGTATGTTTTTGCCTGTCTCACTGGGATCCTGCTGGTCAGGAACCCAGTGCTCATAATGTATGGCCTAATGCGTATGCCTGTGTTGTGCCTAACTGTGTCACTGAGGCTCTGCTAACCAGAACCTCAGTGCTTATGCTCTCTCTGCTTTTAAATTTGTCACTGTAGACCAGTGACTTCATTTACCAATTTCAATTGGCATAGTGGCCCCCCCTTATAAGTCCCTAGTATAAGATACCTAGGTACCCACGGCATTGGGGTTCCAGGAGATCCATATGGGCTGCAGCATTTCTTGTTTCCACCCATAGGGAGCTCACACAAACCCTTACGCAGGCCTGTCATTGCAGCCTGCGTGAAATAACGCACACGTTATTTCACAACCATTTTCACTGCACTTAAGTAACTTATAAGTCACCTATATGATGTCTAACCTTCACTTGCTGAAGGTTAGGTACAAAGCTACTAAGGCCCATATTTATACGGCACAAACTTACAAAATACTATGATGCAAATGCGGCGCAAAAAAGGTATAAATATGGGCCTAAGTGTGAGAGCACCCTTGCACTAGCAAAGGTGCCCCCACATACTTCAGGGCCATTTCCCCGGACTTTGTGAGTGTGGGGACACCAATACACAAGTGCACTATATAGGTCAATACCTATATGTAGCTGCACAATGGTAACTCCGAATATGGCCATGTAACATGTCTGAGATCATGGAATTGTCCCCATTCCAAATCTAGTATTGGGGAGCCAATTCTATGCATCCTGGGGGCTCCACCATGGACCCCCAGTACTGCCAAACCAGCTCTCTGAGGCTTGCCCTGCAGCTACAGCTGCTGCCACCTCACAGACAGGGTTTTGCCCTTCTGGGGTCTGGGCAGCCCAGTCCCAGGAAGGCAGAACAAAGCATTTCCTCTGAGAGCAGGGTGTTACACCCTCTCCCTTTGGAAATAGGTGTTACAGGCTGGGGAGAGGTAGCCACCCTCACCCCCTGGAAATGTTTTGAAGGGCACAGATGGTGCACTCCTTGCATAAACCTGTCTACACTGGTTCAGGGAGCCCTTGTCCTGTGCTCTGGTGGGAAACTGGACAAAGGAAAGGGGAGTGACCACTCCCCTGTCCATCACCACCCCAGGGGTGGTGCCCAGAGCTCTTCCAGTGTGTCTCAGACTTCATCCAGCTTGCTTTGCAAGGTGTGTGGACACTCTGGGGGCCTCTGAGTGGCCAGTGTCAGCAGTTGACGTCAGAGACCCCTCCTGATAGGTCCATACCTGATAAGGTAGCCAATCCCCCTCTCAGGGTTGTTTAGGGACTCTCCTGTGGGTTCTCTTCAGATTCTGCTTGCAAGTTTCCTTCGGGAATCCTCTGCAACAACTTTAGACTCTTCTGACCTCAGATCGACCTCAGCCTGCTCCAAAAAGAGCTGTAACTGCAGCAAAGTGTCTACAAGAGACACTTTTCTTCAGCAACCTCAGCTCCAAGTCAGCAACTGCAACAGTTTCCATGGTGTGCACGCTCTGGAGATTCCCTGTCTTCATCCTGCACCAGAAGGACCGAAGAAATCTCCAGTGGAGTGACGGAGTCACTCCCCTGCTCGAAGCAGGCACCTTCCAAGACGACGACCGGTATCCTGGGACTCCTCTCACAGTGATGAGTGTGCCCCTAAGGATACAGAGGGTGGACATCATCAACATCAACATAGACTGTCCTCAGGTCCTGCCGATGCAATTTGGAGGAGGTAAGACCTTGCCTTCCATGAGAGTGATGGAACCCCTGTGTACTGCATCTTCTTCTCCTCCGGAGGCCTCTGTGCACTCTTTGCAAAATTCCTTCATGCACTGCCTGGCCCAGGTCCCCAGCACTCCATCCTGTGATGCTCAAATCGCTGAGTTGTTCTCCGGTGGCATGGGACCTTCTGTTGTTGTGCTGCATCAACTACATTTTGCACCTCCTTTGTCCCCAGATCCCTTGACTCTCGGGGGTGCTGGCTGGCATCCTGAGAGCTCTCTAAAGTGCTGAGATGCCCCTCTTCCTCCTTTTTTTCGTAGCCAAGGCTTGTTGGTGACGTCCAACACAAAATCACATGTACAATGATCTTCACGCCATGGGACATCTTTTGCATCATGCAGGAACCCGCTGGCATCTTCCTAGGGTGCATTTCTGCAGTTTTCGACTAACCGGGGACTCTTCTTTTGCACTCTCTTCTGGGTAGGCAGGGGCTCCTGTCCTTCCTGGAACTTCTTTTGAATTCTGGACTTGGCAGGTCTTCAGGTCCAATAATTTAGCAATTGTTCTTTGCAGACTTGGTTGGCTGCTGCAAAATCCCAAAAACGATGTGTAGTGTGTCCTAAGGAAACTTGCAGTACTTTACTCCTGCTTTTTCGCATTCCACTTTCTTAGTATATGGTTTGTGTTGCCCCTCGACCTATTTTCTCCCATTGCATTCTATAGGATTTCCTACTGTTTGCATTTTTCTAGGACTATTTACTTGTCTAATTTTGGTGTCTAGTGTATATATTGTGTATAATACTTACCTTCAGAAGGAGTATTGTCTCTAAGATATTTTTGGTATTGTGTCACCCAAATAAATACCTTTATTTTTGGTATCACTGATTATTGTCTTTACTTGTGTATAAGTACTGTGTAACTATAAGTGGGATTGCAGGAGCTTTGCATGTCTCCTAGTTCAGCCTATGCTGATCTGCTATAGCTACCTCTATCAGCTTAAGCCGCTAGAACACTACTATATTCACTAATAAGGGATAACTGGATCTGCTATAAGGTGTAAGTACCCAAGGTACCCACTACAAACCAGGCCAGCCTCCTACAAATGCGAAAGCCGGTTTACCACCTAGGCAAGTGTAGTGTGTACAGGGGCACTGGGAGTGTAAGAAAACACCAAATAGACCCCACCCCAGATCCCAGGAAAGCAGGAGTAAAACACAGCAAGTTTCCTCAGAACACAGTAGGAGTCGTGATAAAGAATTATGCAAAAACCAAGCAAGACTGCAAAACACCAACAATGGATTCCTGGACCTGAAGACCTATGGAGAGAGGAGACCAAGTCCAACAGTTGATGAAGAGTCCAGGAAGAACAGGAGCCCCTGCTAACCAGGATAAAGGAGCAAAAGTGGATTCTCCGGTTGGAAGAAAAAGTCAGAAATGCACCAAAGAAGAGAGCTACGGGTTTCTGATTGGTGCAAGAGATGTCCAACAACGAGTCGTTGGATGCAGGCAGTTTTTGGCACTGGATTCCTCCAACAAGCCATGGATTCAAGGAAGTTTGCGGATTGCATCACAATGGCGCTGCCCAGGCCCAGGAGAGACCTGGGGGTCTCAAATTGGACTGAGGAGACAGAGGTAGCTCTCAGCACTTCAGAAAGCCCTCAGAAGACCAGGCAGCACCCACGGGAGTACCAGGACATGGGGACAAAGAAGAGGCAAAATACAGTTCTTGCAGCACTGCACTGGAAGGTCCCATGCTGCCGGAGAATAACCCAGGGAGTTGAGCATCACAGGATAGAGTGCTGGGGACCTGAGCTACCCTGCGCATGATGGTATCTTGGAAGGAGTGCACAGAAGCCCAAGGAACTGCAGAAGACACCATGCACAGTGTTACTGTCGCAGCATGGGGAGGCAGGGTGCATGGGATTTGCCCCACAATACCAGAATCAGATTGGGGGTACAATTTCACAATCCTATACACCTCACATTGCCATGTTCGGGGTTACCCTTGTGAAGCTACATATAGGTATTGACCTATGTGTAGTGCACACGTATAATGGTGTCCCCGCACTCACGAAGTCTGGAAAATTGGTTCTGGACAACGTGGGGGCACCTCTGCTAGTGCAGGGGTGCCCTCACACACAGTAACTTTGCACCTAGCCTTCAGGAACTGAAAAGTAGACATATAGGTGACTAAAAAGTTACCTGGTGCAGTGAAAATGGCTGTGAAATAGTGCCTGCCATGTTTCACTCAGGCTGCAATGGCAGTCCTGAAGAAGTGTTTGTATAATCTCCTTACGGGTGACCTTGGGGGACTGTATTCACCAGCCTTTGGAAAGTGGCAGGTACATTCTTCAGGCCAAAGGGCATAACTGTAAAATTGTTGAGAATGTACTTTAAGGTCTAGCATCTTCTGATAGCTTGATCTGCCAATACCCTACAGTCAAGTCAAAAGTGCTCAGATACTTGACAGATGCCAGTGTATCTATCAGCTCATCGGCCCTTGGTATAGAGTAAGCAACAGTCTTGGTGACTGTATTGAGCCCTCTATAATCCACACAAAAACTAATTTTCTTTTTCCCATTCTGAGAATGAAGTTTTGGCACTAGCACCACTGGGCTGGCCCATGGGCTATCTGAGTGCTCAATCATTCCTAGGTCCAACATCTTCTGAACCTCAGATTTAATACAGTCTCTGACATGATCAGGTAAACTGTCTCCAGTATCAATGGTATGCTCACACCATGTGGTCTGGCCAGGTGTAAGTGAAATTAGTTCAGAGAATTGGCCTAGGAGGTTTTTGCAGTCCTCCTTTTGCTCAGTTGTAAGGCAGTCTGCAAGAATAACTCCCTCCACTGAGCCATCAGCTGCAGTGCTGGACAAGAGGTCAGGAGAGGGTCACTTTCTTCCTCCTGCCCTTCGTCAGTGGGCATGAGTAGGGTCACATCTGCCCCATCATAGTAGGTTTTCAGGCGGTTCACATGAAGTACACTTAGAGGACTTCTGAGAGTGCCTAGGTCCACCAGGTAGGTGACCTTACCCTTCTTCTCCACTATAAGCTGAGGTCTACTCCATTTGTCCTGGAGTGCTCTTGGTGCCACATGCTCCAGTACCTACACCTTCTGTCCTGGGTGGTACTCAGACATGACAGCCATCTGGTCATGCCATTCCTTCTGTAGTTCTTGGCTTTCTTGAGGGTTTTTAGTTGCTACCCCTGTCTGATACTACCTCTTTAGGAAAGTCCACTGTAAGAGGCTGGCCTGGTTTGTAGTGGGTAGTTGCACCTTATAACATGTCCAGTTATCCCTTATTAGTGAAATGTGGGTAGTGTCTAGCAGCTTAGGCTGTCTAGGGTTAGCTGTAGCTGTGCAGCCAAGGCTAAACTAGGAGGCATGAAAAGCTTTTGCAGTACCACTGTAGTCATCCAGTACTCAAACACCAGAAAGACAATACTCAGTGTTACCAAAAATAAAGGTACTTTATTTTAGTGACACAATGGCAAAAATATCTTAGAGGCTATACTCCCTTAGGAGGTGCGCATTATACACAAAATATACACTAGTAACCAAAATCAGGTAAGTAAACAGTCATAAAATAGTGCAAACAGTGAAAATCACCATAGGCTATAATGGTCCTAGGGGCAAAACAAACCATATACTAAAATAGTGGAATGCGAAAAGGCCTCTCCTGTGCGTTTCTCTTCAGATAACGAATGCAAGAGCTCACCAGAGTTCCTCTGCACTTCTCTCTTTAACTTCTGCCAAGGATCGACCGCTGACTGCTCCAGGACGCCTGCAAAACCGCAACAAAGTAGCAAGAAGAATACCAGCAACATTGTAGCGCCTAATCCTGCCGGCTTTCTCAACTGTTTCCTGGTGGTGCATGCTCTGAGGGCTGTCTGCCTTCACCCTGCACTGGAAGCCAAGAAGAAATCTCCAGTGGGTCGACGGAATGTTCCCCCTGCCAACGCAGGCACGAAATTTCTGCATCACCGGTCCTCTGGGTCCCCTCCTCATCTTGACGAGCGTGGTCCCTGGAACACAGGAGCTGGATCCAAGTGGCCCGACAGTCCAGTGGTCCTTCTGTACAACTTTGGTGGAGGTAAGTCCTTGCCTCCCCACGCCAGACAATAATACTGTGTACTGCGTGATCTGCAGCTGCTAGGGCTTCTGTGCACTTTTGCAAGACTTCCTTCGTGCACAGCACAGCCCAGGTCCCCAGCACTCTGTCCTGCATTGCCTAACTCGCTGAGTTCACCTTCCGGCTTCGTGGGACCCTCTTTTGTTGTGTTGAGACGACCGCTGTGCTCAGATTTCCTGAATGCCTGTTGAGGTGCTTCTACGGGTGCTGCCTGCTTCTGGGTGGGCTCTCTCTGTTGCAGAGCGCCCCCTCTGTCTCCTCCTCTAACGGGCGACCTCCTGGTCCTTCCTGGGCACTGACAGCACCCAAAATCTTCAACCGCGACTCTTGTAGCTAGCAAGGCCTGTTTGCGGTCTTTCTGCATGGAAACAACTCTGCATCCTCCAGCACGCTGTGGGACATGTTCTGACCAAAGCAAAAGTTCCTGGCACCTTCCATTGTTGCAGAAGCTTCTGCTTCTTCCACCCAGAAGCTGCCCTTTTGCACCTTCATCTGGGTTTAGTGGGCTCCTGCCCCCCCCGGACACTTGCGTGACTCTTGGACTTGGTCCCCTTCCTTTGCAGGTACTCAGGTCCAGGAATCTGTCTTCAGTGCTTTGCAGTCAGTTGTTGTCTTTGCAGTATCCCCTATCTCGACTTTACTGTCTTTCTGGGGTAGTAGGGTAACTTTACCCCTACTTTCAGGGTCTTGGGGTGTGGTATTTTGGACACCCTTAGTGTTTTCTTACACTCCCAGTGACCTTCTACAATCTACACTAGGCCTGGGGTCCATTCGTGGTTCGCATTCCACTTTTGGAGTATATGGTTTGTGTTGCCCCTAGGCCTATTGTCTCCTATTGCATTCTATTGTGTTCTATAGTGTTTGCACTACTTTTCTAAGGGGCATATTTATACTCGGTTTGCGCCGATTGTGCGTCAAAAATTTTGACGCACAATCAGCGCAAACGTTGCCCTGTATTTAAACTTTGACGCCTCAGCCCGCGGACGACAAAACTCCACCATGTGTGTCATTTTTTGGATGCGGCAACCCGCCCTGCGTTAATGATATGCAAGGTAGGCGTTCCCGTCCCAAAAATGGCTTAAACGGCCGTGCGTCGTATTTATGCTGTCGGGCAAAAATTACGCACGCCCGGGAGGCGGAGCCAGAAAATGACGCACAGCCCGATTTGCATAAAAAATGAACGTCTGGGTCAGGGCAGGTGTTAAAATGGGGCAAACACACCTGTATTTAATCAGAACACACAGAACAAACAGCAGAGCAGCAGAGCAGCAACAGGGAGCCATGGAGGTGATTCTAACCCAGCGTGCACGCAGACGCAGAGCCCAGCAGCAACAACAGCAGCTACAACAACACCAGCAGGGACCCCAAAGGCAGCGCAGAAGGCAGGAGAGGATATTCCGCCCAAGAACAACCCTTCAGGGCCTCAGGGAACACGACATCATACAGAGGTACCGGTTGAACTGGCAGGCCATTCAGCAGCTGCTGCAAAACATTGAACAGCAGTTGTCCCCCACTTTGGTGACGCCCCACACCATACCAACAGAAACAAAGCTGCTTGCCGTACTCCACATGCTGGCAAGTGGCTCAATTCAAACAACTGGTGCCCTGGTAGGCGGAATATCACAACCATCATTCTCCGCATTTCTGCCCAAAGTACTGGATGCCATCATTCGCCTGACACCCCGCCACATCTGCTTCTCTAACACACTGCAGAGGCAGCAGGAAACTAAACAGGGGTTCTACGCAATCAGTGGCTTCCCACACGTCCTTGGTGCAATCGACTGCACACATGTACGCCTTGTGCCACCTGCTGCAACTGAACACCTCTACCGCAACAGGAAGCACACACACTCAATCAACGTGCAGGCCATAGTCGATCACCAAGGAATGTTCACCAACATCGTGGCTAAATATCCTGGGAGTGTACATGACTCATTCATCTTCCGTCACTGCACCATCAACCAACACTTCCAGGATGGACGGTATGGGAATGGACTACTTGTTGGTAAGTACAAAAACCTACTTATTTACAGACTGCACAGCAACCCTCTAGGACACACAACACATACACCACAACAGCAACATGTCGACAGGAACACACTGAGGTCCTTACATCACTAGCCATGTTTCTTAAGTCACCAGTGAACCTATCACACATCGGAATTTACTGTACAGCCTAATGTGAAGACATTAATGAGTGTGGTTGCCAAAATGTCACCTTGCAAGTTGTAAGTGTCCCAATGACCTTTACATTAATACATTGCATAAGCCTAAAGGTATGGGATGTCCAGGGTACTTTGATATGGACGTGTTAACAACACTTAAAAATGTAACTCTACATTGAACTATCAACTCACCCCAAGTGAAGACACAAGGACACCTGTATCACAAGTCACAATGCTAGGGAGGGCACACTGCACTGAAAATCCCAAAACATACTGATGACTAACGGTTAGCAGACAAACACTTGCGCAGCCAAGGAAACAACACAATGCAGATGGTATAGCCTACAAGTATAGGATGTCACATCTGTACACAAAAGAGTCAAAGACAACACAAGACAACTACTGCCATTAAAGGTATTTTCAATAGTGCCAGCTACATCAACATGATCCCATTCTTTTTCTCTTGCAGCTGATCAGGGGTATGGCATCCAGCCATGGATAATGACACCATTTGGCAACCCGAGTACTGCTGCAGAGCGTGCATACAACGACGCCCATAAGAGGACACGCAGCATTGTCGAGCGGACCTTCGGCATCCTCAAGGCAAGGTTCCGCTGCCTTGACATCACTGGTGGTAGCCTACTATATTCACCCGAGATGGTCTGTAAGATCATACTAACATGTTCCATCCTGCACAACATTTGCATCAAAAGGAACATTCCCCTCCTGGAACCAGACCCATACATGCCTGAAGACGAGGAAAAGGAGGATGCAGCCCTGCAACATGAGGGGGAACAACCAAACACGGCTGCTGGAGTGCGTAGGCGCCAACACATTGTTAACAATTCTTTTTTTTTTTTATCACCATCACCACTTAATGAACTATTGTAAATAAACACCACATCATGGTCTGGCTATTCATTTCTGCACACCTTTAGCTCTAACTATCAGAAGAAGAGTGTCGCCTCATGGAGCATTAATGATATAACAATCAGGACACAGAAAATTACACTACAAATGTGATGCCTATCATACAACGGTCACATCCACACACAATGTAAATGACAGACATCTTGTACAGTTCACCTTTGAAGGGCAATAGCTGAGGACAACACCTATTACACACATACATGTTGGAAACATGGTTCATCGCAGCATATGGCACACAACTAAAACATCATCACTCAACTAGGGGAAAACAGGCCTCATACATCAGGCAGTTGACATGCTTTTGCTTCAGGAACAGCAATGTATGACCAGACTCTTGGCAGCAGTAATTCCAACTACATACAATCTTTGCAAAGACTATCTGTCACTAGAGTTACACATAAGCAGAACATACACAGGACAAGTGCCACACATAAGACAAGCATCCAGCACATCACATCCCATCTACATGTCAGCCCTTTTCTAAAAACCTTACACATCCATGTGCCTGGTCACACACCACCTGTCTGAAGAGGTCCCTGGAATACTAATATGTGTACCCTGAGATTCCATCATCTACACACACACTCACAAGAGTCATCCAGTGTGCCACACCCTTTACTATGGTCTACCATTGTCATAGTACTATCTCACTGCATGGAAGTCAGCTCAAATAATACACTGGGTTGGAGTTTTTAAGGCCTGGTATCACCTGTAGATTGCTTCCCATGTGAAATGTACTGTAGGCCATTTGAAAGCAAATCTCATCCGACAGGACTTGTGAGACACTGATGGAGGCCACACCAGTGATCACCTCCATGCACACCACCCAAATTTACATGCTCTGTCCCTGCTGATGCCTCCTACAGCATAGATGTTGTCATTTGGGCAAATACACTGGTAAGCATTGCTACTAATGTTGCTGTGTAACACTGTATCAGGGTTCATGTGTCACCTTCAAATCAACACAGGACATACACAGTGTGACATGTCAACTGTCTACTGCTCCCTCTGACCTGTCTTAGTCAGACCACTGATCATGTCAATTGTCAAAGAGCTGGCTCCTGATTGACCCAGCATCCTGTCAGCCTGACTGGCACCTGTCCCGGGGTCACCCTAAAGATACCCGGTGGCCACCTATGGACCACACTTGCTGTCCAAAACCTCTCTTTCCTCAGAGGCTAATTTGTCATTTGCCTCAACAATGTATACTCAAATACATTGTATTGCATCATCTGACTTTTCTTTGTATCATATTTGTGACAGTGCCCTTGAATAGCTAAATCATGGCCCATCCGTTGTCTGGGCCTCATTAATGCCTAAACTACAAAGTGTGACAGTGTACCTGGGCCATAGCCTTTGATGGTGTACGTGGCCTCCAGCAGAACCAGCAACCTCAGATAATGTCCATGAAAAGTTGACACATATGAGGACCCTGACAGTACACACGCTAAGTAACATTGTTCAAATAATAGAGATGGCTCGTGTGTGGTGAATACCAGCCATTTTATTCTGCACAGAGGCTATGATGTTTCCAGATGCATTTCCATCCACAGAGGCCAACTTGAGTACAATTGTTGCAATGACACATGCCGGATCCAGACACCTGAGACATTCTCTCACTCAGCACACCACGGTTGCCCAGTTGAAAGTCTCATTACACGTCTTCAGTGACAGGGTGGGACCATCCACGTGTAGGTTACCATGTCCTCTATGACTTTACTCACATTTAGCTCCAAAGGATACTCATTAGATACACGATTAGCTGCCACTCACTCATGATGAGACCTTGACGTTACAGAGACAACATACACCTTAACAGATGATACAGGATCAACATGGACCACACACATGTACATGTACCATCCAATCAACAAAATGGTTGCAAGCAGCCTATCACAGTAGTGTCCCAATTGTAACCTAGCATGAAGATTGAAACATGCCACTAAACCAGGTAATGCATAAAGGGCCACATAGATCAAAAACCTATTTGCTATCATGACATAAGGAACGTTGAGAATTTGCTATTAAATCAATGCTAAATGGTATGTCAGAATTCTCTAAAGTAGTAATGGTGCAAACTTCAAATGGGCAATGGTATTACAGATCTGCAAAAAGAGATTCATACTCAATTTGCAACTATGGGCCTGCTGCCAATGGTTTAGCATTACTGAATTTTGAAAAACCGTTGATAAATTTGCAAGTCGTCAGGAACAGCAAACCCCAGGGTGCTGGGGGCCTAAGTCCCCCTCTGCTGCACCCCAATATAACACTTTTTACGGACATGTGAAGCACACACATGCTTAAGGGGCATGTGTGCCCTACATGTCAATAGTGAAACATATTTTAGCTCAATTGACTCGTAATTAGCACATGGTTACCCCCAAAAAAGGTTTAGGCGACAATTGCATTACCTAAATGGGCATTTTGCTATTTGGATTAGCTTGATACATGTGCTCACAAATTAGCTAATGAAGACATCCTGTTAGCTCGTTCATATTTTGAAAGTTGCAATCAGCAAGTACCTACATGTGTGCGCAATTATGAGTAATATCCATTATGGCCAATCATTACTATTGCACTGTGAATACCTTCTATACATCCTATAAGGTACATTTGCTTTAGCTAACCCCAGTGTTTATCACTTAGCACCGTTTGGTAATGGAAAATTCCATTACTCATTTGGACATATGAAATACATATTTGTCATAATGCGTCATATTTTCACGCATACAGCTTGTGCGTCATATTTTTTGACGCACAGGAGTGCAAATAATGCAGAGTCAAATTATGTTTTAATAATTTTAAATGATATTTGGATGCGGCTTAATTTTCACTTCTGGAACTGTAAATTATGCCGCAAACAAATATTATTTACCAATTATTAAAAATAATTTGACTCAGCATTATTTGCACTCCTGTGCGTCAAAAAATATGACGCACAACCTGTATGCGTGAAAATTTGATGCATAATGGAAAAAAACAGCGGCCATGTTATGCAGGATGTGATGTAATAGGATATCCTGTTTACAGAATCTGTACAGTGGGTGTACTTTCACTTTCACTTTGCAGTCTCTGATTATTCTAGACTGTGTGGCTGTGTGCAAACTGTTGTCCTGTGAATTTGTGCTTTTGTGTCCAGAGTGCCATCTTACTTGTTGTTTTGTCATCAATATATTGTTGTAGAATACTGTCTGAGTGTGTGTTGTATAAATTTGTCCAGTCCAGTGTTGTATTTATTGTCTGTGGGAGTCTGTTGTTGGTACTGTTATATAGGGGATAGTTGGGCTCTTCTATTTGTTAAGTTTTCTTTGTATTTCCTCACTCAAACTTTCCCCATTTCGCCCCCCTTTTTTTTTTTTACCACTACTTTTTCCCCTTTTTCTGTGCCTAAATGTCTGGTAGGACACGTCTTTCCAGGATGGGTGAGGAGGAATTGGGAGGATTCATATGGCTGGTTTGCCATTTCCTCCCACTGATGCTGGAGGCTGGGGGTAGGGTGATACAGGGGTATCACACTGAGGCCCGAAACGTCCGGTGGGGGAAGGTGCGCCATCACTTGGTGCGTCTGTATGGGAGCCAACGGAATGAGCATCAACTCAAGCACAGCTGGGCTGACCTGATCTCCAGGGAGCAAGATCTGCTGGACCACCTGGGAATCATGATTGGTGGCCATGTTGGTGAGTACAGATCATGTAAATGTGCACAATTAAAAGCTGGGTAGTGACATGAGATGATTGGTACCCAATCTGCCAGATAAGTAGCTGACTATGTGTAATGCTGGGGAAACATACAGGGTAATTGATGCACTATGTGAAGGATGACAAAAGCTAGCAGTCAGGCAGCTCATGTTTTTCACACTTACAGGTTGCTTGTTGCTGAATGTAATGTAGTGCCGCCTTTGTGTCAGACAAGCGAAACATTAATGACGCAATCAGGACTCTACAGGTCACAATTGCCAGTGAAGTATGGATGTAGTAACATCATACCTACATATGTTGATGCTATAGATAGACTGACATTGGAAACCCTACATGATGCAGAAAATTAGTGCTGCCTTCACGTCAATTGATGATAGCAATGTAGCCCAGACATATGTCTCATGTGTGTCTGGTGAGTGTGTAGGGAAAGTGTTCACGGAAGTGCTATGCCTGTTCGGGATTAATGTGCTCCTTCATATTTTATTGATACATGCCAGATCTGAACATGAACCATATTTGGAAAGGAGTCAGGTGCCCTCAGCTAACATCTTAGACAGGTATTTTTTGTTACTTGTGCCAAAATCCGATTAGGGATGGCAGTCCAAAGGTATGGACTAGGGTGCAAACATCTATGTTTGGTGCCAATCACCTTTGTTTGGACACATCAATTCATGAAACTGTAACAACATGAGGTATTGCCAAAGTACCTGGCCCTCTGTACCATGTACCTATCTGTCACAAATGTGTCATGACCACATAGGCTGTTTGACAGGTCATGCAGTCCTCAAGTAACCAGCCTTTGGATGTCTCTCTTGGATGCACATGATGAGATGAATACACACCTATATTGTTGCTGCACACTAATGGAGGTGCATGTTTGCCACCCCATGACAGTCAGGGCCACTGCATGTGTGTAGAAGTGTGTGTAACTGTAGCAGGAGACCCATCCTATGTAAATGTTGGCCAGGAATTATTCCATGCAATATGAGCATGTCTGAAAGTGTATCATTATCCATGTCAGCTTATCACATTGTATGTGTATTTGAAATTGTTTGTCAGTGCACTGATTCTGAGCATATTCTTCCTTCCATGCTTTACAGGTGGACCTGCACCGTACACAGTGGGAGAGGTGGCTCATTTTGAGGACCCCGACACCTACAGTGAGTGTTGACATGTGTGTTATGTTTTGTGTTTGCTGGTGATGTGTGATGGACTCCTGTGTGTTGAACACATTGCAAGGTGTGATGCGCTGCCCAATCATTAGTCTTGTTCCATTAGTGGGATTTCAGTTATTAGAATATTTTGAGTTGACCAATGCTTATGTATTTGTCTGATCTTGGGTTTGTAGGCCATTCCTGTAGGGCCCGCTATGGGACCTGGGGTGAGTCATGTGGAATACACTAGTTACAATAAGAGTTGCACTGGGACTCGTCTCGGACTGAGTCTGCATGTCAGACTGACATTCTCCAGATAGCTTCTGCAAATGGCTTGTCTGAAGACTGCTGCTTCCCTATTAACCGATATACTGAGTACACTGTGAGTACACTGTAGGTTGGACCTTCTGGGAGCATGTACTTCCACAAGTTGGACTAGAAGTGTGTGGGACTAGAGTGCAACGGCCTAGGTGTGGATGCTATTCATGATCATGGGTGTTCTTGCTCCTCTGTGTCTGTTGAAGATCATGCCTCACTGGAAGTATGTGATGTTGACCTAGATCAGTACATTTTGACATGTGTGGACCTTGGATAGGACAAGGTTTAGCTGACTCCAATTTGTTGATAGCCCTTACTGGTGGTGTGTGTGTGGAGCCAAAAACATGTTGAGCTTTCTATACACTCCTGGGTGTGCATGTATTTTGGGATTGTTTGTTGTTCTCCCCCCCCCTCAAACTCAGGCATGGGTTTGTGAATAGGGTACCTAGGACTGAAGCAACCAGTATGTTACACATACTTGCAATCATATGAAAAATGGTTTTGAACCTTGTGTACACACTCAGGTATGGCACATGAGTACTATACTAGCAAATCCCATTGCAAATTGCAGACCTTGTAGTTTGTGATTGTTATCACATACACTGACATATGTAGTCCAGGCAATAGGCGGAGGAGGTGCAGCATGATTGCTAGCTGCAACTGTCAGTACTTTGATGACAAGTTATTGCCAGTTGTTACCCATCATGTAGATTTTGTATGTGCTATGTGTGAAATGACCTTTGTAGGCAGGCTTTCCATGTACTTCCTCTGAGACTTTCAATGATCTGTATGGTGATATGAGCTGTTACAAGTACAGTAGATGTATTGTCAGATTGACCACTTGTGCTATTCCACACAATGCAGTTCCTATGGTAAATAGTTGCCCTTTGTCTTCACAGCTGCAAACATGACACCCGCCCAGAAGCATGAATTTGAGAGGCGGGCCATGTGGTACCGACACATCCTGCAGGTGCAGTCAGGGTTCCGAAGGATGGCCCGTAAATACCAGTCTGATCGGGCCTCCGGAGCATGGTGGGCTTCACCACAGGGTGGCCCAAGGTTGCCCACTACAGCCACCACCACCACAACCACCGGTTCTCCCAGGTGGCCCCAGCCACAGCGGGGACAGTTGTCCCTACATCAGCAGCACACCCAGGCCCCAGCAGTGTGACAGCTGCAGGACAGTCCAGTGAGCTAGGCTCAACACACCCACAGAGCACCTCTGCCGGGACCCAAACAGCAGCAGCACCACCAATCGACCCTGCGGCATTCCTGGCTTTGGAACGTAAAATGGACAAAGTTCTAAGGAAGGTGAACAATCTTAGCCAGGATGTCGGCTACATCAAGAAGCGGGTCAAGTCTATCAGGCGGACCCTCCGGAGGGCCAACCTCTAGGAAAAATGTATTCAATGGACATAATTCCCTCCTCTCCCTCCTCTTTCCTTGTTATCATGATTAGTGGGCTTGGGGGATTAGTGTTAGGTTAGTATAGGTTGTTAGTTTAGTTAGTGTTAGGGAGGAGGGAGGGGGGGCCTGATTCTTTCTACTTTTCCTTATTAAGTGTTTGGGTGGGAGTCAATGTTGGGGTTCCTGTGTGTTAGTAAAAAAAAAAAATATATTATAAAAATTACACAAAAATATATCATTGTTTAGGATAGTATAGTATGTGTGTAGGTTAGTATGTGTTGTCCTGCATGTGTCCTGTCACATAATGGTCGATGTTTAGATCGATTTGTTATATGTGAAGAGTAAGTTTAGCTTAGGTTAGTTAGGGACAGTTGTGGGTAATGAGTAGTCAGGTTAGATTAGTGTAGGTATGACTTTTCCCTTAGTTGCCTCTGGTGTGATTAGTTTTGAATAAATATATAGATAACCCTTTGCATTATGTGTTAACTGCTACTTGATCATGGCCTTGCCATCAGTGTAGATGATTGTTGTTCTATGACATTTGTGTCCTATGCTACAAACAAATACAAACTGAGGTGTAAATTGGCAGCTACCCCAGTGCTACCTTGGTAAGTATCCACCATTTGTGAGAACCACCAATCGGAGTTGACATGGATCACTAAGGATTTTTGTTGATGAGTATGTTTTCTACGTCACAAAGTGTGCTTCCAGACTTGGTATTGTGGGGACATATTTAGGTCGGACTGCAGTGTGATGTTCAGGGACATCTTTGAAGATGAGGTCTTGTTAACACTCTTGTCTTCTTGTCTTCATAACTGACATAGGTAATTTGTGCAAAAATTCTGCATGATTACCTATTTGGATGTTTACTCAGAAAGGTTGATTGATGCTGTGTTTTGTAGTGTTTGCTTAGATTAGACTGCACAGTTCAATGTGTTAGTATTGCATGGTGACAACATTTCTCAGCCACTATTAGTTGACTTTGATTTCTCTTGATGAAGCATTATTCTGTCCAACACAGCATGATGGTGTGTGGTTTCTCACTTCATCAGTTATTCTCCTCAGGATGGGCAGGCTATGATGCAATCCTGGCCACTGCACAGATGGATCTGACTACATGATGTCAGGACAGTTGTATTGACAAGCTACATGATTGTCACACAGGCACATTTGTGTTATCTACTGCACAGTTGATGTGTCAAATTACACAGAGACATATTTGGTGTGCAAGTGCTATTTATTGATAGGTGCTGTAGTGCAATATGTACATTGTCCATGTTTGCTGAGTCCGTTCTAGTGAAATCTTACATGGTGATCCTACAGAAGGGGTGTAGATAATGTTACTGACATGCTGGGTTGATGTTACAGACAGTGCAGAGGGACAGGATTTGCCGATTAGTAGGAGAGAGACATTAACTGGGCATGCTGACAAGTTATACAGTGGTTAGCAGAACAGTTATTGAGTATAGTTGTTGTAACACTGGCATTTGACAAAACGTAGGACCTTGGTCAAAGTAGGCCATGGTACAGGAACTAGTGCTTCCGGGTACTCTTCCGTGTGAATGTGATCTGTTCCATGTCTTCTTCTTCTGATGTGTGTGTTGCCTGCTTTGTCCTTGTTGTTGTTGGTTGTGAAGGGGCAACACACACCTCAGTGTTAGAAGACGTGGAGTCAGACATCCCGGTCGCTGCTCCCTGTGAAGGTCTTAAGGGCAGTACTGCAGCAAGGAGGGTCTGCTGGTTTTTGAGAATAGCAGCCACATCACGATGGTAGACAGCCAGGTCGGCCCTGAGGGAGTCATGATTGCATTAGTGCATGCAGTGGAATGTTTGGGGTGCGAGGTGTTGTGGCAACTCCCTTACTGCAGTGGTGAATTCCTTGACAGTTTCTTGTAGTCCTTGCAGTATGGATGTTAGGGCTTGCATAGCTGCTGCCTGATCTGCAGATTACATCATGCACGAACGCACCCCCTCAAGGCTGGCTGCCATAGTTTGCATCCCCACCCGCACCTCCTTGGCCAGCTCCCGCTGTACTCCAACTACAGTTCTTTCAAAGCTGGTGCCAGTGTCGTCAGAGTCCTCAGCTGTATTGGAGCTGGCAGGTCTTGCAATTGGGGTGGTGGGTGGTTCCTCTGCGCTGGCTGCTTGTTCTGTGCTCCTCCTTGTGACTGAAGGTGGGGTCTGGAGGGTTTCAAGGACCATTTGGATGGTCTCCTGGGGAATGTTTATGGGCTCGTCATCCATGTCATCAGGGAAATCTGGGACAGGCATATCGGCAGGAGATCCATCTTCCTCTTCAATGAAACAGTGTACAATTAGTGTGTCTGTGTTGTGACAATTTTGACGTGACATGCCTGCCTTTTGATGAATTCACTTTGTGATCTTGTTTTGTATTGATATCTGCTGTCCTTCAGATGGGCATTGTTTCAGGCCTATGGCCCACCTGTGTGTCACATGTATGTTATTGAGTTATCAGACTTGTCAGCCTCATCGCCTCTAGGTGTTGCTTTATGCCAAATAGAGAATAGCCATCTTTTTGTCCTACTCGACCCTCCGTGTATATCTATTCTCATGGTGAGACCTTTCACTGGCTGTGGGTATTCTGATGGTCCTGGCAGCACACTTGACTCTCAGGACCTGCCCCAATCCCTGATCGTTCACATCGACTTATTTGTAATTGACATGTAGCATATCCTATGCATGGCAATGTTATGATGTGATATGTATGTTCCATGGGGAGGTTACTGCCATTGGCTACTAGAGCTGCACACAGATCATAGGTGGTAGTGGCAACTGTTGTTGCAGTTACATTGCAGTTGTCGTTTTGGCTAGAGGATTGCTAATAGGGCCCTAGTTACTGTAGGAGATATGTTGGCTGACGAGTGCCAGGATGTAAGTTTGACGTAGTGGCCTTCCCTCCTGTTGAGGCTTTCCCTTTGCTCCATTGTTGGCATGACAGCATGCCCCCATGGGACTGTTGTTGGTGTAGTGTAATGTTGTGCCCCAGCTTATGTTTGTGCAGGCCATGCCCCCCTGCAGTACCCCTTCACCAATGCCACTCCATGTATATGATGACTTACATGCAATGTGTAGTAGGTATTTACCCCCCTGCTTACAGTCAACATTATTGTATTTTAATTCCCCATGCGACTTACCCTGCATGTGCGTTGTCTCGTGGTAGTCTCCGCTGTCCTGTCCTTGAATCCCTGTGACGATCTCCTCAGGGATGACGGCTGCGACCATCTCCTCCATGTGGTCCAGGGCCTCCTGGTGTGCTGGACTCCCACCTGCAGTCTGCAGTGCTGCCTTCCTGTTCCTGGCCATCTTTTCCTTGGTCCTGCGTTTGCAGTCATGCCAGCGTTTCTTACACTCGGTGACTGTCCTGCGTACTTCAGCCACACTGTTAATCTTGTCAACAATTTGTTGCCATATGGCCTCTCTCCTACTGATTGGCAACTTTGAGGTGATAAACAGTTGGTGCTGGTGTTCCGTCACCTCTTTAACCAGGATTTCCTGCTCCTCTGCACTGAAGCGACACTTTCTTTTCTTTCTATAAATGTCCTGGTTCTTGTATGGATCGTCCTGGCTGGTTCCTGGTCTGCTGTCATCTTCCTGGGGTCTGTAGTGGCATCTGGGATCCATTTTGGCTCTCCTCTGGTGCACTTGCAGTGTTCGCGTTTTTTTTTACGCTATTGCGTCAAAAAACGGCGCATATCCGGGTTGCGGTGTCGTAAATCGACCCACAGTCATTTCCGCCGCGTTAACGTTGTTTTCATTTACGACTTGACGCCGCGGTGTGCGTCAAAAATAATTACTCCCACCTGTTGATTGCCCCGCCGTGCGTCAAAGTATAAATATGACGCCCGCACGGCGCTACGAAATGGCGTTAGCCGGCGGTATGGGGATTCCGACCCCCTTCCTGCCAGCCTGTTTCTGGCGGTTTTCACCACCAGAAACAGAATGGCGGGAACGGGTGTCCTGGGGCCCCTGGGGGCCCCTGCACTGCCCATGCCACTGGCATGGGCAGTGCAGGGGCCCCCTAACAGGGCCCCAGTATGCTTTTCACTGTCTGCTTAGCAGAAAGTGAAAAGCGCGACGGGTGCAACTGCACCCGTCGCACACCTGCAACACCGCCGGCTCCATTCGGAGCCTGCTTCTGTGTTGCAGGCCCTTTCCCGCTGGGCCGGCGGGCGCTCCCTTGGCGGGCGCCCGCCGGCCCAGCAGGAAAGTCAGAATGGCCCCCGCGGTCTTTTGACAGCGGAGCGGCCAATTGGCGGTTCCCGCTTGGTGGGCGGCAACCGCCGCCCGCCAAACTTGGAATGAGGGCCTAAGTGTTTTACTTACCTGAATTTGGTTTGTGTGTATATTTTGTGTATTTTACTTACCTCCTAAGGGAGTATATCCTCTGAGATACTTTTGGCATATTGTCACTAAAATAAAGTACCTTTATTTTTAGTAACTCTGAGTATTGTGTTTCTTCTGATATAGTGTTATATGATATAAGTGGTATAGTAGAAGCTTTGCATGTCTCCTATTTCAGCCTAAGCTGCTCTGCTATAGCTACCTCTATCAGCCTAAGCTGCTAGAACACTACTAATCTACTAATAAGGTATAACTGGACCTGGCACAAGGTGTAAGTACCATCAGGTACCCACTATAAGCCATGCCAGCCTCCTACATGTTTCGTGCCAGAGCAGGGGAGAAGAGATCTCTGAACCTGTGTAGACTGGCTTATGCAAGGAGGGCACCATCTGTGCCCTTCAAAGCATTTCCAGAGGCTGGGGGAGGCTACCCCTCCCCAGCCTGTAACAAATATTTCCAAAGAGAGACGGTGTAACACCCTGCTCGCAGAGGAAATGCTTTGTTCTGCCTTCATGGGACTGGGCTGCCCAGACCCCAGGAGGGCAGAACCCTGTCTGTGAGGTGGCAGCAGCTGTAGCTGCAGTGGAAGCCTCAGAGAGCTGGTTTGGCAGTACTGGGGGTCTATGGTGGAGCCCCGGGGATGCATGGGATTGGCACCCCAATACTATATTTGGCTTGGGGGGACAATTCCATGATCTTAGACATGTTACATGGCCATGTTCGGAGTTACCATTGGGAAGCTACATATAGGTATTGACCTATATGTAGTTCACGTGTGTAATGGTGTCCCCGCATTCACAAAGTCCAGGGAAATTGCCCTGAACAATGTGGGGGCACCTTGGCTAGTGCCATGGTGCCCTCACACTTAGTAACTTTGCACCTAACCTTCACTAAGTGAGGGTTAGACATATAGATGACTTTTAAGTTACTTAAGTGCAGTGTAAAATGGCTGTGACATAACGTGGACGTTATTTCACTCAGGCTGCAGTGGCAGTCCTGTGAAAGAATTCCAATGTGCCAATCAGAATTGGTCAAATTAGTCACTAGCCTGCAGTGACAATTTTAAAAGCAGAGAGAGCATAAACACTGAGGTTCTGGTTAGCAGAGCCTCAGGGATACAGTTAGGCACCACACAGGGACACATATAGGCCACAAACTGTGAGCACTGGGGTCCTGGCTAGCAGGATCCCAGTGGCACAGGCAAAAACAAACTGACACACAAGTAAAAATGGTGGTAACGTGCCAGGCAAGATTGTACTTTCCTACACAACTGGACAAAGGAAAGGGAAGTGACCATGCCCCTGTCCATCACCACCCCAGAGCTCCTCCAGTGTGTCCCAGACTTCATCCATCTTGCTTTGCAAGGTGTGGGGGCACTCTGGAGGCGTCTGAGTGGCCAGTGCCAGCAGGTGAAGTCAGAGACCCTTCCTGATAGGTCCATACCTGATAAGGTAGCCAATCCCCCTCTCAGGGTTATTTAGGGTCTCTCCTGTGGGTTCTCTTCCGATTCTGCTTGCAATGTTCCTTCAGGAATCCTCTGCAACAACTTCAGACTCTTCTGACCTTGGATCAACTGCAGCCTGCTTCAAGAAATGCTGTAACTGGAACAAAGTGTCTACAAGAGACACTTTTCTTCAGCAACCTCAGCTCCAAGTCAGCAAGTGAAACAGTTTCCACGGTGTGCATGCTCTGGGGACTCCCTGTCTTCATCCTTCATCCTGCATCCTGTAGAAATCTCCTGTGGAGTGACGGAGTCACTCCCCTGCTCCAAGCCGGCACCTTCCAAGACGACGACTGGTACCCTGGGACTCCTCTCACAGCAACGAGCGTGCTCCTAAGGACACAGAGGGTGGACATCATCGACATAGACTGTCCTGAGGTCCTGCTGACCCAATTTGGAGGAGGTAAGACCTTGCCTTCCCTGACAGTGACGGTACCTTTGTGTACTGCGTCTTCTTCACCTCCTGAGGCCTCTGTGCACTCTTTGCAAAATTCCTCCGTGCACAGCCTGGGCCAGGTCCCCAGCACCCCATCCTGTGATGCTCAACTCACTGAGTTGTTCTCCGGCGGCGTGGGACCTTTCTTTGTTGTACTGCATCAACTGTGTTTTGCACGTCCTTTGTCCCTGTGTCCTGGGACCTCCAGGGGTGCTGGCTGGCATCCTGAGGGCTCTCTAAAGTGCTGAGAGCCCCACACAGAATTGAGCCCCCCCCAGGTCCCTCCTGGGTCCATCCAGTGCCATTTTGATGCAAAACATATTTTTGTCGCTGCCAAGGTTTGTTGGCAACTTCCAACACGAAATCACATCTGCAACGATCTTCATGCCGTGAGGCATCTTTTGCATTATGCAGGAACCCGCTGGTGTACTCTTAGGGTGCATTTCTGCAGTCTTTGACTAACCGTGGACTCTTCTTTTGCACCCTTTTC
Source organism: Pleurodeles waltl (assembly GCF_031143425.1). Lineage (NCBI taxonomy): Eukaryota > Metazoa > Chordata > Amphibia > Caudata > Salamandridae > Pleurodeles > Pleurodeles waltl. Next base: position 205,698,656 of record NC_090439.1, read on the forward strand.
TGGGTTGGCAGGGGCTCCTGTCCTTCCTGGAACTTCTTTCGACTTCTGGACTTGGTCCCCTTCCTTTGCAGGTCTTTAGGTCCTGGAATCCAGCAGTTGTTCTTTGCAGACTTGGTAGGCTGCTGCAAAATCCCAATCACGAGGTGTAGTGTGTCCTAAGGAAACTTGCAGTACTTTACTCCTGCTTTTCTGGGCTCTGGGGTGGGGTACTTTACTTACCTTTACTGTATTCTTACTCTCCCAGCGATTCTGCACACATTACACTTGTCTAGGAGGAAATTTGTGATTCGCATTCCACTTTTAGTACATGGTTTGTGTTACCCCAAGACCTATTTTCTCCCTTTGCATTCTATAGCATTTCCTATTGTTTGCATTGTTCTATGACTATTTACTTGTCTAATTTTGGTGTCTAGTGTATTTATTGTGTATAATACTTACCTCCAGAAGGAGTATTGTCTCAAAGATATTTTTGGTACTGTGTCACTCAAATAAATACCTTTATTTTTGGTAACACTGAGTATTGTCTTTACTTGTGCATAGGTACTGTGTAACTATGAGTGGTATTGCATGAGCTTTGCATGTCTCCTAGTTCAGCCTACGCTGTTCTGCTATAGCTACCTCTATCAGCCTAAGCTGCTAGAACACTACTATATTTCACTAATAAGGGATAATTGGACCTGGTATAAGGTGTAAGTACCCAAGGTACCCACTACAAACCAGGCCCGCCTCCTACAGTAGTTGCTTGTATTTCTCCATATTAAGGGGACAAGCAACCAGGGTGACAAGGTCAATGCCACCATCTGAGACTAACACAGCCTCAGTGTTCTCCCTAAGTAGACCAACCCCACTACATTATCAAAAGTGAGCCCAGCTACACCCTTAGATTGGCTATTGGTAGAGTTTTTCCCACCGCCACTGCTATTACTAGGGGCACTCTTGGAAGCAGTGGGGGTTGTGGAGGCGGGAGGTTTGGGGTTCCTCTTGGGACAAGTGGGGTCACTCGCCCAATGGCCTTTGATTTTACATAGGTAACACCATGGCTTTTTCTGTTGGTTTGAAGAGGATTTGGGTCCACCCCCAGATGATTTTTGGGGACCCGATGAAGACTCTGACTTTTTATCTTTGCCCCCACCCTTATCATGAGACTTACCATCCTTCTGCTTGGCTATGTCACCCGCTGTATGACCTTTTCTGCTCACCCTTGTTCTGACCCATTTGTCTGCCTTCTGTCCTAATTCTAGGGGAGAGGTCAGATCTGAGTCTACTAAGTAACAAATCAGACACACAATCGTTAAAACTATGCTCTCTCAGGATTAGATTATATAGACCCTCAAAATCAGACACTTTGCTGCCATGTACCCAACCTTCTAAAGGCTTCACTGAACAGTCCACAAAGTCTATCCAATGTTGTGAAGACTATTTTCTGGTTTCTCTGAACTTAATCCTATATTGTTCAGTGGTTAAGCCAAATCCATCCAAGAGTGCTGGCTTCAAAACATTGTAATTATCTGCATCATCTTCTCTGACAGGAAGGAGTCTATCTCTCCCCTTGTCAGAGAAGGACAACCACAGAATAGCAGCCCACTGCATCTGAGGGACCCTCTGAACTTTACAGGCCCTCTCAAGTGCAGCAAGCCACTTGTAAATGTTATCCCCCTCCTTGTAAGGGGGGACAATCGTATGCAAGTTTCTAGAGTTAAATGTGTTCTCCCTAACACCATAGCTCCTGAAACTGCTATTGCTGCTGCCACCATGGAAAATTAACCCCAAACCCTGTCTTTCCCTTTCCACAGGTAGTGCTTCCCTATTGAAGGCTAACTGTTGCTGCTGTAGCCTCATTCTGGCCTCCTCCAACCTCAGCATTCTGAGTTCCCTATCTAGGAGCTGACCTCAGGGTTGGATGTGGGGGACACTTCTGAGACTGGAGTGACATGGGAAGGAGCAGAGGCAGATCGTTCCCTGACTTGTGTAGCCCTAGTAACCTGCCCCCCTAAGTGTGGAGGGAGCTCTACTTGTGTGTGACACTAGAAGGTTTACCAGGGGGAAGCTCTTGGGAAGGACCCTACCCTGTGTCCTCAGGACCCACTCCTGAGTCTACCTGGTCGGAATCCCCCTCCTCTACCTCCCCTACCTGGTGACCAGACTGTTCTTGGTCATTCTGGAGAAGGAGATTTAAAAGGAAAACTTTGTTAGGGTCCTTCCCAATCCCTAGGCTTCTCTATAAGCAAAGCCTCCTCAAACTTTTAAAGTTTAGGTTCTCATAAGTGGTTTTGACAACCCTAGGGGTGGCCTTAGAGGAAGGCATAGTGATAGAAAAGTTAGAGTAAAGTGAAAGGAAAGAAAATACATTATTTATCTAACTTTTAGAAATGTATAATGCAAGTGCAATTACTATGTATACTTTTATATAGCCCCAAGTACAGAGTACACTTTCCTGTGGAATGCAGCGGTGACAGAGTGATAAGGCAATTGCAAGTACTTAGCCCACCAGTGCACCACCAATGTAGGAGGCTGGGCTGGTTTGTAGTGGGTACCAAAGGTACTTACACCTTATACCAGGTCCAGTTATCCCTTATTAGTTAAATGTAGTCACTGTCTAGGAGCCAGGCTGTCTAGAGGTAGCTGTACACCAAAATACACTGTTCCAAAAAGGAAGGAGGAGCGAGAAGTCCTAATTCTAGGAGCAAGAATCCTCACACACCCAAATGGGTGTCATGCTTCATCCCCGGAATTGCTCCTCGTCAGAATGGCGCTGCAATGTCTGACGGGCACTTTGCCGGAGATCTTTAATCGATGAATGCCAAGACCCCAAAAGTGAGCTTGGAAAGAGGAAAGGAAGAAAGAGAGTAGCAATAAGGACTAAAATTGGCTCAGGACCCAAAACCTAGGGATAACCATTTTATTCAACCATAGAGGGTGAAGGCCAAGGTTAAAACTAATGAGGAGAGTGGAAGGAGTATAATGGTCAAAACACTCTCAACCATATATAATGGAGAAAGGGAGGTGTGGAATTACCAGACCGTCCCTGAAACTAGGGTCAACATGTTTTGCGTCTTTAATGGTCCAGATGGATCCAGTGACGCTTCTTCAGGACCAGGTGGAATAAAACTTCTCCTTCTCTATAACTGAAAAAACTCCTATAAACTAAGACTGTCAATTGTCAGTACTCCAGTCACTTACACTAATTGTGTGTAGTTAGAATGTCCTATTCCTAACTGTCCCCCTGCAATCAAAAGAACACAGGTAACTCAAAAAAAAGAACTCAAGTAAGTTCAAAAAGCGTTGTTCATTTCCGTGATGTTTTTTCTTGGCCTTTATACGGGCGCTTGATGGCAGCTGCCCTTTTTGTTTCGCAGTTTGTTTGATGGAGTTCCGCACTCTTACAAGCGGCTCCTTGTGACCATCTGCCCCTATTGACCTGAATATTTCAGTTGGTGCTATTGATGAGAAGTAATTACGATGCCGCTTGTTTTGACCTTCTTTCGGTTCTATTTACTAGTGTGCGAGATTGTTATTAATATTCTACCGATTTTCAAACCAAAGAGGCCTTATTTAATATAACCCTATCTGCTTAATGTGAGTGTCCTGTTGGTTCTTGCATCTACTGATTAGCACTTACGTGGTTTTGGATTCCTACATAACGTTGTTGCAAGAGATCAGTGTGTCCCATTATAGCTATTTACTCAACAAGTGGGCATTTTCACTCTAATGTTGTCTGTGAGCACTATACCATGTTTTGCCTTCAATAACAGTCATTTTTCATTTATTTAATGACTAGATAGTTTATGCCCGGCCATTGGGCCCCCGCTGTCCCATGAAGCTCATTCCCTTAATGAGGGGGTAAGCCATTTAACAAATTTGCATGCACTAGTGTGCCACTTCCTGCACCATCACAGCACGTTTTTCACCAAAAACGACACTTGCTTTTGTAGTTCAAAACCAATATGTTGCAACTACACGATTGTCTTGTTACCTGTGTTCTTTTGATTGCAGGGCGACAGTTAGGAATAGGACGTTCTAACTACAGACAATCAGTGTAAGTGACTCGAGTACTGACAATTGACAGTCTTAGTTTATAGGAGTTTTTTCAGTTGTAGAGAAGGAGAAGTTTTTTTCCACCTGGTCCTGAAGAAGCGTCGCTGGATCCATCTGGACCATTAAAGACGCAAAACATGTTGACCCTAGTTTCAGGGACGGTCTGGTAATTCCACACCTCCCTTTCTCCATTATATTTGGCTGAGAGTGTTTTGACCATTATACTCATTCCACTCTCCTCATTAGTTTTAACCTTGGCCTTCACCCTCTATGGTTGAATAAAATGGTTATCCCTAGGTTTTGGGTCCTGAGCCAATTTTAATCCTTATTGCTACTCTCTTTCTTCCTTTCCTCTTTCCAAGCTCACTTTTGGGGTCTTGGCATCATCGAGTAAAGATCTCCAGCAAAGAGCCCCCTGCAGGGGGTGCCCGTCAGACATTGCAGCACCAGTCTGACGAGGAGCAATTCCGATGATGAAGCATGACACCAATTTGGGTGTGTGAGGATTTTTGCTCCTAGAATTAGGACTTCTCTCTCCTCCTTTCTTTTTGGAACAGTGTATTTTGGTGTATAGCGTATTCAATAAGGGAGGTTATACACTGGACCATTATTCCTCCCTACCCCTCCATTTGTTGATCTAGAGGTAGCTGTAGGCAGAGGACTCAAGGCTGAACTAGGAGACATGCAAAGCTCTTGCAATACCACTCTAGTCACACAGTACTTAGACACATGAAAGACAAAACTCAGGGTTACAAAAATAGAGGTACTTTATTTTAGTCACACAATGCCAAAAATACTTTAGAGGGTCTACTCCCTTTAGAGGTAAGTAAACCACACAATATATACACTAGTAACCAGAAACAGGTAAGTACACAGTAGGAAAACAGTGCAAATAGTGAAAATCACAAGAGGTTGCAATGGACCTATGGGGAACACAAACCATATACTAAAATCGTGGAATGTGAAAGTCGGTTTCCCACCTAGGCAAGTGTAGTGTGTAGAGGGGTGCTAGGGGTGTAAGAAAACACCAAAGGTAAGTAATGTTCCCACCCCAGAGCCCAGGAAAGCAGGAGTAAAACATACCAAGTTTCCTAAAACACACTAGAAGTTGTGATAGAAGATAATGCAAGAACCAGAAGAGACTGCAAGACACCAACAATGGATTCCTGGACCTGAAGACCTGTGGAAGAAGAAGACCAAGTCCAAGAAGCACTCAAGAGTCCAGGGACATCAGGAGCCCCTTCTAACTCGGATGAAGGTGCAAAAGTGGAGCAACCGGTGAGAAGTCAAAGTCAGTATTGCACCAAAGAAGACGGATGCAGATTCCTGGTTGGTGCAGAAGATGTACCACGCCGGATGGATGAATGCAGCCTGGTTTGCGTCCCTGGATTCCGCCAACAAGACTTGGCACATGCAAAGCACGCTGTTAGCGGAAAATGGCGCAGCCCGGGACCAGAAGGGACCTGGTGGCCTCTACCAAGGAGGGGAAAACAGAGAGGGCTCTCAGAGAGCCCTCAGAAGGTCAGGCAGTGCCCACAGGAGTCCCACAGCATGGGGACAAAGAAGGTGCAAATGGAGGCCCACGCAGCACGACACAAAGAATTCCCACACCGCTGGAGAACTACTCAGGAAGCTATGCCTCACAGGATGGAGTGCTGGGGGCCTAAGCCAGGCTGTGCATGAAGAACTTCTTAGAAGGTCGCACACACGCCTTATCAACTGCAAGTCATTTGGTTCACGGGGTAATGTCTTACGTGGGGAGGCAAGCTCTTACCTCCACCAAAGTTGGACAGCTGGACAGTGGGACTGACGGAGTCACTTTAGTCGACCACCGGTGTTGCTGGATCAATGCCTGTCGTCTGGAGAGGGGGTCCAAGCCACCGGTCGTTGCTGCAGAGAGGTGCCTCCTGAAGCAGGGAAGTGACTCCGTCACTCCACAGAAGATTCCTTCAGTTCTTCTGGTGCAGGCTGAAGACAGGCAGTGCTCGGAGGATGCATGACCTGGAAGCTGTTGCAGTTGCTGGCAGGAGCTGAAGATACAATGTAGTAGAAGTCATCTTAGCTTCTTTGTTGCAGTTTTGTAAGTTCCTGGAGCAGTCAGCAGTTGATCCGTCGGTAGAAGATGAAGTGAAGGATGCAAAGCATTCCTGCTGGAGTCTTGGAATCCGAATCTGAAGAAACACCCAGAGGATAGACCCTAAATAGCCCTGAGAAGGAGATTGGTCACCTAACCAGGTAAGCACCTATCAAGAGGGTTCTCTGACGTCACCTGCTGTCACTGGCCACTCAGATGCTCCCAGAGTGCCCCACCAGCTTGGAATCCAAGATGGCAAAACCCATGGACACTCCGGAGGAGCTCTAGGCACCATGCCTGGGGTGATGATGGACAGGGGAGTGGTCACTGCCCTTTTCTTTGTCCAGTTGCACCCCAGAGCAGGGACTGAGGTTCCCTGAACTGGTGTAGACTGGATTATGCAAGGAGGGAACCTTCTGTGCCCTTCAAAGCATTTCCCGAGGCTCTGGGAGGATACTCCTCCCATGCCTGTAACACCTATTTCCAAAGGGAGGTGTAACAGCCCTCTTCTAAAGGAAATGCATTGTTCTGCCTTCCTGGGATTGAGCTGCTGAAGCCCCAGGAGGGCAAAAGCCTGTCTGTGAGGTGGCAGCTGCTGAGGCTGCATTGAAAACCTCAGAAGACTGGTTTGGCAGTACTGGGGTGGAGCCCCCAGAGTGCATGGCATTGTAAACCCAATACTGGAATCAGTACTGAGGTACAATTCCCAGTTGTTAGTCACCTTACTTTGCCAAATTCGGAGTTACCATTGTGAAGCTGTGCATAGGAATTGACCTATGTACAGTACACAATTAAAATGGTGTCCCCGCACTTACAAAGTCCTGGAAAATGGGCCTGGATGATGTGGGAGCACCTCTGCTAGTGCAGGGGTGCCCTCACATACAGGTACTTTGCACCCAGCCTTTAGGGTTGGAAGAACTCATTTGTAGTTGACTTATAAGTGACCTGGTAGAGTGAAAATAGATGTGAAATAGTGCATGCACTATTTCACAAACGGCAATGGCAGTCCTGTATAAGCCTTTGTATGGTCTCCTTTTGGGTGGCAAAAGACTTGCTGCACCCCATAAGGATTTCCTGGAACCCCAATGCCCTGGCTACCTAAGTACCGTATACCAGGGACTTATAAGGGGGGGTCCAGTGTGGCAATTTGGAGTGAAATATGGGGTTTCTAAACTGTAGTGACAAATGTAGAAAGAGAGAGAGCATGAGCACTGGAGTTCTGATTAGCAGGACTCTGGTGACAATTTAGAAAACAGTGAAACACACTGACAAGCAGGCCATAAACCATAAGCACTGGGGTCCTGACTAACAGGATCCCAGTGACACAGTAAAAAACACACTGACTTCAGGCAGAAAAAGGGGTAACATGCCAAAAAGAGGGTATTTTCCTACACCTCTTCTCTCTTAGAGCCATGGGGTCAAACCTTTTGCTCTGGCCTTGCTGAGGCACCATCCCTGTCTAGCATTGCAATCTTTAGGACAGCAGCCGTGTCTTGACATAGGATCACAGGGACAGTCACACTGCCCCACTTTAAAACTTTTTAATAACCTTACAAATAGGGAATCTCAGGGTACACACTTGCACTGTTTTCTAGGAAAAAATCTCCAAACAGGATGGTTCACCTCTTCACAGAGAAGTAACTATATAGTGGATGATAAAGGTGCATACCCAATCCCCCTCTCAGGGCTATTTAGGGTCTCTCCTCTGGGTGTTTCCTCCGATTCGGTTTGTAAGACTTCTCCAGGACTCCTCTTCATCCTCTGCTTCAGCTTCTGACCATCGGATCAACCACAGACTGCTCTAGCAACCGCTGTAACTGCAACAAAGTATCCAGGACGACTCCGTGACCTGCAACTTCAGCTCCAGACAGCATTTGCAACAGTTTCCAAGGTATGCACGCTCTGAGGACTGCCTGTCTTCATCCTGCACCAGAAGAACTGAAGGAATCTCCCAAAGGGAAGGAGTCACTTCCCTGCTTCAGCAGGCACCCTTCTGCGACGACAACCAGTACTCTGGGACTCCTCTCCTGGCGACGAGCGTGATCCCTGGAACACAGTGTAGAAAAGTACCGTCTTCCTTGGCATGTTACCCCCATTTTTACCTGTATGTCAGTATGTTTTTGCCTGTCTCACTGGGATCCTGCTGGTCAGGACCCCAGTGCTCATAGTTTATGGCCTAATGTGTGTGTGCCTGTGTACTGCTTGACTGTGTCACTGAGGCTCTGCTAACCAGAACCTCAGTGCTCATACTCTCTCTGCCTTTAAATTTGTCACTGTAGGCTAGTGACTTAATTTACCAATTTCAATTGGCACACTGGACCCCTCCACCTCCCCTCATATGGCAGCAGCGGCGTGGATGCGCCGCTGGCGTGCCGAAGGCGCGCCTAAAGCAAGCCCGTCTGCGCCCAGCGCCAGTCCCCCTGTCCCACACGCCCCCTGCACCACCAATCACCGCTACACAGCCAATGACCTCCACGCCCTCAATCCAGGACGCTCCACCATCTGCTTCCAGTCCACTCCGAAGCACACCAAAGGACCCTTCTCCTGCAGAGCCTGGAACTTCACCTGCACCCTAACCGCCAAGCTCCGATACAGAGCCGCAGACAACCACCTCAGCTGCATTCTGCTCAACACCCGCTCCATCCACAAGCATGCAATCGAACTATGGGACCTACTGACCTCATCATCACCTGACGTCGCATTTCTCACCAAAACCTGGATGAATTCGGCCTCGGAACCAGACAGCCATAGCCATACCTGAAGGCTACAAGATCACTAGAAGAGATCGCACCAACAAACCAGGAGGAGGAATCACCAAAGTCCACAAAAGCACCATCAGAGTCTCCACAGCATTTCAAAATCCACATCAATGCCAACACCACCCTCAGAGGAACACTGGTCTACAGACCGCCAGGCCCCCGACCTCACTTCTGCAACGACATCGCCGACATCATCAGTGCCCAAGCCCTCGCCTCAACTGACTACATCCTCCTCGGCGACCTCAACTTCCACCTAGAAAACAACAACGATATCAACACCACCAACCTACTCGACAACCTCGCCAAACTCGGCCTCAAGCAACTCATCACGTCACCCACCCACACCGCAGGATACACACTCGACCCCATCTTCTCAGCCAGCAACCACGTATCCTTCAGCCACACCACGAACTCCACTGGACCGACCATCGATGCATCCATTTCTCCTTCCAGAAACCGGTCACTCACCACCTCACCACTCAACCCACCACCGCTATTGGAACAGAATCTCGACAGAACAGCTGATCTCCACCCTCGCCCAGGCACCTTCTCCTAGGACCCGGGACCCCAACTTAGCCGCCACCAACCTGCATCAATGGATAGACGACTGCGCCAACACCCTCGCGCCACTCAAACAACCCTCGGACATCCACCACAGATCCAAGGCCAGCTGGTTCACCCCCGACCTATAGGCCTCCAAACGGGAATGCCGAAGAATGGAGAAGACCTGGCGCCTTGTACCTACCGAATTCAACCACATCGCCCTCAAGACTGCCATCCGCAAACATCACCAGCTGATCTACACCACTAAAATAACCTACTACAAAAGCCGCATAGACACCAACGCTCACAAAAACAGAGAGCTCTTCTGCATCATCAAAGAACTCTCCAACCCCAGGCCCTGCTCCTACGAACTCCCACCTTCACAGGAGCTCTCAACTCCCTCTCCATTTACTTCAGTCGAAAGATCGAAGACATCCACAACAGCTTCAAACCCCAGACCCACCAGCCAACCACAGACAGCCATGAACCCAACGCACCAAGCAACATTAACCCTCTATGTGCCTGGACCACGTCAACAATGAAGACACCATCAACACCATGGCCTCCATCCACTCCGGCTCCCCCTTGGACTCCTGCCCATACCAGATCTTCAACAAAGCCAGCGACATCATCGCCCCCCCATTTCCTCGCCTTCATCGACAGCTCCTTCGAGACAGACACCTTCCCGGAGAGCTGGAAACACGCCGACGTCAATGCCCTGTTGAAGAAACCCAAGGTGGACCCTGATACTTACTGTTAGGTGGGTCTCAGGAACTCAGGAACCTGGAGGAGCTGCAGCGGCAGGAGGAGCGACCTACCCTTGGGTCAAGGGTCGCTACCACTGTCGCGCAGCGGGCGCCATATGAGGTAGGAGGGGGGGGAGGGGTCAGCTGGGGGCGAATGGGAGCTGGGGGGCGTGCAGGAGGTCGCGGCGGGAAAGCGCGAGGGAGGGGGGACAGGTAGAGTGAGAAGAGCTGGGGGATGGGGGTTTAAGGGTGGAGGGGGGTGAGTGTTAGGAGGTTTAGGAGATTAGGGAGAAAGATAGGAGTAGGGTTGTGAAGATAGGAGAGGGGGGGTTGTAGAGGTGGGTGAGGGTGAGAGGTAGAGTGAGAGGATAGGAAGATAGGTAATAGAGGGGGTGGCGGGAAGGGGGGGAAAGATAGAGAAGTAGATAAAGAAAATAGGTAGATAGAGAAATCGATAGATAGGGAAATAGATAGAGAGATAGGAAGATAGGAGGAGGTGGAGAGTGAGGGAGATTAGATAGTGGGATAGAGAGATAGAGAGATAGGTAGATAGGAGGAGTGAGGGAGGTAGATAGTGAACGGGTTAGATAGGGGAGATAGAGAGGGGGATGCGAGTGAGGGAGGGGGATGAGGTAGGAGCAGGAGGGCAGGCGCGGGGAGAAGAAGACGGAGGAGGCAGAAGAGCCGAAGGCAGAAGATAGAAGACCAGAGGACCGGAAGAACGGAAGAACAGAAGAACAGAAGAACAGAAGAACAGAAGAACAGAAGAACACAAGAACAGAAGAACAGAAGAACAGAAGAACAGAAGACCGGAAGACCGGAAGACCGGAAGAACAGGGAACAGAAGACCGGAAGAACACAGAAGAACACAGAAGAACACAGAAGAAGATACAGAAAACGAAGAACAGAAGGCAGAAGACCACAGAAGAAGATGAGGAAGAAGAACAGAAGGCAGAAGACCACAGAAGAAGATGAGGAAGAAGAGAAGAAGAGAGAAGACGGGGAAAAGAAGAGTACAGCAGAAGATTACAGACGAGGAGCGAGGAGGAAGAGCAGAGAAGAAGAAAAGAAGAAAAGAAGCAGGAGAGAGGGTGAGTAGCGCGGGGCAGAGCAAGATGCTGGGAGGTGGGGGGTACTTACTGTTAGGTGGGTCTCAGGAACTCAGGAACCTGGAGGAGCTGGAGGAGCTGCAGCGGCAGGAGGAGCGACCTACCCTTGGGTCAAGGGTCGCTACCACTGTCGCGCAGCGGGCGCCATATGAGGTAGGAGGGGGGGGAGGGGTCAGCTGGGGGCGAATGGGAGCTGGGGGGCGTGCAGGAGGTCGCGGCGGGAAAGCGCGAGGGAGGGGGGACAGGTAGAGTGAGTAGAGCTGGGGGAGGGGGGTTTAAGGGTGGAGGGGGGTGAGTGTTAGGAGGTTTAGGAGATTAGGGAGAAAGATAGGAGTAGGGTTGTGAAGATAGGGGAGGGGGGTTGTAGAGGTGGGTGAGGGTGAGAGGTAGAGTGAGAGGATAGGAAGATAGGTAATAGAGGGGGTGGCGGGAAGGGGGGAAAGATAGAGAAGTAGATAAAGAAAATAGATAGATAGAGAAATCGATAGATAGGGAAATAGATAGAGAGATAGGAAGATAGGAGGAGGTGGAGAGTGAGGGAGATTAGATAGTGGGATAGAGAGATAGAGAGATAGGTAGATAGGAGGAGTGAGGGAGGTAGATAGTGAACGGGTTAGATAGGGGAGATAGAGAGGGGGATGCGAGTGAGGGAGGGGGATGAGGTAGGAGCAGGAGGGCAGGCGCGGGGAGAAGAAGACGGAGGAGGCAGAAGAGCCGAAGGCAGAAGATAGAAGACCAGAGGACCGGAAGAACAGAAGAACAGAAGAACAGAAGAACAGAAGAACAGAAGAACAGAAGACCGGAAGACCGGAAGAACAGGGAACAGAAGACCGGAAGAACACAGAAGAACACAGAAGAAGATACAGAAAACGAAGAACAGAAGGCAGAAGACCACCGAAGAAGATGAGGAAGAAGAGAAGAAGAGAGAAGACGGGGAAAAGAAGAGTACAGCAGAAGATTACAGACGAGGAGCGAGGAGGAAAAGCAGAGAAGAAGAAAAGAAGAAAAGAAGCAGGAGCAGGAGAGAGGGTGAGTAGCGCGGGCAGAGCGAGGGGCTGGGAGGTGGGGGGTACTTACTGTTAGGTGGGTCTCAGGAACTCAGGAACCTGGAGGAGCTGGAGGAGCTGCAGCGGCAGGGGGAGCGACCTACCCTTAGGTCAAGGGTCGCTACCACTGTCGCGCAGCGGCCGCCATATGAGGTAGGAGGGGGGGGAGGGGTCAGCTGGGGGCGAATGGGAGCTGGGGGGCGGGGCGTGCAGGAGGTTGCGGCGGGAAAGCGCGAGGGAGGGGGGGACAGGTAGAGTGAGAAGAGCTGGGGGAGGGGGGTTTAAGGGTGGAGGGGGGTGAGTGTTAGGAGGTTTAGGAGATTAGGGAGAAAGATAGGAGTAGGGTTGTGAAGATAGGGGAGGGGAGGGGGGGTTGTAGAGGTGGGTGAGAGGTAGAGTGATTGGATAGGAAGATAGGTAATAGAGGGGGTGGCGGGAAGGGGGGGAGGATAGAGAAGTAGATAAAGAAAATAGATAGATAGAGAAATCAATAGATAGGGAAATAGATAGAGAGATAGGAAGATAGGAGGAGGTGGAGAGTGAGGGAGATTAGATAGTGGGATAGAGAGATAGAGAGATAGGTAGATAGGAGGAGTGAGGGAGGTAGATAGTGAACGGGTTAGATAGGGTAGATAGAGAGGGGGATGCGAGTGAGGGAGGGGGATGAGGTAGGAGCAGGAGGGCAGGCGCGGGGAGAAGAAGACGGAGGAGGCAGAAGAGCCGAAGGCAGAAGATAGAAGACCAGAGGACCGGAAGAACAGAAGAACAGAAGAACAGAAGACCGGAAGACCGGAAGAACAGGGAACAGAAGACCGGAAGAACACAGAAGAACACAGAAGAAGATACAGAAAACGAAGAACAGAAGGCAGAAGACCACAGAAGAAGATGAGGAAGAAGAGAAGAAGAGAGAAGACGGGGAAAAGAAGAGTACAGCAGAAGATTACAGACGAGGAGCGAGGAGGAAGAGCAGAGAAGAAGAAAAGAAGAAAAGAAGCAGGAGCAGGAGAGAGGGTGAGTAGCGCGGGGCAGAGCAAGGTGCTGGGAGGTGGGGGGTACTTACTGTTAGGTGGGTCTCAGGAACTCAGGGAGCTGGAGGAGCTGCAGCGGCAGGAGGAGCGACCTACCCTTGGGTCAAGGGTCGCTACCACTGTCGCGCAGCGGGCGCCATATGAGGTAGGAGGGGGGGAGGGGTCAGCTGGGGGCGAATGGGAGCTGGGGGGCGTGCAGGAGGTCGCGGCGGGAAAGCGCGAGGGAGGGGGGACAGGTAGAGTGAGAAGAGCTGGGGGAGGGGGGTTTAAGGGTGGAGGGGGGTGAGTGTTAGGAGGTTTAGGAGATTAGGGAGAAAGATAGGACTAGGGTTGTGAAGATAGGGGAGGGGGGGTTGTAGAGGTGGGTGAGGGTGAGAGGTAGAGTGAGAGGATAGGAAGATAGGTAATAGAGGGGGTGGCGGGAAGGGGGGGAAAGATAGAGAAGTAGATAAAGAAAATAGATAGATAGAGAAATCGATAGATAGGGAAATAGATAGAGAGATAGGAAGATAGGAGAAGGTGGAGAGTGAGGGAGATTAGATAGTGGAATAGAGAGATAGAGAGATAGGTAGATAGGAGGAGTGAGGGAGGTAGATAGTGAACAGGTTAGATAGGGGAGATAGAGAGGGGGATGCGAGTGAGGGAGGGGGAGGGGGTAGGAGCAGGAGGGCAGGCGCGGGGAGAAGAAGACGGAGGAGGCAGAAGAGCCGAAGGCAGAAGATAGAAGACCAGAGGACCAGAAGAACAGAAGAACAGAAGAACAGAAGAACAGAAGACCGGTAGACCGGAAGACCAGGGAACAGAAGACCAGAAGAACATAGAAGAACATAGAAGAACACAGAAGAACACAGAAGAACACAGAAGAACACAGAAGAAGATACAGAAAACGAAGAACAGAAGGCAGAAGACCACAGAAGAAGATGAGGAAGAAGAGAAGAAGAGAGAAGACGGGGAAAAAAGAGTACAGCAGAAGATTACAGATGAGGAGGAAGAGCAGAGAAGAAAAAAAGAAGCAGGAGCAGGAGAGAGGGTGAGTAGCGCGGGGCAGAGCGAGGGGCTGGGAGATGGGGGGTACTTACTGTTAGGTGGGTCTCAGGAACTCAGGAACCTGGAGGAGCTGGAGGAGCTGCAGCGGCAGGGGGAGCGACCTACCCTTGGGTCAAGGGTCGCTACCACTGTCGCGCAGCGGCCGCCATATGAGGTAGGAGGGGGGGGAGGGGTCAGCTGGGGGCGAATGGGAGCTGGGGGGCGGGGGCGTGCAGGAGGTTGCGGCGGGAAAGCGCGAGGGAGGGGGGACAGGTAGAGTGAGAAGAGCTGGGGGAGGGGGGTTTAAGGGTGGAGGGGGGTGAGTGTTAGGAGGTTTAGGAGATTAGGGAGAAAGATAGGAGTAGGGTTGTGAAGATAGGGGAGGGGAGGGGGGGTTGTAGAGGTGGGTGAGGGTGAGAGGTAGAGTGATTGGATAGGAAGATAGGTAATAGAGGGGGTGGCGGGAAGGGGGGGAAAGATAGAGAAGTAGATAAAGAAAATAGATAGATAGAGAAATCAATAGATAGGGAAATAGATAGAGAGATAGGAAGATAGGAGGAGGTGGAGAGTGAGGGAGATTAGATAGTGGGATAGAGAGATAGAGAGATAGGTAGATAGGAGGAGTGAGGGAGGTAGATAGTGAACGGGTTAGATAGGGTAGATAGAGAGGGGGATGCGAGTGAGGGAGGGGGATGAGGTAGGAGCAGGAGGGCAGGCGCGGGGAGAAGAAGACGGAGGAGGCAGAAGAGCCGAAGGCAGAAGATAGAAGACCAGAGGACCGGAAGAACAGAAGAACAGAAGACCGGAAGACCGGAAGAACAGGGAACAGAAGACCGGAAGAACACAGAAGAACACAGAAGAAGATACAGAAAACGAAGAACAGGAGGCAGAAGACCACAGAAGAAGATGAGGAAGAAGAGAAGAAGAGAGAAGACGGGGAAAAGAAGAGTACAGCAGAAGATTACAGACGAGGAGCGAGGAGGAAGAGCAGAGAAGAAGAAAAGAAGCAGGAGCAGGAGAGAGGGTGAGTAGCGCGGGGCAGAGCAAGGTGCTGGGAGGTGGGGGGTACTTACTGTTAGGTGGGTCTCAGGAACTCAGGGAGC
This sequence comes from Pleurodeles waltl, assembly GCF_031143425.1. NCBI lineage: Eukaryota > Metazoa > Chordata > Amphibia > Caudata > Salamandridae > Pleurodeles > Pleurodeles waltl. The sequence continues at coordinate 205,714,125 of NC_090439.1, forward strand.
TGGAGGAGCTGCAGCGGCAGGAGGAGCGACCTACCCTTGGGTCAAGGGTCGCTACCACTGTCGCGCAGCGGGCGCCATATGAGGTAGGAGGGGGGGAGGGGTCAGCTGGGGGCGAATGGGAGCTGGGGGGCGTGCAGGAGGTCGCGGCGGGAAAGCGCGAGGGAGGGGGGACAGGTAGAGTGAGAAGAGCTGGGGGAGGGGGGTTTAAGGGTGGAGGGGGGTGAGTGTTAGGAGGTTTAGGAGATTAGGGAGAAAGATAGGAGTAGGGTTGTGAAGATAGGGGAGGGGGGGTTGTAGAGGTGGGTGAGGGTGAGAGGTAGAGTGAGAGGATAGGAAGATAGGTAATAGAGGGGGTGGCGGGAAGGGGGGGAAAGATAGAGAAGTAGATAAAGAAAATAGATAGATAGAGAAATCAATAGATAGGGAAATAGATAGAGAGATAGGAAGATAGGAGGAGGTGGAGAGTGAGGGAGATTAGATAGTGGGATAGAGAGATAGAGAGATAGGTAGATAGGAGGAGTGAGGGAGGTAGATAGTGAACGGGTTAGATAGGGTAGATAGAGAGGGGGATGCGAGTGAGGGAGGGGGATGAGGTAGGAGCAGGAGGGCAGGCGCGGGGAGAAGAAGACGGAGGAGGCAGAAGAGCCGAAGGCAGAAGATAGAAGACCAGAGGACCGGAAGAACAGAAGAACAGAAGACCGGAAGACCGGAAGAACAGGGAACAGAAGACCGGAAGAACACAGAAGAACACAGAAGAAGATACAGAAAACGAAGAACAGAAGGCAGAAGACCACAGAAGAAGATGAGGAAGAAGAGAAGAAGAGAGAAGACGGGGAAAAGAAGAGTACAGCAGAAGATTACAGACGAGGAGCGAGGAGGAAGAGCAGAGAAGAAGAAAAGAAGAAAAGAAGCAGGAGCAGGAGAGAGGGTGAGTAGCGCGGGGCAGAGCAAGGTGCTGGGAGGTGGGGGGTACTTACTGTTAGGTGGGTCTCAGGAACTCAGGGAGCTGGAGGAGCTGCAGCGGCAGGAGGAGCGACCTACCCTTGGGTCAAGGGTCGCTACCACTGTCGCGCAGCGGGCGCCATATGAGGTAGGAGGGGGGGAGGGGTCAGCTGGGGGCGAATGGGAGCTGGGGGGCGTGCAGGAGGTCGCGGCGGGAAAGCGCGAGGGAGGGGGGACAGGTAGAGTGAGAAGAGCTGGGGGAGGGGGGTTTAAGGGTTGAGGGGGTGAGTGTTATGAGGTTTAGGAGATTAGGGAGAAAGATAGGAGTAGGGTTGTGAAGATAGGGGAGGGGGGTTGTAGAGGTGGGTGAGGGTGAGAGGTAGAGTGAGAGGATAGGAAGATAGGTAATAGAGGGGGTGGCGGGAAGGGGGGGAAAGATAGAGAAGTAGATAAAGAAAATAGATAGATAGAGAAATCGATAGATAGGGAAATAGATAGAGAGATAGGAAGATAGGAGGAGGTGGAGAGTGAGGGAGATTAGATAGTGGGATAGAGAGATAGAGAGATAGGTAGATAGGAGGAGTGAGAGAGGTAGATAGTGAACGGGTTAGATAGGGGAGATAGCGAGGGGGATGCGAGTGAGGGAGGGGGAGGGGGTAGGAGCAGGAGGGCAGGCGCGGGGAGAAGAAGACGGAGGAGGCAGAAGAGCCGAAGGCAGAAGATAGAAGACCAGAGGACCGGAAGAACAGAAGAACAGAAGAACAGAAGAACAGAAGACCGGAAGACCGGAAGACCAGGGAACAGAAGACCAGAAGAACATAGAAGAACATAGAAGAACACAGAAGAACACAGAAGAACACAGAAGAAGATACAGAAAACGAAGAACAGAAGGCAGAAGACCACAGAAGAAGATGAGGAAGAAGAGAAGAAGAGAGAAGACGGGGAAAAGAAGAGTACAGCAGAAGATTACAGATGAGGAGGAAGAGCAGAGAAGAAAAAAAGAAGCAGGAGAGAGGGTGAGTAGCGCGGGGCAGAGCGAGGGGCTGGGAGATGGGGGGTACTTACTGTTAGGTGGGTCTCAGGAACTCAGGAACCTGGAGGAGCTGGAGGAGCTGCAGCGGCAGGGGGAGCGACCTACCCTTGGGTCAAGGGTCGCTACCACTGTCGCGCAGCGGCCGCCATATGAGGTAGGAGGGGGGGAGGGGTCAGCTGGGGGCGAATGGGAGCTGGGGGGCGGGGCGTGCAGGAGGTCGCGGCGGGAAAGCGTGAGGGAGGGGGGGACAGGTAGAGTGAGAAGAGCTGGGGGAGGGGGGTTTAAGGGTGGAGGGGGGTGAGTGTTAGGAGGTTTAGGAGATTAGGGAGAAAGATAGGAGTAGGGTTGTGAAGATAGGGGAGGGGGGGTTGTAGAGGTGGGTGAGGGTGAGAGGTAGAGTGAGAGGATAGGAAGATAGGTAATAGAGGGGGTGGCGGGAAGGGGGGGAAGATAGAGAAGTAGATAAAGAAAATAGATAGATAGAGAAATCGATAGATAGGGAAATAGAGAGATAGGAAGATAGGAGGAGGTGGAGAGTGAGGGAGATTAGATAGGTGGATAGAGAGATAGATAGGTAGATAGGAGGAGTGAGGGAGGTAGATAGTGAATGGGTTAGATAGGGGAGATAGAGAGGGGGATGCGAGTGAGGGAGGGGGATGATGTAGGAGCAGGAGGGCAGGCGCGGGGAGAAGAAGACGGAGGAGGCAGAAGAGCCGAAGGCAGAAGATAGAAGACCAGAGGACCGGAAGAACAGAAGAACAGAAGAACAGAAGACCAGAAGACCGGAAGACCGGAAGAACAGGGAACAGAAGACTGGAAGAACACAGAAGAACACAGAAGAACACAGAAGAAGATACAGAAAACGAAGAACAGAAGGCAGAAGACCACAGAAGAAGATGAGGAAGAAGAGAAGAAGAGAGAAGACGGGAAAAAGAAGAGTACAGCAGAAGATTACAGACGAGGAGCGAGGAGGAAGAGCAGAGAAGAAGAAAAGAAGCAGGAGCAGGAGAGAGGGTGAGTAGCGCGGGGCGGAGCGAGGGGCTGGGAGGTGGGGGGTACTTACTGTTAGGTGGGTCTCAGGAACTCAGGAACCTGGAGGAGCTAGAGGAGCTGCAGCGGCAGGGGGAGCGACCTACCCTTGGGTCAAGGGTCGCTCAGATAAAGGATTTTGCAAGAACCACAACAGTCTGCAAAGCACTGAAGACGGATTCCTAGACCTGAAGACCTGCAAAGGAAGAGTACCAAGTCCTAAAGTGTCCGGGAGGCCAGGAGCCCAATAAAGGCCTGATAAAGTTGCAAAATGGCTGCCTCCAGTTGGAAGAAGATGCTGGTTTGGCACCAACGAAAGAAGGTACGAGGTTCTGATTTGTGAAGAAGATGTCCCACGGTGTGCTGGAGGATGCAGAGTTGTTTCCTTGGCAAAATACCGCAAACAAGCCTTGCTACCTGCAAGAATCGCGGTTGGAGAAAAAGGGTGCTGCCCGGGCCCAGGAAGGACCAGGATGTCGCCACTCAGGATAGAAGACAGATGGGTCCCTCAGCAATGTAGAGAGCCCACTGGAAGAAGAGAAGCACCCGCAGGAGTCCTTGAACATGGGTTCAGGAAGACTGAACACAGCAGTCGTCTCAACACTGCAAAGAGAGGTCCCACGACACCAGAGGTCAACTCATGGAGCTGAGCATCAAAGGACGGAGTGCTGGGGACATAGGCTCAGCTGTGCATGCAGGATTATTTGGAAATGTGCACAGAAGCCCTTGTAGCTGCATATTACACAGTGCACAAGATTAATGTCTGGGGAGGGGAGGCAAGGACTTACCTCCCCCAAATTCAGACAGTTGGACCTCTGGACAGTCTGGGTCACTTGTGTCCACCACCTCTGTTCCAAGGACCAGACTCATTGGGATGAGAGGGGACCCAGAGTACCGTTGAAGCTGAAGCTTGGTGCCTGCTGGAGCCGAGGAAAGATTCCGTCGACCCACAGTAGAGTTTTCTTTCTGGCTTCCAGTGCAGGGTGAAGGTAGGCAGCCCCCCAGAGTATGCACCACCAGGAAACAGTCAAGAAAGCTGGCAGGATTAGGCGCTACAATGTCGCTGGTAGTCTTCTGGCTACTTTGTTGCAGTTTTGCAGGTGTCCTGGAGCAGTCAGCGGTCGATAATTGGCAGAAGTCAAAGAGAGAAGTTCAGAGGAGTCCTGCTGGATTCTTGCAAGTCGTGATCTGAAGAGAAGCCCACAGGAGAGATCCTAAATACCCCTCAGAGGAGGATTGGCTACCTACCCAGGTATGCACCTATCAGGAGGGGTCTCTGATGTCACCTGCTGGCACTGGTCACTCAGAGGCCTCCAAAGTGTCCTCACACCTCTGAAAACAAGATGGCAGAGGTCTGAGACACACTGGAGGAGCTCTGGGCACCACCCCTGGGGTAGTGATGGACAGGGGAGTGGTCACTCCCCTTTCCTTTGTCCAGTTTCGCGCTAAACCGGTGTAGACTGGCTTATGCAAGGAGGGCACCATCTGTGCCCTTCAAAGCATTACCAGAGGCCGGGGGAGGCTACCCCTCCCCAGCGTGTAACATCTATTTCCAAAGGGAGAGGGTGTAACACCCTGTTCTCAGAGGAAATGCTTTGTTCTGCCTTCCTGGTACTGGGCTACCCAGACCCCAGGAGGGCAGAACGCTGTCTGTGAGGTGGCAGCAGCTGTAGTTGCAGTACAAGCCTCAGAGAGCTGGTTTGGCAGTACTGGGGGTCCATAGTGGAGCCCCCAGGATGCATGGAATTGGCTCCCCAATACCAGATTTGGAATGGGGGGACAATTCCATGATCTTAGACATGTTACATGGCCATATTCTGAGTTACCATTGTGAAGCTACATATAGGTATTGACCTACATGTAGTGCACACGTGTAGTGATGTCCCCACACTCACAAGGTCCAGGGAAATGGCCCTGAACTATGTCGGGGCACCTTTGCTAGTGCAAGGGTGCCCTCACACTTAGTAACTTTGCTCCTAACCTTCAGCAAGTGAAGGTTAGACATATAGGTGACTTATAAGTTACTTAAGTGCAGTGAAAATGGCTGTGAAATAACGTGTGCGTTATTTCACGGAGGCTGCTATGGCAGGCCTGAGTAAGGGTTTGTCTGAGCTCCCTATGGGTGGCAAAAGAAATGCTGCAGCCCATATGGATCTCCTGGAACCCCAATGCCCTGGGTATCTAGGTACCATATAGTGGGGACTTATAATCAAGCACGCTACTCACTCGTCAGGGTTTCAAGGCGCTGGGGGGGGAGCTACTAGTCAAATAGCCATGTTTTGAGGTGTTTCCTGAAAGTCAGGAGGTCCTGGGTCTGGCAGTCCCGTGCAAGGGTTTGTCTTAGCTCCCTATTAGTGGCAAAAGAAATGCTGCAGCCCACATGGATCTCCTGGAACCCCAATACCCTGGGTATCTAGGTACCATATACTTGGGACTTATAAGGGGGGTCCAGTATGCCAATTGAAATTGGTAAATGTAGGCATTAGCCTACAGTGACAGATTTAAAGGCAGAGAGAGCATAAGCACTGAGGTTATGATTAGCAGAGCCTCAGTGACACAGTTAGGCACTACACAGGCATACACATTTAGGCCACAAGCTATGAGCACTGGGGTCCTGGCTAGCAGGATCCCAGTGAGTCAGGCAAAAACATACTGACATACATGTAAAATTGTGGGTACCATGCCAAGAAAGATGGTACTTTCCTACAAACTGACCTCTAGGGGTGAAGGGAGCCCTACTTGAGTGTGAACCCTTCCCACTACCAGTTATACTAGGGGGCTTGTTGACAGATAGGTCTGTGGAAGGACCCTCCCCAGGAGTGGCATCTTGCTCCTCTGAGCTCTCCTAGTTGGAGTCATCCTCTACCGCTGCCCCTGTCTGATCTGGACCAGTGGTGAGTCCCTGGTCATCCTGGAGGAGAAAATTTAAGAGTAACTCCTTATTGGGGTTCTTCCCAATCCCTAAACTTCTTTCAGTGCAGAGACCCCTCAAACTTTTAAAGTTTGGATTCTCATAGGTAGTCTTGGCAACTCTAGGGGTAGCTTCTACAGAAGACATATTGAAAGAAAAAAGTTTAGGAAAGTGAGTAAAAGGTTAGTAGAATAACAGAGCTAACTTTTTAGGGACAAGAGGAAACTTTTCAGAACTTTGTAAAAAGTTTCGCAAAGTTTAAAGAACTTTTAAGAAAGTTAGAAAGGTATCTATTACCTGCAATGGCATGTCTGTGCAAGGGTTTGTCTGAGCTCCCTATGGGTGGCAAAAGAAATGCTGCAGCCTATATGGATCTCCTCGAACCCCAATGCCCTGGGTACGTAGGTACCATATACTTGGGGCTTATAAGGAGGGTCCAGTGTTCCCTCCTTGACCTCTTCCCTTCTCCAGTCCCACCCCGTGTTGTCCGGAAACTTCCCCTCCCCCAGCCCAGTCTCTCCAGCTCCAAGTCCTCTCATGGCTCCCCTGGTGTTGCAAATGTCCCTCCCTCCACTATAAAATCTCCCACCTCTTGCTCTAGGCCCTCTCCCCCGCCCCAAGAAGAAACCCTCCCACACACCCCCTGCCCAGAGGTGCCTGCCTTCCACATTGATGTCCCTGCCCAGTGGAGTCACTTGGGCTGTCAGGAGTCAAGTTGGGCCTTTTTCGTTGCCCTATGGGTTGCCATGGACAATTGGACTGGCCAATGGCCCTTTGTATATAGTTCCATTATCGTTTTTTGGTCGCTATTCCCATCGGAATACAGTGATTGAATCACAGGTATTTGTCCTGGCTTTTTTTTTTTATCCTGGCTTATGTTATTCTTATAGATTTCAGTGGTTTGTTCTCCATGTGTGTGTGGTGTGTCTTGTGCATGTGAGTGTGTCACTCTCCCCTCCCTCCCTTGTGTGCTAAGCGGCTGTACTCACCATCGTCTTTGTCGGCGTTGCTGCTCCTGGACTCCCATTGTGTTGTAAAGCATCAGCAGGACTTCCAATTCGGGTCCCATGGCGGCCGCGGACTCCTCTGTGTCCTTGGTGGTGAGTGTCTCCTTTTATATGGGTGTTTTCTGCCAGGCTTTTCGTGGTGGTGGTCCCGCCAGGAAATCCTGGCAGTCTGCCATGTCGTAATATGGTGGACAGTAAATGGTGTTCCTCCGGGGCTGAAGATGGCGACCGGCGTGGTCGGTAGCTGGACCGCACTGGGAGTTCAGGCAGTGCTTTGGCTGTATATGGGAGGGATCACCGCCATGTTCATAATATGGCCGTCTTTGCCTCCAGCCTGGTAGCTGTACTACCGCCATCCCCAGCGTCTAAGTCATAATGAGGGCCAATGTGGCTCCCAGCCTACCACTGCAGCCTGGAAGGACAATATTTTCACTGTCAGTCTGACTTTGCCATTTAAACCAATGGCAATGCCTCCTTGCCCCTTCATTTTATACGTCTCCCTTAAGGAAGGCCTATGGAACCCTATGGGAGGGATCTGTATTTTTCTAAGTGAGACACATATACTTTGATAGGTCTTGACAGCAACACTTCCAAATTGTGGCTTGGCTTTGGATAAAGTTGGTAGCCCCATTTGCTAGCATTGGCTAGCACAGAGTTACAGGGTGACATCCCTCCCCGGCTGACTTTTGACTGGGTTTACCAAACTGGGTCATGGAAGGTATCAAATTAATTGTGACAATTAACGCATTCTGGTACACAAGTTGCTCGCTGCACCACTGGATTCAAGCTAGCCTGGCTAATGAGCGGTGATACCCCGAAACTGGTCCTACGATGCTTGATCCTTGTCTAGGGAGGACCTGGCCTGGCAGTTCAGGCTGGGCTGTTCCCTTTGGGGACATGGTCAAGACTGATTTGCATATGGCTGGGTCCAAAGTGGGATGGCTTTGTGGGAAACAGACGATGGATTAAACCCAGATCTTTGTGACTGGGGGTGAATTTTTGTATTGTTCAGCATTCCGTTTATCATCTGTTCTTTTTGATTCAGGTTGAAATTAATGTCACTATTAATGGATGGGCACTTTTAGAAAAGTGACCACTCTGTGCTCTGCTCGTCCAGTGGACTTGCAAAGGCACACATACGCAGACAGCTTTCTGACCACCTGGTGAGATGTGTGAAGGACTCCAAGGCTCAGGGACAAAGGCAGTGCCACAGCGTGAGGTGTCACCTCCTCTTCCAGGATATGATTAGCCTAGAGGCGTGCTTCAAAGGGGAAGCTGCCTTTGATGGGTCGCCTGGCCCAACACACCTGAGCAGGATGCCTTTATTCCCTGTAGACTGCATGGAGACGGGGCCAGAGAGGGGAAAATTGCCCCCAAAATGATTTTACCATGAGCATGTTGTCCCCAGGTAGCCACACCTCTAGGGTGGGCTACTTTGCTCCTCACTACTGAGGAAGGGTTGTGCCATCTTGAGAGGGCAAGAATGTGGCATTCTTGGATAGCCAAATGCCGCACATCACAGGAACTTCATCACCAGGTAGGAGGGGACCCAAGAGCCCATTGGTTAGTGACTGCATAATCCCCTCAGGGTGCTTTTCTAGGATAAATAAGGACCCCTGGCAAGTTGACCCTCAGTACTCGCTGGACCTGGAAAGAGGACGAGAAGGAAACTACTCTGCACCCATTGAAAGTGCACAAAGAGAGGCTACGATGCTGGAACGACTGCACCTGCTTCACTTTGGGCTAGTGGAGTTTGGACACTGTTCTGTGTGTCTAACTCGGGAAAATGGTGATTCCTGGCCCCAAACTGAAACTCCAAGGGTCAGTTGGCTGCCCTCCCCGAACAGAAAAGGGGACAATAAAGGTGAAGGAGCCCAAGTCGCCACCTCAGAAGCCTTCCAGCTATCGGATGTCAGGCACCCTCAAGGACGATTGGGAGTTAGCCAAAAGATGCACCCATGTTTGCTGAACCCATGAGTGTTGGTTGTGTCCTGAGAGGGACAATAGCCTCCACCAAAGATTTGCACTATGACCGCTATGTTGCAAAGGTGCAAGGTCTGCGTTGGCAGCCTTTGGAACCCTGCAAAGAGGACTTTGTGGGACCATAAAATCCATGGACAGAGACTCGACCGGACTTCACCCCGTGAATCGCAAAGCATCAGGAGCACCCTTGAGCATCTTTGAGCCTGCATCCCTCAGCATAAGGACCACTACATTATCATTTATTGCAGTCATCCTATAACGTTTGGCTCTTGCTCTAAAAATGATCTGGTGGCCAGGTATCTGTCCAAAGTATCCTCTCTGCCCCCTGGACCTGTGTCCTGCTGAACTTGGTCACCCAACTCAGACCGGAGTTGATAAAACAATGTTTTCAAACTTTTTAAAGGTTTTTACATTTTTTGTTGACCAATGCTTGTTTGCAGTTGATGCTAAAGTTATTTATTCATTTAAATTCTATATATTTGCAACCATCAGTGGATTTTGATGATCAGGGAAGGTATCTAAAGATTCATAAAAATCTAATCTATGTTATCAACCTGGTATGTTGCTTCTTTCCTGTCGTGTGACTTTCTTATTCTGTTGTTTATTGTTGTTAAATGCTTTACATATTGTTCCTTTGCTAAGCCTTACTGTTTGAGCCACAGCTACCAAGAGTTGAGCTTAAGGTTGAGTAAACATACCTGACTGGACCCAAGATGGTATTTGTGAGTGTACTGTAAGGTAGGACTACCAGCCATACCATATAGCACACCCCAAATCCTCACAGAGCAAAAGATTGGGAAATCGCCACCCACTAAGCTTCAGAAAGGGCTTAAGGGTAGAGTTGTGCATTTACTTTTAGATTTTAAACACAATATTGAAACTGTAGGTGTAGAGAAATGTTTTTAGAAAAAACGCTTGGTATTCTAGTGAATGGTGTTCCCATGAGAAACAAAAACAATCTGGCAGGAACTAGTAGATATAAATAAGGTGAAGAAAGATACATTGTATCTTAAAGAGAATAATGTGTACTATAAAGATAGAGATGTCGTGAAACATGGAAGTTGCATGGAGGAGCAAAATGTTGCCTTCAAGTGAACAGTTTGAAAAGGTGGATAGAAGTAGATCTGAAGAAATATATGAGCAGTACAGTATCCATCTACTACATTCAAAAGAGGTTATGGAAGATACCATTGACCTGTATTAGATGAAACAAACTAAAGGAGCTCTAATAAGTCTGTGGGAGACAAGTTTAGAGGCTTGATGCTTTCTTCAACTATTTCCAACTGGAGTAGGCGGGTGGTAGGATGACCATCCTGTGCAAATACCTGCATCAGAGTATAGGTCAACAAGATTATATTTGGAAGAGCCTAGATTTCCACAAAGTATTACAAATGTATTCCGTCTTTTTTTTTTTTTCTTCAAGTATATTTTTATTAACTGTTTGCTGTTTTACATATGTAGGTCTATTTACAGTAACATTTTGTCCTTATTATACATTTCTACTAATTGAGCCGCATCTTTGTTCTGCTTTGCTTGCAATGTGTTTCACAATTACCTGTTCATTTCAGTAATATTATAATATTTATACATCATTGTTTCCAGCTCTTAATCAATCCGTTTTTATGGTGTCAGTTCTTTCAGTGCCCCTTGTTACTTTTTATATTTGTGACCTAATAACAGACTTAACTCCTCTACAAACTGTAAATAAACTTATTGGCTTATGTGGGTGGATCTGCTTAATTTCCAAAAGGGAGGACTGTCAGGGCGTTTCATGTTATATATGAGTGGCCTATATTCCGTTCCCCTCCCTCCTCTATTTTTTTTAAGTTATTGTGTTCTGTCCCCCCGCACTCTCCCTCCCCACGTCTAGGCTGGCGGGGCGTCTGGTGTTCCTCCCATCATGGTTTCAGGAACCTTTCCCTACCAGCATATCTGTTGGCCTTTTCAGATAGTTCATCCCACCCCCTCAGGTGCTATCGGTCTCTTCGTTAGGTCGTCCCAGTTTGTCACTAGGTTTTCCCACTCCGAAGCGATGGGGGTCTGGCGAACTA